>NC_091825.1:62557500-62896785 GCF_038994185.2 Dermacentor albipictus | reverse complement strand
CGTTTCATGTAGCCAGAGCAGCTAATGCAATAATGGCGCAGCTTCCGCCTTCCCGTCCTGCCACATGCCTAATTGTCCGTTACGCTACAGCGTCATCGCGAACACAGGCGAAATCGAGACAATGCGTTTCATGTAGCCAGAGCAGCTAATCCAATAATGGCGCAGCTTCCACCTTCCCGTCCTGCCACATGCCTAATTGTCCGTGACGCTACAGCGTCATCGCGAACACAGGCGAAATCGAGACAATGCGTTTCATGTAGCCAGAGCAGCTAATGCAATAATGGCGCAGCTTCCACCTTCCCGTCCTGCCACATGCCTAATTGTCCGTGACGCTACAGCGTCATCGCGAACACAGGCGAAATCGAGACAATGCGTTTCATGTAGCAAGATCAGCTAATGCAATAATGGCGCAGCTTCCGCCTTCCCGTCCTGCCGCGCGGCTAATTGTACGTGACCCTACAGCGTCGTCGCGTCACTTCCCGTCGGTTTTCATTGGGCAGGGGGCAGCCTCGTAGAATGCACTGCAAGTCAGTCGAATTAATAAAGAAAAAACACCTGCTGCTACCCGTTTATTCTTACAGGTTTCCTTGCTCGCATGGCCGCCTGTTTGCTGCTGTTTCGTTGTGGTCACTAACTTACAGGGCAGTGAGCTGGTAGTTGCTACTCCGTTTCGTGCCGAGCATAGTCTTTTTTTTTTCTTGGGGGGGGAGGGGGGCACAGCCTGTGCCACATCACTGTGCGCACTGCACACAAATGATGATCGTGAGGGAGACGATCGGCGCGGATCTGTTGGTGCGATTAGAATATTCGCTGCGTCCGAACCAAGCAACCTTGCGAGGTCACAGCGTAGTTTCAGCGAGATTGTGGCTCTCGAAAGGCGCTCACATCTTGGTCGTGTGACGGCGAAGTGTAAGCATTTATGAGGCGACTGAAGACTGCGTTTGTAAGGGCGCATGCTGTGGATAAGCAATTACAGCTCTGACGACACCAGCCCCTAATATATAGTCTGAGCCTTACAAACTGTGTCCGAGGATGCGCTTGGAAAGAAGATAAGTAGCTTAGTAAAATTCTGAATAATTTAGGCAAGCTACGTGGAGATTAGGGTTTGAGAACTTCAAGCATGATCTCGCCTCTATAAATGTCTTGTTTATGGCTTCACCAAGCAAATTGTGCATTGATGCCATTGTACAGCAAAGGCTCGTCTAACAGCACGCCCCTGTTTGTTCAGTAATGTATCCAGGCAGCTTCTTTAATTTCGCCACTTCTTGTTGGCATATTAACGGCACCGAAATATTCATGCAGTATTGTGCAAGTTGCTCGCGTGTTTTCATTCTGCTACTGCAGTTTGCCTTAGAAGTGTTTAATTGCATGACAATATTACTCTGAGCACAACATATCATGGTAATTAAATTGTAAGTGAAAGTGCGTATTTTTTCTCGATGATATATTTTGGTGTGGTCGTAATGCCAGTAACATCGAAATCCTTGGAAAAAAATTGACAGTCACTTAAGAATGCGAAAACTTAATGACTTCACGGATGTAGACTTGCAATTATCACGTGACCGCGATATAGTAGTTCATACACTGTAACGTGTCCTTCACAATTCTACCTTAATCTGCCAAAATCCACCTCGCTATAATTTGTACGAACCTTGATCCAATTTATTCCACCATATTTCGCATTATTTCACTTCATTCACTCATAATTGCTCATAATTAACGTTGTTCTATTTACTACGTTCTGTATCACAACTGACGCCATACAAGACGCTGGTGACGTCACATTTTATTTATTTCTTATACATACTTTCAAGGCCTGGTAGGCACAACAGAAAGAAGTAATCATGCTTGCTACTACACACGTGTTGTAATCATGCTTGCTAAATACACACGTGTTGTGCGTGCTTCTCATGTGGGCATAAAATGCCTTCCGAACGTAGGAAAGAGCGCTCTCATGAGAACAGTGAAACATATGCTGAATCTTGCTGAGCCATGTATGTCAGAATTTAGTTACGCAAATTTACTGCCTTATTGCGAAATTTAAAATATTGTTGAGCGTTTTTTTCTGATGAAAATACGTTCGGAAATAATCGTGTCCATCATGCGCGCCTGTGCGTGAGCTCTAGTTTTTCTGCTGAAGTCGCAGGATAACGACTCATCTGCCTCTTGTCCGATTCTTACTGCAATGACGTTTCCTCGCTTATAGATGATTCGACGTTGTAAATAATCTCTGCTTACATGATTTTTGCTTTAGGAACAGCATTAAGGGAGAAAATGTAGGCAATCACAACTTGCTACAAGAACAGGTTTCTTTTCAAGGCAAGGGGTTTTGTCACAGCTTTTATGTAACTGAACATGACAGGGGAAAGCTGCCTAAACTAATTCATAAAAGAATATCTAGAATTGTCATAAACAAACTATTCTTGTAATGTGCTGCTGCTGCGTGCATATTCAAAATATTACTTTGTTGTAGGGGTCCCTGTTATCATGACATTAACCACTGTCTTCGACTTTGTGCTCTGTTGGCACCCAGCACTAATGGAGACATTGTTTTTGTGACTGTTTTTACATCTTCCTTGTGTGCGTTCACAAGATGACAGTCCCATTGTGCTACAGCTATAAGTTAGCACAGAATTAATTTTGTAGTGCTGAAGCCGTGACCCACAACAGTATCCACATAATAGAGGAGCCCCCCGAAATGCAAGAAACCCGTGGCCATGGCTGCAGTAGCACGGCTTGTAAACTGGATGGTCGTATTATGGATGTAATAAGTGTGCGTGTTCCAAAAAGCAGGTTCCCTGTATCATTTGTGAATAAGTTTATGGATATATTACATAACGCAGCTTCCTAAATAGGTTAATATGTACGCAATTTTATTCGACTTCTGCTTATTTGTGTTCATATACATTATGCACACATTATAGTGTTCTATGTAAATCTAGACCTAACATGTCCTGATATTTAGTATTTTTTCTGGCATCAATCGCTTGGCTGCAAGCTAAATTTTTGTTTTTGCTTAGGACACAGTATATTTCTCTTTTAATTTTGGTTTTATTGGTTTAAACTATTTCTTATATGCTGTAGAATTTTTTCTATATATTTTCTAATTATGCGACATTCATATGCAGTTTTTGTCCATGCAAGAATTCGAAGCGCAGTGGGCCAAATATTTGACGTCTCAGCATGTAGTATGCATGCCATTGTTTAACATTGTTATTTGCAATTATTTCAATCTATTTTTGTCGGTCAGTATTCATTCAGCTGCAGTTAATTCATTAGTGAGGTGTTTTGTGGTAACCCTAGCTGTGGTTCCTCTCCCTTTCTTTATGTTCTTTGCAAGCTGCCGCCATTCATGCAGGTAGGCAATGTAGTTGTGATTCTCTGTTGACTGCGGTACTGTTGAAACAAGTTTGCACACACTACAGTATGCCAACAGATACCCATCACTGTTTTTGTGCACTTCTGAAAAGCAGCCGTGTTCACTAGGTTAAACTTGTAGTGTCTGTTTCAGTTTGCCGGTGAGTTCATGTAAGCTTTCTGGATAAAATTTAAAGCAGGGAGGGAGGGGGACCATGAAGCATGACCACGGCTAACAAATGACTGCTTAAGTTGATGGAAGGATCAACAAAAAAGGCACTGGACGTACGCTTGTGTTGTGCAGAAGTTAGATTGAGAGGGAAGGTAGAAGTTTTACAATAAAGGCATAAAATCACGATAAATGGTCTTTGCATAAAAAAGTAAGTAAACAGGCATAGATTAATTTCTATTCCTTGTCATCTAGAAAGGACGCCCTTTTCTGCATTGATAATTGTGGCTGGCTCACACGTCTTGTTATTTATGTGGTATGCCTGTCTAAGTTCTATTGCCAGTTTTCGACACTGGGTGAAAACAGATAAACGGTCTTAATCCGACCTGAAGACCCATTGCGGCAATGCATGGCCATGTCGGACGAGCATACTGATATTTTGAGTGAAATGCAATGATCTCATAGGCGCATAATTCGACACTGGCCATTCTACCTGATGTGCATTTCACCACAGGTTAAAAGAATACATTACACTGCCTCCGACACTCGCTGTACAAATTTGGCGGCATCTTCAAGCTCGCAAGTCTCGCTTGCCTCCTTGCCTTTCTCAATTCAATTGTGAACTGCTCTGCATACCCTGCCTACTTTTTTGCTGGAAATCTATGTGCCTAACAGTGCACAATTATAGTGAGAAAGGCACCTACTTAGTGGAGGCTTGCTTAGTTAAAGAAACCCAACATTTATCTCTTGTCTCTCGTGGTAGTGTAGTCTATTCTTTTGATGATGTGTATATTTTGTCAAATGTATACGGGGCATGCAGAATGGCCGGTGCCTCAGCATCTGACTAGGAGAGCACAATAATTTACACAAGGGGCCAGTGTGCTCGTCCCATTTGACCATGCATTGACACGACGAGCTGATCACCGGATCTGGATTGTTCATCTGTTTTGTTCACCTATGGCAAGCGATTGATGCAACGAAATCAGTGAGTAATACCACATGCAAAAATGGAACGTGTCAGCCAACGCTCAATATGATTGCATGACAAAGAGGAACACTCTATGATGACATGAAATAAGAATTACCATGCTCGCTTATTCAATTTTTTATGAAAGTATTGTTTATCATGCTTTTATACATTTTTCAGCTTGTGCCGTCCCTCTGAAAGAAGCGCTCTGGTGTAAACGATGAAAAAAAAAAACACCAGACATGGTGTGTGGTTTTTCTATAATGGGACATGGTGTGTGGTTTTTCATACCTGGGTCCAACACAAGCATGACACAGTAGATTTGAAATGTACGAGAGCTGTGTCGGTAGCTGATGCAAGTATTGTATACCGACTGGCACTTGCATATCTCGAGGATGCATTGGGTGTCCCTCATACACGAACGCTCCTATGCTCATTTCCGTGCCAAATAATCAGATAGTGGCATTCCCAGTTCTGTTCGCGCCGCCGTTCTGGACGGGCACGCTGCGGGTCTTCATCGGCCCGCACACATGGCGGGCCAGGCTCAGCGATGGACGCACGATTGGCCTTAGCGACTTCCCGCCGCCGAGGCGTCCATTCTCGCTGTCGCTCCCGTTGTCGTTCTACAGCAGGTGTGCTCAGCTGTGGCTTTGTTTTCCTTTAACGCAAATAATTTCTTGTACCGGTACCCCTACGAAACGCGAATAATACAATTTTGTAAAGTATACGTAGATAAATCTTTGGACCTGTCTATGCACAACTCATTCCTCAATATTCGTTAAAACAAGTTTTTTATGATACCGGACATGTTTATAGCAAATATATTGCGTTTAGAGATTTAAAGAAATCGTGTTTATGCTGTATTGCCGCAAATCCCGCTCTGCTAATGTATCGGTGGACAAAAAACACGCGGTTTCAGAAAGGTAATGCCCAACGTTTACTGGTCATACCGAGGTCGTTATCATCTACTATACTCAAAATGCGTCAGAACGATGCCTGTGGCGGACGCAAATATTTTATACAACCCCTATTCTTCCCGCTCACCAAATATCCAGCCGCTCGGACCATGTTCGCAAAGTAAAACCTATATTTGCCAGCACTAGCGCTTATCAAAATTTGCCTCTAGTTTTACCTAGTGCCGAATGCAACTCGCTACCTTCAAACATTGTCTCACTTACGGAATCATCATCATTTCATGCTGCACTGCTAAACTTTTTAGAGTCTATCAACCTGTCCGAACCCACATTTCCTTGAATATTTACTTAAACAGTGTTTTCATGTGTTGGCATCGTATAGACTTCATTCCGTTTCATTTGATATGTATGTGTGTAGGCTGTTTGCCTAAATCATCATTCGATTGTATCCTTAAACTCGTGTTCTAATGGGCACTGGTTGTCTACATCGCATTTTCGGTTCTTGTACGTTTTTAACACTACCAAATATAGTGTAAATACCGTTTCGCTTTTCTTTCTCTCTTTTTTATTTTGTTTGTTTCTGCTCGATGTTTAGATCGTTCTCTTATGGTTCCTAATTCCTTCGTATATTATTTGCATTGTACACATTCCACTTATGCTAGAACTTTTCGTCCCCCGCCCTCATGTAATGCCCTAGGGTACTCAAATAAATAAATAAATAAATAAATAAATAAATAAATAAATAAATAAATAAACAAAATAACCATAGGCGCTTAGATGCATTGGGGTTGCGTTAGATTCATCATACGCAAGCACCCTTACGTTTGTGTCCCAACCCCAAGTGGTCTCATAATGAGAACATTTTTTTATTCACGCTGGCAATTCGCAGAACCAGTTCTCTTCATCGAGTAAAAATCCCACACAGCCAGAATTGTTCCCGCGAAATACCCGCGCCGCGGCTGGCAATGCTCGTTGCATGTTTGTGCAGGCAGGAGAAATTTCCGCACGCTGTGCCCGAAGGCTACACAGGGGCTTTTCAACGACCTCTTATGAACTGACATCGCATGAATTTCACGGAGGACCAGCTAAAACAGTTCTAAGTCGTTCCGCAGCATGGACAGCAACAGATTCACGTAACCTTTTTGCGGCTAGCACAAGCCGGAGAGGAGGAAATGCTCCCGGCGCACCCAAATTTGCTCCTCACCCGAAAAAAGCATCTATAGATGCGAACATGTTTGTCGCGAACTAGTGTGAAATGCAGTATATTCTTAAATTGCAACATCGTTATATTTAAAGTGTTGTTACTGAGGCATGCTTGGATTAACTCCTGTATTTTAAGCATGAAATGCGGTTAGCTCCTGTTGTCGGCGACCATCAAATGACCTTGAGCCAAAAGGCAGTGTCGTTATGCGGGCACTCAAACGAGTTGCGCGAACAAAGCGACACCATCCGAGGAACCAGTTATAACTTTCTATAATACGGTTCTTGGCACCCAACCCTTTTCTTTGTAGAATTTTTTTCAAATCAAAATCAAATAAAAAATTTTATTCATCTTCATTTGGTACATAGGTTTTCATTTCCTGTCCAACCTAAACACAGCGTGCTTGTTGGTTGTTCAGGCAGCACAGTGAATCATCGAACGTGTACTACAAAACAATGAAGTAAGGCATACTAGTACAGATTAACCATATTATACAAAACTATAGAGACATAATGACTACAACTCGAGCCAAAATTAAAACTAAGTAAAAAATAAATAAAGGACATCATAATAGCTTGACAATGAGCCATACGACAACTCACAGAATATCCAAGGAGCAAATCTAGGAAAGCAACCTTCCACATGCAAGAGGCTATCAGTGATTTATCTGCAATGACGAGCACCATTTCCTTATTGATTTAGTCATTTTTCGTTTAGTTTTTAAATTTCCAAGCGCTTCTCCAAGTTCATTAAATATCTGTGGCACGTAATATCCCCTTACTTTTTTCCCGTAATGTGTAAAGCATCGTGGCTTAATATATGTTTCTGTCTTTCTTAGAGCAACGATTTTCTTGACAGGAACTTTTAAATTCTTTGCATAGTAATGACGTGTGACCACAGTGTAATAAAATGGTTCACGCATTTCCAGTATGCCAAGCCTATTGTATTGTTCCTCCTTGTCAGCTTGCTGCAGCATAGTTCCGTAGGTTACACTGTTTGCTATTCTTTTAATTATGCGGTTTATGGCTCCCATTTTGTGATCAGAACAAGTTCCATACAATGTAATACCGTAGGTTATAATAGATTCAGCCAGCGCCATGTATGTGGTGCGCCTCAAGTGCATCGAAGTTTTACCTCTTAGGTTGTACATCATCGCAGACACAGCTCTGAGCCTGTTACATATACACTGCACATGATCATTCCATGTTATATGCTCATCAAATATTATTCCGAGATACCTGATTGCATGTTCAAATGGTATAGCATTACATGTGCGCGGAGTGCAATGAGAGTTATGTAAAAAGAGAGGTGGTGGTGGTGGTGGTGGATTGTAGCAACAGGCGGGTTTAGCCTGGCGAACAAGGCCGGCAATTGCTCCGCCCGAGCGTCTCGCACAATACTGCTGATGGGTTTCACCATATGTCCATCAACCCAGTGTCTCTTAAGAATTCGATCAGGAGACGTGAAGTTTCCTTGCGGGCCATCACTGATCCCTCGGGAAATATAAGGTGTTGCAGGCGCGCATGCGGAAGGTCCTTGTTTTGCAAATTCTTCAGGAGAGTGGCTCTTTCATCTTGGAATTGCTGGCGGGACCACAAAAAGTGCTCAATGTCTCCTGTCTCGTTGCATGCCGTACAGTTGGGAGAATTTATTCGCCCCGTTTTAAATCACCAGGCCGGTGTGTTAGCAGATCCTGTCCTTATACGATATAGAAGTGAGGCTTCCTCTCGGTGCAATCTCTTGGTTACGCAGGGCATATGCGGTGGAACCCAAAGCGACGCAAAGTGATTTCGAATTTCAGATTTTTGCACTTGGTTACTCTTTGGAGCCTTGATTTTGGGAGGATGATAGAGCGCTGCGTATGCAAGCGCGTCAGCTTTTTCGTTTCCTGAGATACCAATGTGGGAGGGAATCCACTGAAACTTTACTGTGAAGCCTTTGTTGTTGAGTTCTTTCACGATGGCTAGGAATTTGCGTGGGAACTTGAGGGATGGCAAACCACGGTATACTTGTTGTAATGCGGCCTTTGAGTCCGTGAGGACAACCACATTCTGCGGAGGCAAAGTCTTTAATTTGCGCAGAGCAGAAGCTATCGCTACGCCTTCCGCAACTGTCGACGAGGCTATACAGTCCAGACGCCCAGACCACGTATATCTTAGAGAGGGAATGTAGTATGCAGCTGCACAGCGGTCTTCATCTGCCTTGACAGAGCCATCTGTGTATACTTGTAGGTGATTCGGGTAAGTCGTGTTCAGGTGTTTCAGTACTAATGACTTTGCTTCTGCAGATGGAATGCAGCTCTTTGATTGCAATCGGGGTACACTTAAGTTGCATATGATGTCCTCGAATGTCCAGGGTGGTTCTATTCTTTCCCTCGGTCTCGAGCAGCGCAATCCTAATACGCGAAGCGTGTTCAATGCTGCATAAAAATGTGAGCGCGGCCTGTTACCTATACGTCGTAAGAGGGCTCTACCGGGCGTAGACTCACTCAATCGTAGTAGCTGGATCATGAGAGCCTCGGAAGCCTGAAGTCGTAGAGGGCGTGACTCAGCTTCGTAGAGCACTTTCTTGTTTGACGCTGGCTGAGGGACTCCAAGGCAAAGTCGGATACCTTTTCTGTGGATGGCTTCTAAACGCTCGTATTGGCTGTCTGAGGGTGACATCAGAGGTAGCTGATAGAGGACTCGACTGGTAACCAACGCTGTATGTAGTCGTAGCATCGACATCGAGTGGTTGCCCCAGCGTATGCCAGCGACTCGCTTGAGCACATGTAGCCTGGGTAGCGATGACGCCACAACGTGGTCAACACCGCGGCGCCAGAGTAGCCTGTGGTCTAAGGTAACGCCCAGAAATCGGACGTTGGTGACTTGTCGAAACTGGTATCCGTCCAAAGTCAGCGTAAAGCGTGTAGATTTTCTTTTCACTCCAGGAAATAGTATGAATGATGATTTCTCTGCTGATAGTGTTAATCCAATCGTTGCCAAGTGACCCTGAATTGCTTTTACTGCTCCCTGGGCTATTCGTGCGAGGCGGCGACACCCATATCCATATGGGTGTAGCCGGACACCCATATGCAGATATCATCGGCATATATATAGATATCTTCACAGGTATTCGACGGTTTAGTACTGTTGGGAGGCTACTCATGGCAATGTTAAATAATAAGGGAGATAAAACACTCCCCTGTGGCACACCACGAAATATACGTATTTCATCGCTCAAAGTGTCGCCAAGACGAACTCTGATGCGACGATCATTGAGGAACGTATGTATGTAGTGCAAGAGATGACCCGTGACGCCTATAACTTGTAACTGGCTGATGATGGCTCTTTGAGTCACGTAGTCGTAAGCCTTAGAGACATCCATAAAAACAGCAAGTGTTGACAGGCCGTCCGCACTGTAATGTTCTATGTGGCTTAGCAGGTCCAGCACATTGTCTTGAGCGCTTAGACGCTGCCGAAACCCAGTCATGCACGATGGTAGTTTGCGACCCTGCTCGATATACCAAGTCAGTCTTGTGCACGCCATCTTCTCCATTAGCTTCGCTGCACACGAGGTCAATGATACCGGTCTGTATGAGTCCAGAGCTGCGGGATTCTTTCCAGGCTTCAGAACCGGTACCACCCATGCTACCTTCCATAAATGTGGGATAGCCCCACTGGCCCAGACTTGGTTGAAAAATGCCAGCAAATCACGCCGCCTCTCAACCGGTAGGTTAGTCAGCATCTGATTACTGAAAAGGTCAGGTCCGAACGCACAGCGACGTCGGAGGCTGCTCATGGCTGGTTCCAGCTCTCTGAGTGTGAAAGGAGCATCCATTAGAGACGACAATAGCGGCGGAGGCGGGTCGGTTGTGCCGGCTGTCCTGCCAGAAGAGTATATTTCAGCGAACGCATTCGCAAGGCGAGTGTCTTGCCTAACTTCAATGCTAAGGCTTCAAATGGCTTGTGTGGTAAAAGTTTCCAGCAAGGTTATTAACGACCCACCATATCCTTGGAACTGGTGTGAAGACCAATAGGCCTGCACAAAATGATGCCCATTGATCTCTTCTTAGTTTCCTTGTATACCGCCGAATAACTGCGTTAATCCTGTTGTATATAGTCTTCATTGGTGGGTCACCCTTCGTCCTCATCAGCCTCCGTTCCGCTCTTCTACGGGCAGCGTATAGATTTTTCAGCTTTAGATCCGGAGCGGGGAAGTGGTCGGGTAGCTTCAGCTCAGCGGTAGCCAATCTCTTTCTACGTAGCATGTCCGCGAACAGGTCTCCAGATGATTCGCTTAGGCCGTCCCTGTACATATCCCAATGCGTCACAGGACAGGATCTTCGGCCTTTGGTTCTATATCCAGCAATGTTAACGAAGACAGGAAAATGATCACTGCCCATTCTATCTTTACTAGTCGTTGACGATGCGAGGATGTCCGTTGAATGTAACGTCAAGTCAATGACACTGTAAGAGGCCGGTGGTCGAAAAAACGTTGGCTGTTTCTCATTTGCCACGCAGAGTTTATCGGTGTTTAAAGGTCTAACAATTTGCTTTCCACGTGCATCAGTCGTCTTGTCGCCCCAGAGAGTATGGTGCGCGTGAAAGTCCCCACATATAATCCTCGGAGCTGGGCAGCGGCTGCAGAGGTCTCTTATAATTTCTCCCATCGGGACTTTCTGACGAGAGCTCACATATACGGAGGCCACGCTGAGACTTCGGTTTCCCAGCCGCACTTGTACAGCAGTGACTTCCAAAGCACTGCTGCAAAGGTCTTGAACTGGTAGAACGTAATGTGGTATTTCCCGTCTCACATATAGCATGGCGCTTCCGTTCGGAAATGTCGGAATACTTTGGTTTCCATGTGCGACATAACCAGCAATTGATCTGGAACTTGGAAGACCAGCCTCGGACAAGGCCAATATTGGCACAGGCATGTTGTGTAAGAAAAGCGACAGTTCAGGTAAGTGGCACGCAAGACCCGCACAGTTCCATTGCATAATAAGTGGCACCTGTGGACGAGATGGTGAACATGGTGTCCTGACCGCATCCATATTGCTTGGTGCTTTAAGAAGAGGCAGTGCTTAGAATCACTGACTCGAAAGCCAGGACTACTTCGAGCATTTCCTTCATCGAGCTCGCCGGCATCTTCTCTATGTGTGGTCGCAAGGCCTTGAAGAGAGCACGTAGCACCTGCTGACAGTCCTCATGTTGATTTTTTTCATCGCAACGCGGTTGGGGTCGCTGCAGTGCAGACACATAACTTCGCTGCTCCAGTTGTTCAGCAGTCTTCTCTTCTACGGGGCCTCTGTTCACTGATTTGACTGCTTTAGCCGGTCCGCTGCGCGATGGCACCACTGTGTTCTGGATTCCTGGAGAAGGCTTCAGGCTTGGAAAATCAGTTTCACTCTTTGAGCTGCATTTGATTTCGTGCGACTCTCTGTGACTTTCTGTCTTTTTCTTCGTCGTATTTTTCTCATCGTTTCCTGTTGGCCACAAGATAAACGTTTTCTTACGCTTTATTGCCGCTGCACGCGTAGGACACTTGCTATAACTAGCTGGATGACCACCACTACAGTTTGCACATAGAAAGTTCTCGCTGCATGCGCATGTTTTGAAATCGTGCGGTCCTCCACATCTCTTACACCGCTGCTCACCACGGCAGTACTTGGCCACATGTCCATAGCGCTGACACTTGAAGCACCGAGGTGGTGTCTCAACGTAGTCAATAGTCTCGTGTCTTGTGAAGCCCAAGTTGATCTTCTCTGGACGGTCTGTATTTGGAGCGAACGTAAGAACCACGGAGCTGGTTCGCCTGGACTCCCAATCGGTTTCGGAAATTTGGACGCGTCGCGTGACTCTTCTTGCATGGTAAACACCTTGTGGTTTTAGGTATAGCAGCAGTTTCTCGTCAGTGTACCACTTCGGTACTCCCCTAATAATGCACGTGTTTTGCAGGTACGAATTGGGCACTCGTGCTGATATTGCAGTCCCTGAGATTGACTTGCAGCTGAGAAGGGAATTCACATGCTCTTCTGTCTGTACATCTAGAAGCAGGGCTCCTTGAGCAGTAAATCGACTCCTAACTGGTGGTGTGCCAAGAATTTTTTCAATTTCCGTAGACAGAGCAATGGGATTTACTTTTTTCAGGTCGGCTCCTTCTGTGGCAGGGGTAATAATCATTGGGATTCCGACGGTCCTCTTCTTGCGGTGGCGCACAAGCCTGAAGCCTTCATCGTCCTGATCTGTGATGTCAGCTATGTAACAACCGTCAATAAGCGTAGACTCGTCGTCTGTTTCTGTAGCCTTGTATCGCTTAAAGCCACGGTTGCTCTCAGGGTCAGTCGGTGGCCTCTGGCCCGGTGTCAGGTCAGGCGTAGTCATGACGGAGCTCTCGCCGCTACCAGATCGGGCTCTTCTGCAGGCTCCTATCGAAGCGACGGGAGGCGAAGGTCCCCCCGGCCTCCGGTAGGGAAGGTACCTTGGCGAGTCGTCCGACGTCTTCGACAAATCTATTTGACAAAACGTCGAAAAAATTCAAATACACTCGGGAGCGAGACAGCAGTGCGACTATGTCGAACCTAAAAAGAGAGACTCCCTTAAGAGCATTCGTTTGTTTGGGTTTCTAAAACAGATAAGCTTTGTTTTTTGCCGATTTAAATATATTGAATTTTACGTCAGCCAGTCTATTACCCTGCACACATCCTGTTGAAACACTTTGCACCCACGATCTAGATCACGGAGTTCAAGTGCTAATGTTGTGTCATCTGCATATTGGAAGATTCTTGATCTCAAATTCAAAAAACCCAGTTCAGAGACGTAGATTTTAATAGTAATGGGGCCAAAGTACTTCCTTGCGGAACACCGAATTTTATAGACTTAAATTCACTGTATTTCTTTTCAATTCTTACACACTGTGATCTGTCGGTGAAATATCCCTAAAAAAATTGATGAAATTGGCCCCAGAAACCTAGGTTGTCCAGCTTTTGCAACAATAAGGCGTGATCAATAGTATCAAATGCCTTGGATAGGTCTAAAAATAATGCTAGCATAAGACGATTGTTTTCTATCGCAGTGTTAATGTAATCCGAGAATTCTTCTAAGAGCGCGGTTGTGTTCCGGTCATTTGTGAACCAATATTGCGCCGGGTTATTTAATGAATATTTATCGCAGAAAGACTGCATAACGGAAGCCACGTGCTTTTCCAAAATATGAGCCAGGGCAGGTATAATAGAAATTAGCCTATAGTTTGGGCAGTCACTTTTCTTTCCACTTTTGTACACAGGTCTCACTATCGAAATTTTCAATTCTTTGGGCATCATTCCGGTTTCTAATATTCCGTTTAATATTTTGAGAATCACATCTTTTAGTTTGTTAAAGTTGTAGTACAGATCTCTTACGCGGATCTTATCAAAACCTGGTGGTTTGAACATCTTCATTTTACCTATTATATTCCATAGCTCAGTTTCTGTTATCTCAGGAAGGTACCCTTTATGTGTGCATGAAAGTATTGGCTGATATTTGAGACGATTCGTACCATGAGCAATGCGCAGCTTATCTGTTGCGTGAATGAAAGTCTCGTTAAACAGTTCGCACAATGACTGTGTTTCTTCTTTTGGAAAGTTTTGGTCGATGACCTCCTCAATCGTTGCCTGTTTGACGCGGCCCATTAAACTGTTTGCCAATTTCCATGTTTTTCTTCCATCATTCCTGTTTAGCGCAAACTGCTCGGATAAGTATCTTCTTTTCGCCTGTCGCGTTTTGGCTGTGACAAGATTTCGCAATGTGTGAAATTCCTGCCTAAGTGCTACATTTTCAGGGTCCCTTCTACAGTTCTGCCAAGCTTTATCTAAGTAACACAATTCCATGATATCCTGCGTTATCCAATTGTTCTCCGGTTTTCTTTGCTTTATTTTTATACCTTTGGAGGACGTCTCGTATATGAGGTGGAACTTATTGAGAAATATAGTATATAGCCTCATGTGATCCAGAGGTAATATAGCATTCCAGTTTGTGTCCTGAATAGCTTTGTCTATACTCCTGTTGTCTAAAATGTTCCCGATTCTAGGTCTGTTGTTCGCATTGTCTTCATGGTTACAAGTTTCTTTCATGGTTACAAGTGCCACGAAGTAGTGGTCTGCAAGTTTCAATTTAATGACTCCTGATGAACAATGTTTGTTTGCTATGCGGACAATTATGTTGTCGATGCATGATGTAGTTATCTTGGAACCTAAAAATTCCTCTCTTGTACAGTTATTAATAAGGTTAACTAAGCCAAATTCAGCCAGTAGGTCTAAGTAGTCTCTAACTACCCTCCTTGAATTTCGCATTATATCTATATTTAGGTCTCCCGCTAAAATAAACTGCTTCTCATTCATATATTTTTTAGGAGTGAGGTTAGTTCTTCGAGGAATAAAGGAATGTTCGTGCAAGGTGGTCTGTATATTGCGCATACAATGTAAGCTGTATCCATCTTGCTAAGAGAGACAACCACCATTTCTGCGTTTTCTACGTATACGTGAATTTCATATGACAACCACGTATCGCTCACAAACACGACCACCCCTCCTCCTTTTCTGTTTTCTCGACACCAAGCGTACCGAGAGTACCCAGCAAGGCTGTAACAGCTTAGTCGAGTTGCATCGAGATTAACCTCTGTCAAGACAATTACATCTTCTCTTGTCTGCCGAGTGTTTACATAAGCACACAACTGGTCCCAGTTTTTCTTTATGCTTCGTATGTTTACATGTAATAAACTTAGCTCCTGCTTTAACCGTTCTTCCTTAATGAACTGATTTATATGAGAATCCCACTCAGAAAAAGAAGCGAACTCTGCCATTAGTTTATTTTTTCCAAATCGTTTTCTGTTGTAATGATCATGGCAGGACTTCCTTCGTTGCGCCTAGCGAAAATTCTGCCATTGCGCATCCAGACAAATTTACAGCCCTGTTGTCTGCCCCTCTGTCTGCTCAGCCAAAACAACTTCTTTTGCGCTCGTGTCAAGTTTTCGTTTATGTATATGCCAGCAGATCGGAGGGCGTATTTCTTCGAAATCCACAGGTCACGATCAGCCAAGTCCTTAAATCTGACAATGATTGGGGGTATCTTATCTTCCTTCTCTTTTAGCCTATGAATGGCCTTCAGTGAGTGACGTTCGACTGTCTGTATTTCCAGCTTGGCGTTAAGCCCTGCTAGAACCTTATACAGATCTTCGCCCTGTTTATACGGGACGCCATGTATCTCGGTGTTTTTTCTCCTCGAGTACTGTTCAGCACTCTCGACGTTTTCCTTCAGGCTTGCAATTTCATTGTCTTTTTCTGCCATCTTTCGCGTCCGTTCTGCTGACGTTATCTTTAATTCTACAATGTCCTTTTCTTGCCTTACGGTGGTGGCCATAATTTCGTCATACTTATGTGACAACAGTTCCATAGATTTTTCTATTCCTTCTGTTGTCATGCACTGTCTGTCTACCTTTTTTTCCATCTCTTCTAGTCGGCCCAAGACTGCCGCCATCTTCTGGCTAATGTCCTCAATCAGTTTTGCAACATGACTCATATGATTTTTCTTTCCTCCCTTCCCTTCCCCTCTGCGTTCCGTGTCACTGGTTTCTGACGTTTCTTCCCCTGATTCCTGCTTTCTACAACTGTCACATATCCAGCCGTCGATTTCGCGTGGTCCCATGTTTTTGAAAGCCTTTTTAGTCATTCCCGAACATTTGCCCGCGTGGTATACTTTCTTGCATTTGGAACAAGATATACTCTCTTGATCTTTTTCAAACAACTTTGAACACTTTGTACAATCTCGCGGCGACATGGTTCGAGACAGGAGTGCAGTCCAGTGGAGCAAAAAGAAAAACGACCGTTCCCACCAAGTAGGCGCCTCTTACCTAGATGTAAGCAGCAAAGATCAGCACGTTGGTCGACGCTCCACCGGACTGCACTCCAGCATGGTTTGGTCCTTAGTTTTATAGGTGTTGGCACCGTCCAGGCTCCTGACGTCACCGCTGCCGTCAGTCATCAGCGACGATGTTATCGCTGACCGCCCACACTCGTGGCTTAGTTGTTGCGCCGTACGCTGTCCGTTACTCGCTCCTTGATCAGCCGGCCAGCAAGCTAGCAGGCCGCAAGGTGAACAGGTGGGCAGTTGGCGATCGGTGAAACAGGCCCTAGAAGTAAGCAGCAAAGATCAGCACGTTGGCCGACGCTCCACCGGACTCCATCCGCAATACATCCGCTAAATGCCGCCCGAACAACTTACAACTAATATTGCTTCCCAGTTCTTGCTTATGTTTGTTCAGAATATCACTGAAGCTGTGCGCTTAAGTTTTGTTTGCCATTTCCAGCAGTGAAGCACAAAAGACAAATACAGAGCACTGCACGCTTGTTTGTTAGACGGTTCTACCCGCCGCGTTGGTTTAGCGCTTATGGTGTTGCGCTGCTAAGCACGAGGTCGCGGGATCAAATCCCGGCCACGCCGGCCACTTTCCGACGCAGTCTAATGCAAAACGCCTGTGTCTCGTACGTTGCGGACACGTTAAATATCCCCTGGTGGTCGAAGTTAATCTGGAGTTCGCCACTTCGGCCTGCCTCATAATCTAATCGTGGTTTTAGCACGTAAAATGACAAAATTCAATCCATTCTTCTAGTTGAGAAGTGTGGCCATCCCCCGGTTTTCTTCTTCTAGCTGGGCAACGTCCATGTGGACCAGTGCGCAATATGTCTTGGTGTGGTGTGCCGTTGGCAACAGGCACTACACGCATTTTAATATAGTGGCTTGTATCATCTCCAGGCAATCTGCTTTGCCGGTTGCTATTTCATGCTTGCATCTACCCTCGATTTAGGGGTGAGCCAACAATTCTTACCGACCTAAAACGATTTCCTTAGATTTAATGTTCCTACCGAAGTCTTCTGAATATGTATGACGCCTGTACAAAAGGTAACGACAAAAAGGATAATGTTATTTATTCATTTATTGAACCATACTGGAGGCCAATTCTTTGGCCCTAGCAGGAGGGGCATTTTCGGAATGACAAAGAGTAAATAACAGCAATATATTCGCAAACAGAAAAAGGGGCAAAAGCAATAGCGCTAACACAATGAAGCAATTTTCAGCAAAACAACAACAACAAAAAAACACACAAACAGAACTAAACCAGCAGCAAGTACCTACATTTATACAATTGCAAGTATCTATTGCTCACAAAAGAAACGTTCCAGTTCTGCTGAAAATTCTTCGGCCTTGGTAACACTTGGCGGCAACTCATTCCACTCTTTAACTGTTCAAGGAAAAAAAACTGTATTTGTAGAAATTAGTTTTCGCATAAATAGGTCTCAGTGAATGTTCTGCTGTGTTCCTTGTTTTCCCAGTAGCAGCAGGTTGAACATAACTAGATTCAGATAGGGCGATTTTTCCGGACATAAAATTGTGAAGTAACAAAATTCCGTTTATTTTTCTATGTATCTCTAATGATGTAATGTTATTACGTTTCGTCAGAGACAATGGTGAATCCCTCCTTCTATATTTTCCGAATATAAACCGTACACATTGAATATAAACCGAATATAAACCGTACAATATAAACCGTACACATATAAACCATAATAACATTGTTGCGAAGCTTTCCCCTTTTCGACATGTTTTATTGCGTTGTCGCTGCCGGTCGAATACAGTGTGGTCAAATTCAAAACAAGGCGAGTGTGGGACAGCGTAGTTTTTATGACCAATACAAAAGTATAACGGGCTTTGGGGCAGTCTGGTATAAACACAATTTTTGTAAAACCCTGAAAGCATTGTAGAGCTATTTGCTTTAAACATGTCCGATATCATAAAAAAGCTTCTTTTAATGAATGTTCAGGAAGTAAACAAGCATAAGGCGATCAAGGAAATAGTTATCTACGGATAATTTTAAAAATAATATTATTGGCATTTCGCAGAGGTATATTTAAAGAAGATATAGTGTTAAAAAATAAGTGAATAAGTGATGATAAGTGATGACTAATGAATGATGATGAATGATGATGAATGAATGAATGATGAATAATAAAAATAAGTGATGACTAAGAGAAATAAAATGAATGACTAAATGAATTAGGTATTTGACACAGGCGAGTTAAAGCAATAGAAAGAGTGTAGATGACTAAGCGAAGTAGACTAAGTGAATTTAAGGGGATAACTATAGAAATTAAGAAGTAAACGAGTAAGAGAATTAAGAGGGACGACTAAGCGGAGTGGAATAAGCGGATTAACGAGGCTGTACTCGTCATATACCGTATTTCATGCATCCACACTTTGGCTTTCGCCTTCAAGTCGTCTTAGGGATAACATAAGAGACGCTGTTGATATTTGAAACGTAGGCTGTGTAGTAGGTTGTATGCGTGATTCCAATGAATGTGTGCAGGATAGGATAGGAATAAATTTTATTTGTCCAACGGTTATTGATGTTGGTGCCCGGGGCGAGGCTGCCTAGAGTCCATCGCCCGAGTAAAGTATTTTGAGATCCTCGGCAACGGCCCTGGCCTACTGGACGGCCCACTGCTGGTCTTCGGGTGCCTCGCTTCTCTAACTGAGGCGCCCCGCTTCAGAGAGCCCTGATGTTGTCTTCTTCCTTCCTCCTTGTCCTTCTTCCTCACGGCGTTGACATTCCCAAAGCACATGGGCCATAGCAGCCCGTTCGTGCTCGCACCACAGGCAGCCGGGCGACGGGCGCATTGCGGGACACAGGCGGTGCAGATTGTAAGGGTTGGTGAAAGTGCCCGTCTGCAACCGTCTCAGGTTGACCGCCTGGGACCTGTCTAGGCGCCCGTGGGGTTGTGGATATTTTCTTCGTTCTTTCCTCTAGTGGCTAAGCACCTATCTGTGCGTTGCCGGAAACTCCTTGACATAGCAGTCGGCGTCCGCGTGAACCCCAGCTCCGTCCGCCGCGATTTGTGTTGTGTTGGTAACTACAGCGGCTGCGCCAGACGGGGTGGCCGCCGCCGTCGCCGTCACTCCTCTTCTGGGGTCCCGCACAACAACGGCAGCGGCTGCCCTCTGGGGAACCGCATCGCGGCGGGTAAGCTGCCTCGCGACGAGGTGGGCGCGCTCGTTGTGGTTGGATGGAGTGTCGGCCGGCCGTTAGCATAGTTGTTGTCATTATTGTCGTGGCTGTTGTTGTTGTTATTGCCAAGCTCCCCGACGTGCGCGGGAGCCACTTGAGGGACTTGTTTGTAATCGTGCCGGATCCGAAGTCACCGGCCTGGGCGTTCAGCATGCGCGCCACATCCGCGGACACCCAACCTTTGGTGTAGTTCCGAATTGCTGGTTTGGAGTCGCTGATGATTAGGTTGTCCTCCGCACCTCCGTGGAGTACCGCGAGGGCTATGGCCATCTCTTCCGCTGCTTCGGCCGATGGCAGCCTCGCTGATGCCGTGACTCGGATCGTTCCCTTCGTATCTACGACTGCCATGGAGAAGGCGGGCGCCGCTGCCGTCGGCCGGCCGTGTCGATGTTGCCGCTGTTGCTGCTGCCGTTTTTGTCGTAATAGTAGTAGTGATGGTGGTGCTGGTAATTGCAGTTCGTCTCGTACATTCCCTTGCAGCGGCGGTGGTGGTCGACGTCCCTCCTCGCCATCAGTCACCGAATGGCCACGGGTACCTGGCTGCATCGATGAAGAGGACGCCTTTTCGTCTTCCATGCTTCTCGAGGATTGTTACCGCCCTGCGTATACCTCTTTGCATGTTATGCACCGGATGCATATTCTTTGGCATAATTTCCGTCTGTATGGCGTCCCTGACTTCCCGTAGCAGTGATTTCTTCAGTCCACGCGCCTCGTGATATAGAATCCCGAGCACGTCTAGGATTCGTCTTCCCGTTACTGTGCTCGACAGCCTCTCCAGCTGCCCGATTCTCTGCGCCTCGGCGATCTCCTCGAGCGTGTTATGTAAGCCAAAGTCAAGGAGCCTGTGGATTGGCGTGTACTGGGGTACTCCCAGGGCGGTCTTGAAGGCCCTGCGGATCGCCACGTTCAGCTTGTCGGTTTCGCTCCTGTTCCTGTCGGCGTAGGCGGCGACGTACGCTATATGGCTCAGCTCGTACGCCTGTATCAATCTCGTAACGTTGTGTTCCTTCATTCCGTTCCTCCTGTTCGTTACCTGCCGGAAGAGGTGTGTGGCGGCGGCCGCTTTCTTCTGCAGTCGGGCAACCAGCTCACAGTTGGCACCGTTCTCGCCATGCCACAGGCCGAGCACTCGCAACTTGGACACCGTCGGTATTGGGGTCCCCTCCATCATCGTGACGCGGACTCCCAAATGACGGGCGTCTAGAACGCCCTGCGGAAGGGGTCCTTTCGTGCGCGGCCTGTGGAGCAGGATCTCCGACTTGTCGGGTGAGCAGACGAGCCCCGTGTCTTCGAGGTGCCGCTCCACCTCCCGGACGGCCCGCTGCAGTCGGTCTTGCATTTCGCCGACGCTCGGGTTCTCCGTGGCCCACACCGTCACGTCATCTGCGTATATCGTATGATTGATGCCCTCTATCGCGTCAAGACGCTCCTGCAGGCCTATCATGACGAGGTTGAAAGGCACGGGGGAGAGTACGGAGCTCTGCGGCATTCCCGCACCACCCATTCGGACCGTTCGTGGCGTGGCCCCGTCGATCTTGACTGTCACCTCGCGCCCATTTAGGAAGCTGCTGACATGTCAGTGGAACCTCACACCGAGATTGAGTCGGCTGATCTTGTCCAGTATGGCCATGTGCTTTATAGTGTCGAAGGCGCTCTTGAGGTCTAGCCCGAGCAGGGCGCGCACGTGCGTGCTCGGAGCGTTCACGATCTGTTCTTTGATCTGCAGCATGGCGTCCTGTGTGGAAAGTCCCTTCCGGAAACCAATGATGTGGGTGCCGAAGGCATCCTGCTTCTCGAGCAGCGTCGTCACCCTGTTAAGGCAGGCATGCTACATCACTTTCCCGACGCAGAACGTGAGGGAAATCGGCCTCATGTTTCGGACCTCCCGCGGTTTGCCCGGCTTTGGTACCAGAATAACGTCCGCGGTCTTCCACTCTTGCGGAATTCGGCCCTCCTTCCAGCACGCGTTGATGTACTCGCAAAGCTTCTCGATGGCGTCGTCGTTCAGCTTCCTCATGAGGTTCCTCAGGCCTGCGGATCGAAGAACCCGAGCATCGAACACGAGTGCGTGCCCAAGTGCAGGATCAGCGGCGAGGCGCACCCCACAGCCGACCGAATGTACAAGGCAAAATATAAGTTGCCACACATAGTGAAGGAGAGAAGGTGGCGGGCGAGAAGCAGAGACGAAAGGGAACACACATTGGAAGAAGGAAAGACTACCCCTCAGCGGACCCCATCACCATGGGGGAACAGTATGGCGCAGGGAAAAAGCCAAAGTCGCTCTAGTTCCGGATCCCTCTCGCCAAAAAGAAGACGTAACCGAAGTTTTAACAGACCTATGAACAGAAGTCGAAGCCGGAGTTGGAGTGTAAGCCGCAACCGAAACCGAAACTGCCCCTTGCCAGACGGCGTGCGGGCCACACATGGCAAGGTAGAGATAGGGCCGCGCAAGGTCACCTGGTCCCACATAGTCGCCGGAAAAACGGAAACTCTGATGAGAGAACCCCCCTTTCTGGCAGCACGAGGGAATCCCCCGACTACCTCCTGGCGGCGAGGAAGGAGCAAATGGAGCGAGAGAATAAGGAACTTCAACAAGAGCTGGGCCGGGCCAGAAAGCAGAACGAACAATCAGCGAGGAAAATCGACGAGCTACAACAGACGCTCAACGAAATCTTGAAGGGCATGAAAGAATACCATCAGTGACCACAGGATCCTGTGCGTGACCATGGGAGAGGATGGAAGCGAGGAGGACGTCTGCCGAAAGGTCAGAATCGTAGGCTGGGACAGATTCCGGAAAAATAGAGAACAAGACAAGAAGGAGGGCCCGATCGAAGACATCAGCGAATGGGGCAGACTACTACTCGCGGACGTAGAGAAAGCCACCGATGAGATCGAATAGACGGACTGGCGACAAGAACCAACCAAAGCATTGGCAGACAGATCGCGCGGAGCCGTGGACGACGGCGCTCCCCAACCGTCCAGACTGGACAGCCGGCTGGCACATCTCGTTGCGGCCAAGAAATCCATGCAACGGAGAGCGAGTAGGCAAAACCTCAACAAGAAGATACGCAAGAAGATCGCCGAATTCAACCGGGAGATCGAGGCGCATTGCGCCCGCCTGTACGAGCAAGAATGGCAGGAGCCATGCGACACGATGAACGGGAACATGAGCGCTGGATGCACCTGGAAGATTCTCAGGCACCTGCTCGACCCGGCAAGCACCATAACGGTGACCCGTACAGAGATGGCCAAGCTGCAACAAAAGTACAAGGATGACCCTGAGGCCTTCGCGGAAGAGATCCTGCAGACGCAGCTCGCACGCCCGGAAGGGCAGTCACCCAGAGTACCGCGGGGCTCCGAACGGGGAGCTGGACGCAGACTTTGGCGTGCAGGAAATTAGAACGGTCCTTCAGCTACTGAAGACCAACTCGGCGCCCGGTCCTGAGAGGGTCACCAACAAAATGTGTGCACTGCTCGCTTCATTTTGCTAAGTGCTTGCAGCTTCTGCATTACGAGGGGGAATAGTGATTGAATTTGTGCTTGCTTACGGGGTATGAACCATCACTGATGACGATAATTTTCGTTCATGGATGGACGGCAAAAAATGCTGGCCACGACAGGCTAACAGCTTCGCTGTATATCAAACGCATGGTCTAAAACACAGAGGGTTGTTATCTGCACATGTATTGAAAGTTTGGCCTTTTGTTTGTATAGCCGGTGTATTCCTTCCAGATATGATTATTTATCTTTACTTTGCAATCTCCATTTGTAATGTTTTTAAGACCTTGTTAAGTATTTCTTAATACGATCGTTCTGATGGGTCGTCTTATTACTGCGGCCTCAACTGCGATGTCGTTTTCTCTATTGCACCCATGATATAATTTATCAACTTACGTGGGCTCTTCAACATTCTTTTCAAGCTAAATTGCGTAAGAAGGGTGATTTCCATATCTTTAACACTGTTTCATTCTAGCACTCTAACACATGCTTCTGTCCATGTGGATAACGTATGTGCACACAAGAGCTAAAAAGAGCTCCCTTCAATGTCTGAGCTAGGAATTCTCTGACAGCGACTAACATTTACGCTTATGAAATGCCATCACCGTAAACGTAAATCTAAGCACTTCGTACAGTTCTTACACCACCCACGTTCACAGAAAGCATATAATTGCCCCGCCTTAGAGATTAATCCGCAGAATAACGAGGGCACCTAGCATCCGCACAATCAAGGGCTTTGTTGAAGCCCTCATTCAAGAAAGGTCAGTACTGGCACTTCTTTGATTCACTGAGGGGGAAGCTTATCAATGATGCAATCGCGCGGTCCCTATGAGATTGCAAATCACAGCCAAGCCAGGGTGGCGCTCTATCCAGAGAAGCCGGCGAATGAACATAGAAGGAAAGAGAGCGATAGCGAATGAGAAGCCGGCAGCGAACTGTACAGAACACCCACGATGAGTTCCGCACGCGCGCTTGTGCTAAATGGCGTTCCTCGCTAGTTTTGGCAGCCTCGCGGGTGTACAGCGCTGCGCGCGTGTATCGTTATATTTGGCTTGAGACAAGTATTATCTACCCCCAACTACCTTTATCCTCGCTCGAACTGTATCCCGAAATCGCTTTCATCCCTTTGGCGAGTAATCTGATGATGCGCCCACACCCAAGCCCGTAGCGCGCTTTCGAAACAGCGATACATCGTGCAGCACCGTCGCATGAAAACGAGCTCGAGGTGGCGAAGAAATCACGCAGAATAATTTATGCAAGCGACGCCACCAAGCTCACATGAATTCTATGGAGAGAGCTATATAGTAAGACGACAGAGAAAAACAAAGAGCGAGACACTGCGTCGCTCTTTGCAAAGTTCTTGCCATGAAACGACGCAATGCTTCGTCTCTTCGTGCCATTTTGCACGAAGCCACGCTCATCGCCGAGTTTCAGTGAAGCGGCTAACAAAGGATTGTGGGCCTTGCGACAATCCTCCCAGGGGCTGTGTACGTCTCCGCGCGTTTCCCGCTGTAGGTTGCATGCCACGCGGCGTCATAATAATATGTAAGCGAGGACTAGCTCGTACATGGGTGTGACGGAATGACGTAGTAGGTGTTCCGGATGAGCGCTCAAAGGCCTCCCCGTCGGCGGATTTCCAAAATAATACACTTTCCACGTGATTTAACTTGGCACTTTCCGCGTGAATCAAACTAAATAGAACACAAGAGACCTTGCTCGATCTATGCATTAGGGCTAACTGCTTCATCTCCGCGGACTAGAAACACTTGATGACTTAATTACCGCCGCTTTGAAGCGACTCACGCAGATGGTATAAAAGCTGCAGAGTTTGTTTGGATCTGCCATCCATCTTCTATGCGGTGAAATCCTTCAACAACGCATAAGCTGCATTTACTACAAAGGACATTTGCTTAGCGGCGGGGATGTTACCGAGCAGGCGGTCAATGTGCCGGGCATCGTTGCTCGATTATCGTAGTGTGCTTTATGAATTCGTCCATTGTGGTTGTTGGTTGTCGTACGAGGAATGCAAGCAATTATTATTTAATTCCTCGCATGAGATGGTGTACGTTTTTAGTCTCGGGCATGTCCGGGTCAGCTCGGCGAAAGAAACGGGCCATATTCTCAGTATAAATGGCGACGCTTTCGCTTGGTTTCTGAATGCGCGCTTCGGTAAGCTGTTGCGTGTAATCCTGCCAGTCGGAACAGTAGGACTACCCCAGGAGCTGGCGCCGAAAGTCGTTCAATGTTTGGAAACATGCTTGCGGGTCCTGGAACCAAGTTCGACCGCTGTCTTCTAGTGCACAAATTATTGTTCTGCGCTCCAGCCGTTGACCTTAGTAACTATTTCAAACTGATCAAGCCAGTCCTCAACGTCTTCAAATGCATCACCACGAAAGATGTTTGGGCAGCGAGGTCTCTGAACAGTCACCAATGAAAGGCTTGTCGACATTTGCGAAGGGGGAAGATTCACCGATGTGGGAACTTCCATGCTAGTCTGCGCTGGAACGGTGGTGAATTCGGCGCTCAGGCCTAATAGGCGGCGGCTGAATCAATGCACTAGAGCAATGACGACAAGTGGATTCTCTCGAATGCATGTACGGGTCCTAGTAGGACTCCCAAGCAGCAGGTATCCAGCACCTCCACCAGAGTCGCAGCCTCACGACACTCGCGGGACAAGCCGACTTGTAATGAGGGGAAGTTACAAGTACGGGCTGCTTTAAAAGCGCGTGCTGGTCACTGCTTCCTCTTCTTCTTGCTTTCCATGTGTTTTTACAAGTGCTCATATGTCTCCTTCTCGGCGGCGTCCTTGCCGCAATACAGACGTGGCAGTACTTAGCAAGCAGGCCGAAGACATTTGACGGCGAAGAACTGACATTTCGCTCTATTCATACAAAAGGTTCATACAAAATGTGACATTCATACATTCATACATTCATACATTCATACAAAATGTGAGGTAAAAATCTTTAGTTCTCGAAAATTGTTATAACCCAATATCAATTCTCTGCCTCTCTAGTCAGGGCAGAATAGAGCCTACCCTTCGCTGCGTCACATGTGTCAAAGAGTACAGGAGTAATCTATGCAACGCGACTTTGAAAAACTTGTGATGCCAACTTGCACATCTATCTTTCTGAAAGACGTCAGTGTGTGTGGATGAATGAAATACTATCCGACAGAAAGCAAATAACCTCGGCATTATCGTAGGGTAAAATTCTCGGGTCTTTGGTCTTAAAGTTATATATAAATAACATAGTCGGTATACTTTGAGAAGGTAAAGTTGAAATTTATGCCGAAGACACCATCATATCAGTCTTTATCTGGAAATTTATTCGGAGTACTTGGTCTGTCAACAGTGCAACTGAACCTCAATATTGCTATTTAGGTTCCCAGAACTTTCAAAACTGCTTTCAGTTATTTGGTCGTGAAAGGTTTTCTCGCAGTAAAATTGAGGGAGCACGAAGCATTCGCTTCTCGCTGCAGGCGCTCTTCACCACATGCGCGTTGTGACAGCGAGTGCTCGTGGTCATCGCGTGAGGTGTGTTCATATTTGCGTGTACGTGCGTGACATCGTGTTTGTCTTAACTGTATCTACCGGTTGGGGGGGGGGGGGGGAGGATTACCCCTCGCACCACAGTCAGAATTGAAAAGGAAATGTAGGTGATTTAACCTACCCTGCCCCTACGCGCCCACATTTGTGAAAGCGGGCGTTGTCGGCTTCACACTGCGAAAATACAGCAAAACAACAGCTGAGGCCAAGTTTACTCTCAGAACTGGGCTCATATAGGTACGATTTATTTATGACGTATTTTCTGCTTTTGGGCCTCGCCTCCACATGCTGTAGCAGATGACGGTGGGCCGGCCGCGCTACGTAGACAGGGGTCACCCCGTATACTTTGCGGTTCGAGACGCCTACGGAACGTGCCTTGCAAGCCTGCATTGCTGAGAAAGCTATCGCTAGGCAATCCAAAACAAATTTATTCTACCATCACTTGCGTCATCCCGTGTTTGTTGAGGCCATCTATACCTAACCATCTTTGAAAACAGAAAATCAAATTTCCTTTTATAATTTACGGGTATTTTATCATAGTTCCTATTTTGGCGATTTTGACGCTAGATTTAGTTACTTTTCTGTCTGTTTACGACAATGTTTGCTGTTTAACAATCAGTTACTTTTTAGTGACTTTATTGAACAGTTGGTGATAGTTGATCGAAGTTGATTGGAAAATGGCTTTCAAGAACGCGCTTTTAAGTTCAAATCCCAGATGTAAGTGGCCGAAACTCGCTGTACATGGATAGGCTCCGTGACCATGAGGAGCCAATGGTTTTCTTCGCATTGGTAGCCTCCACATTGTGATTTTGCTTCACAGCACAGTGGTCATCATAGCCCTGACATTGTGGTCACAAAACTGAAGTTTCCTTCTTATATACAATACCTGTTTGAATACGTTTATACGCTGCGGGTTCAGTGGTGTCACTAAATCCATTCGTTTGGTAGACGCTTGGCTACCGTGTCCGAGAACTAATTTACCTAAACGAAGTAGAATAAACTTTCTCTTCAGATTTAGAACACAGCAGACGTATAAGACATACGGACTGCGTAAAAAAGACGTGAATATCGGAACGGCTTAGCTCGTTCACGCTCGACTGAACAAATCGGTTCTGTTTCTGACGTCTTTGGGACCAATCAGTACTTCACAGCGACTTTCAGGCAGATCAAGCGCCAAAATCGGGTATTTAACCTGTACCAAGCTCGGGTAGTTGTCATTGCCATGTTAACAACATGCAGCCAAACGCATTCCACAGAATCTAGTTCTGCTACCACAAATGTCGAGAAGCACAATAATAATATGAAGACTAAATGCATTTTAATTCTAGGAAAACTACGTTGCTTGTGTTCTTTTGAAACGTGCTGTATTTGTAGCCTTCCAATTTGAATATAATTAAAAAAATTAAGCTGTCATAATCCAGTATGTATATATGAGAGGTAGGCGATCGAATATCGACTTTTTCAAATACGAATCGAATACGAATAGTAAGTATCGAATATTGGATAGACAAACGCAGACGCACATATCTACAGCAGGAATACTTACTTCAGTATAACTAGCAACACTCTTGCACTGAATAGACAGTCAAAGATCGCGCACAACTAAGATCGTTTTACATACACTATCACAAAAGTCATGAAAAGATCTACACGAATAGCCACTTGACACCTTTAAGCGGGTTGACAAACAAGGTTTTCAAGAATGACAGGCATTTGAAACTGACAAACTTTTCCAAAAGGCATAATAAGTAGTTGTTGAAAAAATATCGGGACTTATGGGAAAGGAAAATAAAACGCCAAGGAAGTATTTGTACACCCTAGACCGAATACAGTCTTTTACAAGAAAGAAATAAGAAATACATCACTGGTTGTAATCAGAGAAAAAAAAACTCCTAGATGACTAGGCTGAAAGAAAGACTAATTGGCAGGCCATAAACACAATATGGCCGATTGTCACGTATTGGACAGAAATAAGGGGGGGGGGGGGGCCGGTTTTGTAAGCGCACCGTTTTTGTAAGGACGCTCGCGTGTATTTGTGAATCAGAACCATGCGAAACCCACAGATAATAAAGGAAAGGAAAACATAGGATAAATAATGTGTAGTTTCTAATTTAGATGCCTCAATGAGCATGTTATGGGAAACGTAGAAAAAAACTTGCTGACGGTGATAGCCAAGCCCCAAACCTCAGCACTACGCCCGCGTTGCACTGCAAATTGTGCTACGGTGATGGCAGTACCTATATCCACGCATTCTTGGGTATTTCTAAATGTGTACAAGGAAGCAGTGGTGGCGCAGAGGTATAGCATCCGCCTCGCGTGCAAGAGGACCGTGGTTCGAATAAAAAATAATCCGCGTGTTGATAAATTTGCATAAGCAGGCCAGGAGTGCGGCCTGATCCCGGTGACCTGAACCGGTAACGCACTCGCTCACCAGAGCAGCGTTGGCCACCCTGGTGCAGTATATGAACACAACAATCAAACACCGGCCCTCAGTTCCCAGCAGCTGCGAAGCAACTGACCACGGCGGCGGTCAGATCTGCGACGCTGCAGAGGGTGCAAACAGTCCCTGGTTGCGCCCAGGCCGCCATTGGAATCTGAACCTGGCAACGCTTAACGCTAGAACGTTATCTAGAGCTATTGGAGGAATTAGAGGGCAGTAAGTGGGATATAATAGGGCTCAGTGAAGTTACGAAGGCAAAAGAAGCATATACAGTGCTAAAGAGCGGGCATGTCTTGTGCTGCCAGGGCTTAGCGGAGAGACGAGAACTAGGAGTCGGATTCCTGATTAATAAGGATATAGCTCGTAACATATAGGAATTCTATAGCTTTAATGAGAGGGTGGCAGGTCTTGTCGTGAAACTTAATAACAGGTACAAATTGAAGGTCGTATAGGTCTACGCCCCTGCATCCAGTTATGATGTCCAGGCAATCGAAAGCTTCTATGAAGACGCGGAATCGGCGATGGGTAAAGTCAAAACGAAATACACTATACCGATGGGTGACCTCAATGCCAGGGTAGGCAAGAAGCAGGCTGGAGACAAATCAGTGGGGAATATGACATAGGCTCTCGGAATAGCAGGGGAGAGTTATTAGTAGAGATTGCAGAACAGAATAATATGCAGATTACCTTCATCCTCAAACGGGATAGCCGAAAGGGGACGTGGAGGATCCCGAATGGCGAGACTAGAAATGAGAAAGACCTTATACTGTGCGCTAACCCTGGCAACATACAAGATGTGGACGTCCGCGGCAAAGTGCGCTGCAGTGACGATAGGATGGTAAGAAATCGAATTAGACTAGACCTGAGGAGGAAACGGAAGAAACTGGTACATAAGAAGCCGTTCAATGAATTAGCAGTAAGAGGGAAAATACAGGAATTCCATATGAAGCTACAGAACAGGTATCCGGCTTTAACTCAGGAAGGGGTCCTTAGTGTTGAAGATATGAACGACAATCTTATGGGCAATATTAAAGAGTGTGCAATAGAATTCGGTGGTAACTTCGTTAGACAGGATGCCAGTAAGCTATCGCAGGAGACGAAAGATCTAATGAAGAAACGCCAATGTGTCAAAGCCTCTAACCCTACAGCTAGAATGGAACTGGCAGAACTTTCCAAGTTATTAGCAGACGTAAGAGAGTTGACATAAGAAAGCATAATATGGATAGAATTGAACATGCTCTCAGCAACGGAGGAAGCCTAAAAGCAGTGAAGAAGAAATTAGGAGTAGGCAAGAATCAAATGTATGCGTTAAGAGACAAAGCCGGCAATATCATTACGAATATGGATGAGATAGTTCAAGTGGCTGAGATCTATAGAGATTTGTGCAGTACCGTGGCATCCACGACGATAATGGAAGAGAGAATATTCTAGATGAATTTGAAATCCCACAAGGAACGGCGGAAGAAGTAAAGAAAGCGCTGGGAGATATGCAAAGGGGGAAGGTTGCTGGGGAGGATCAGCTAACAGCAGATTTGTTGAAGGATGGTGGGCAGGTTGTTCTAGCAAAACTGGCCTCCCTGTATAGGCAATGCCTCATCATTTCGAGCATACCGGAATCTTGGAAGAACGCTAACATAATCTTAATCCATAACAAAGGGGACGCCACAGACTTGAAAAATTCTAGACAGATCAACTTACTGTCCGTTGCCTACAAAGTAATCGCATGGTAATCGCAAATACAATCAGGAACACCTTAGACTTCTGTCGACCAAAGGACCAGGCAGGATTCCGTAAAGGCTACTCAACAATAGACCACATTCAAACTGTCAATCAGGTGATAGACAAATGTCCGGAATATAGCTAACCCTTATATATAGATTTCATTTATTGCGACAAAGCGTTTGACTCAGTCACAACCTCATCAGTCATGGAGGCATTACGGAATCAGGGTGTAGATGAGCCATATGTAAAAATATTGGAAGATATCTATAGCGCCTCCACAGCCACCGTAGTCCTGCATAACGAAAGCAACGAAATCCCAATAAAGAAAACCGTCAAGCAGGGAGATACGATCTCTCCAATGCTATTCACAGCCTGTTTACAGGAGGTATTCAGTGACCTGGATTGGGAAGCATTGGGGATAAGGGTTAAGGGACAATGCCTTAGTAACTTGCGATTCGCTGATGATATTGCTTTGCTTAGTAACTCCGGGGACCAATTGCATTGCATGCTCACTGACCTGAAGAGGCAAAGCAGAAGAGTGGGTCTAAAAATTAATCTGCAGAAAACTAAAGTAATGTTTAACAGTCTGGGAAGAGAACAGCAGTTTACGATAGGTAGTGAGGCACTGGAAGTTGTAAAGGAATACATCTACTTAGGACAGGTAGTGACTGCGGATCCGGATCATGAGAGTGAAGTAATCAGAAGAATACGAATGGACTGGACTGCGTTTGGCAGGCATTCTCAAGTGATGAACAGCAGGTTGCCATTATCCCTCAAGAGAAAAGTTTATAACAGCTGTGTCTTACCAGTACTCACGTACGGGGCAGAAACCTGGAGGCTTACGAAAAGGGTTCTACCTAAATTGAGGAAGACGCAACGAGCTATGAAAGAAGAATGGTAGGTGTAACGTTAAGGGATCAGAAAAAAGATTGGGCGAGGGAACAAACGCGAGTTAATGATATCTTAGTTGAAATCAAGAAAAAGAAATGGGCATGGCCCGGACACGTAATGAGGAGGGAAGATAACGGATGGTCATTAAGGGTTACGGAATGGATTCCAAGGGAAGGGAAGCGTAGCAGAGTGCGGCAGAACGTTAGGTGGGCGGATGAGATAAAGAAGTTTGCAGGGACAACATGGCCTTAGTCCGTGACCAGGGTCGTCCGAGAAGTATGGGAGAGGCGTTTGCGCTGCAGTGGGCGTAACCAGGCTGACGATGACAATGACAAGATGTAATCCATGAGTTGTTAACTAGTGCCACACTTCCTACGCAGAACCGAAACGAAATATAGCATTATTGATTTTGTTTCTGCATTGCTTCGAAAATATTGTCGCTATTTTACTTCTGATAAATATGATTTGCGATGCTTTCTTCAGCATGTCGAGGACAGCAACCTGATTTGAACAATCCGCTGTTGGGAAATGTTGGGTTAGTTTTGATATTGCAAAATAGTGAATATATAATTTTCAAATACGATTGAAATATTACACACTTCAGTCTCACATCAGTGACACATTTCCTAAAATGTTCGCAACACTAGACTGTAATGGTTCATAATGTACGATTGAAAACCAGATCTGCCGAAGACAAAGATGACTTTCGCTGACGCATTTTCAGCCTTTTTTATTGCAATGGGAATCGGGTGATCCGCAAGGGAGGCGAAGTTTTCAGTATACGTGCCCCCTGGCCGGGCCCGCTATGAGTATGCATTGTCCACCCAGCGGGGAACATGAACTTCCGTATAACCTCCAATGAATATTTTCCAACAAATCAACATATGAATAATTTATTTATCTTTTATTTATTTATTTATTTATTTATTTATTTATTTATTTATTTATTTATTTATTTATTTATTTATGTGATACCTGCTTCGCCTTTGCAGGCATTACAGCTGCGGGATACATAAAATTAGGCATCATATTTGAGACGAATAAAGTAACTAATTACACAAAGCGTGGTAAAAATCATCGTTCGACACAATGGATACAATCATAGGCGGAAGGTCATTCGACTCTCGTATACATCTACCAAAAAATGTATAGTGCGAGAGGCCACCTTTAAAGGAAAATTCATTTACTTTGAGACTGTGGTCGCTTCTTTGGGATATGTACGACGGCTCTTGGATGGACTTCTCCCTATCGATTCCAGTTTTACAACGGTAAATATTATGAAAAAATTTCAACCTGAGGTTTCGTCTACGATCTTTCAAGTTTTCCCATTTATGTTTACTTTCGCTTTCTCTCATACTAGGTTGACGATCCCAATTGCCTAGAACAAATCGCACTGCCCTATCTGTATTTTTTGAAGCGTATCGGCCAGCTATTCGGTATACGGATCCCAGCAAACGGATGCGTATTTTAACAATGAGCGCACATGAGTGAAATACGGTTGTTCTTTTAGGTTAAATGGACGTTCGGTGAAATTTCGTCTTAAAAACCGAGAACACGTGCAGCTTTAACTTTGATGTGGTGAACGTGCCCAGTCCACCTCAAATCACTCATTAAATGAACTCCTAGATATTCATATTCCTTGGCCATGCTTAAAGTAGCGCTATTTACCGTATACGTATTCAAGTGGTACGAACGTTTCCTTGTAAAGGTGACGTGAACACAATTTTTAACATTCAACGACAGTTCTGAATGGGCTCACCAGAATAATATTACATTCAAGTCATGCTGCAGGTTTTCTGAATCACGTTCATTCTTTATAGTCCTACGTATAGTATAAATGGATAAAAAACATAAAAGATTTATAAAGAAATTAGGATTTATTAAGATTAATAAATTGAATAAATAAACGAACGTGTCATCGTTTATTGGTCTGTGGGCGCTAAAACAGCATCTGCCTAACCTCCCTCCCACCCACGCTGCACGCCGGCTCACTGCACTCCCTTTGGAAGAAGCCCCCGGTGTCGCCCTTTGTGGCAAAGGATACGAAATACAAACGTGTACTATAGCAGTAAAAAGGGAAATGCTATGCGGGTTTAGAGTAGTGCAGCTGCCGCTGTTGGCGTAGCGTCAATGCGGACAGAGCAGCGGTGGCGCCAGAGCGATCCCAGCTGACACGTACTTCAACGATCACTTTCTACTATATATATATATATATATATATATATATATATATATATATATATATATATATATATATACATATATATATATATATATATATATATATATAGATATATATATATATATATATATATATATATATATATATATACGGAGAGGGAGAGGGTGGAAGAGAGGTTACATGACCCCCCCCCCCCCTACTCGGAAAACAAACTTCCACGCTTACTAGATGGCTATAATGAAAAACAAATCGGTATTCACGAAGTAATATTATCTAACTTGTGCGCATGCTTTCTAGCCTAACATTGACCTCTAGAGCTAATTATGATTTGTATGTAATTATGTTTCTTTAATGACTGTAGTACTACGCGTACGCTGTTATGAAATGTAGTGCTTGATTTCGATGGGGAAGCGAAGAGACGTATGCCAACGCATGATGCCCTATGTAGGGCAATAACTAGTGATGCGTTTAATTTTAAGGTTTTGTCATAGGGTATGAGAATGTTTTGTTTAATGCGATGGCTTTGTGAAAGTGAACGACAATGTGAACAAAATGTGTGTGCCTCTGCTGCTTTCTTTGCCAGTATCGGGGCTAATGACTTCCTGAAGGTGTCCTTGAATGGTTTTTCTCTTCGCCCCCGTCACAATTATGTGTGAAAAACCAATGAAGAATCAATCAATCTTTCGCTCTCTACTCTTTTTTCAAGTAAAAAACTGCTGGCGTTGTATCAGATTTTCACACGTTAGATAAAAAACCTAACGAATTGCAATTAAAAACTTCTTTCTAAAATGCAAATGATGTCTGTTACTAATTAGTGATCAACGAGAGTATTTGACCAACGACTAATTACTGATGAAATTCTATAACTATATGGCAAATCAGTTATGCAGAATCCTACAAAATGAGGAAGTATCAGGAAAGCCAAAAAAGAAATTGTCACCCACCCGTATGTAGCACGAAGCAACAAAGGAAACCCATACGGGTTGCTCCGAACGCTTCGCAGTTGAACAAATATTCGTGCTGTTCCGGGATTCAAACCCGGACTAGAACGAATTATGCTCCATGAGCTTGCGTAAGTAGGCCGCGAGTGAAAGAAGGTGAAGTTTCTCTAGGTTGAGCTTCTTGCCTGGTTTTGGCACGAACGCCACCCGAGCGCGTTTCCACTCAGGGAGTAACCGGCGGAGCGCCAGCACTCCATGTATTCGGCCATTGCTCCCACCGACTACGAGTCTAGGTTACACAGCACCTTGTTCGTAACGCCGTCGGGAACCGGCGCTGACGTCGTGCGCAGCTTGCGCAGCCCAGCGCAGACCTCTGACTCCGAAATGTCAGCATCCAGCTGTTAGTTTGCATGTCCGACGTAGTGTGGCAGGTGCGTGTCGCTCTGTGTCGAGCTGTTAATGCTCGAGCTGGCGAGCTCCGCAAGCAGCTCCGCGTCAGTGCCGTGGTACGGGTGTATTACATGCGTCGGCTGCCTGCGTGCCGCCCACTTGGCGCTGCCGGGATCGAGCAGTTGCCGCAGCAGTTGCCGTGTCTTCTTGCAGCCGAGCTGGCCGTCGAGGCTGTTGCTGATCTGGCCCCACTGCTGACGTTCCAGTGCAGAGGTGTGCTCCTCTATCTGCCATTCGGCCTTCGCTATGCGCCGTCACAGCTTGTGACGTTGGTGCTGCCACTTGCACGTGAGGTTTCCGCGCGCTTCCCACGTGTGCGCGCGGCGCGAATCCGCCAATGACTGCGCTTGAGGAGCCGCAATTTTGTACGATGCGCAAGTCACGTCGCAGCTCAGCGACCCGAACCATTCACTGAGATCCGATATGGAGACGGGTGCCGTTTCATCGCGTAGCCGATTGAACGAATCCCGCTTAGTATTGCGGGTTTGGCTGTCTTCAACCTGCTGGCGGCTGTTTCAAAAGTCCGCAGCAAAATGCAATGACCGCTGCCGACCTTAAAGCCTGTATTCTGCCATCGAGTGCCTGGCATGTTGTTGAAAAAGGAGAGGTCTTAAACTTTTTTTCAATTATGGGGTTTTACTTGGCATAACCACTTTCTGGTTATGAGGCACACCCTAGTGGGGGACTACGGAAATTTCGACCACCTGGGGTTCTTTAACCTGTACCTAAATTTAAGCACGCGGGTGTTTTCGCATTTAGCCCCCATCGAAATGCGGCCGCCGTGGCCGGGAGTCGTTCACGTGACCTCATGCTTAGCAGCCCAACACCGAAAAGGAGAGGTGTGGTGTTTCTGCACACTCTGTTACCGACCCGTGTTGGTTCTTGTGGGTCGTTAAAGATGGTAATACCTATGTATTGAGTGGTCTCGCATACAAAGGTGCCCTTGTGGTCGAGTTTTGCATAATCCAACTATAGGTGTTTGGCGTTGGAGCCACCCAAAATCAGTAGTTGCGCTTCTATGGCCAGCAGGGACGCTTAGCGTAGGTCTAGTGGATGCCAGTGCCCTTGTCTCATGATGAGTGGCTAATGCTGAAGAGGGAGAGCGGGTTGTCTCCCCTCCTCCTCGGCAACATTTCAGGGACTGTGTTGAATGTCGGTGCCTTCAATTTCGCGTTGTGTGGCTGTAAGGCTGTGGTGTAATAGGGTGGCCGTGCTGGAGCGTGGCCTGTCGCCCGGTCCTAGTTGATTGTATAGAGTGTAACCTCGTAGTTTAAAGGGAATGTTGTCTCCTGTAGAGGAATGATGTCTGGTGTGTCGTGCGTATAGCATTGGATGGGAAGCCGCAAGTGCCCCCGCTTATTGTGGTTGCTCCTGCAGTTCAACTGCCAGATTGTCAGTAATGTTCGTGGGGCCATGTTACATTGGTTTCGGTGTGGGGACCTGCTTGGTGGGCTGGAGTTGGTGTGTGGCTGGCTTTTTTTGGAATTCCCGCTAAGATCTAGTTTTGGCGGGTGCCCATTGTTTCTTGTAATACGGCTGTCTGTGTGCTGTGTTTGGCTTGTGTTGTCTCCACAGAGCATTTGAGTGTAGTGTATCTGTTTATCATGTTCATGCGGAACGTGTGAAAGCCCTGAAAGTTGCTGTTAATGAGTTGAGCTTACGCGTTTAAGTGTGCCTCCAGCTCAGTTTCTAGGGTGCAGATGGCCGCCGCGACGGTTGTGGCAATGTCCGCTTCGATATGGAGCGAGGTAGTGGATGTCGCTGCCTTGCACTTATTTGAGCTTTGGGGCTGTGGTGCCTTGCTAGTAGAGGCGGAGGAGGAATTCCGTGTTTGTAATGCGGTTGTGCATGTCAGTGTATAAGACTATATATATATAGTCATATACACTGACAACTGCGGTTAGCGTGTCAGTGTATATATAAGGTAGGTGAAGGCCTTGTCTATCAGCTTCAAGGGGTTGGTTTGTGATTGCGGAGATTTGTGATTGCTGGGCCGAAATTTGGGCTCTCAAGGTGGAATTCTCTTTGGCTACCGCCTTCACCTGTGAGTTAGATGCCAGCAATACTGGCATTGCCGTTTTCAAGCCACCCTCTTGGGTGATTCTCCGGGACCTCGACTACACGACCGTAGCCGGCTTCCCGGGGGGGGGGGGGGGGGGTCTCGTTGGGCAGAGCGAGATTTCGTGGGGTGGCTGCGCAACCGGGACCTGCTGGCTGGGCGTTGAGGTTGGCCGTTGGAGTCGAGTGGTGGGAATGACGTCTATTGGGCTCAGAGGTACCGTGAGCGGCTTCTGGAGGTGCCACTTCGGAACGGGCCGCGCCGAGTCGCCCGGGCAGCTTCTTGTGGTTTGTTCGTTTGCGGGTAGGCGGCGTCTTCTTGAGGAAACGGTGTTTGCAGTCTGAAGTGCTAGTGTATCGTGGCAAATCGCAGGCCATGCACCGTGGCGCGCATGTTGGAGCGGCGCACTCCCTAAGTGGGGAGGGGGTGCTCCCCTAACAACGGCGGCATCGCTGCTTCCGTGGCAAGGCACAGCCAGCCGTGCGACGGCCGGCCTTGTGGCAGTTGTAGTTCGACTATGCCCGGTTGTAGAAGGGGCAGGGTGTGATGTCGGTGTCTTGACAGAATATCTATTTCGGGAGTAGCTTAGTTGTGAGGTCAACCATCGGGTGCCTAGTCTGGCCCATGCGTCTCCCGCTCACAATAGGCATGCCGGAATCGCTGGCTTGTAGGTCTGCCATTATCTCGTGGTCCGAGAAATCATCGAACGCACGAAACATGATGCCTCGCAAGGCATCGTCCGGATGGAGAGCTTAAAGGTGGAGGTCGGCAGTGCGGTTGCCCACATTGGTGAGTTTGATGCGGAGGTAGGCTTGGACATGCTGGGAGTCGACGACACTCAGCGTGAAAGTGTTGCTGGTGGCAAAAGTATGGATAGACAGCCTAGTAGGTAATGCATTAAAATAAAATTTTAAGTCGTACAGACACAAAGAGAGAGAGAGAGAGAGAAATAACGTTTATTTGCACCCGCAAAAAGAGGCCCGAGGAGGCAAGAGGCTTTCTGTCTCCTCGGCTTACTCCTCCCCTTTCAGCTGGCTGATGCTCCTTGGAGCTCAGCGGTGTCCAGGGCCATGCGGATGACTTCTCTTTGGTCATCTTCCTTTGAGCTGGTCATTAAAGTCTCCCAGGATTGTCTATCCCTATCTGGTTTATTGTATCTAGGACATGTCCATAGTATGTGGATCATGTCCGCCTTTGCCCCGCAGTGTTTGCAACTCATGGCCTCAATGCTATCGTGCAATCTCTTCAGTATGTAGGGGTTGCAGATCACCCCCGCTTGGAGTTGCCTCCATGTTATCTCTTCCTGCTTACTTAGTTTCTTATGCGCCTCTGGCAGTGTTTTCCTTCCCATTCTATAATAATCGAGAATTTCGCTGTAAGTGTTTATACCTTCCTCTTTTTGTAGGGGCTCCCTGGCTGTAGAGACTGCATTGGTGGACCGGTAAATAAGCTCTCGGGCCAATGCATGCGCTTTCTCATTGCCGGGCAAGCCTTCGTGGGCAGGAGTCCATATAAGGTTCACTAATTCTTCTGGAATTGGTCCTTTCTCCAATATGTTGAGCGCCTCTTTGGAGATTCTCCCTGCGGTATAATTCCTGATAGCTGTTTTGGAATCTGACACTATGATTTTCACCCCTTTTTGAGTCAAAGCTAGGGCTATGGCCACCTCCTCTGCAACCTCCACACTGTTTTGCGGGGTAGTGCAGCTCTTTGAGTTCTCACCGTTAACCTGTGTCGTCACTGAGACAAAACCTCGTCTGCTTTCATATTCTGCTGCATCCGTGTAGAACACCCCTTGCTGTTTATCTAGTGATTGTTGTAACGCTTTAACCCTGTCTTTCCTCCTGTCCTGGTGGTGACTGGGATGCATATTCTTCGGGAGTGGTGGTATGCGTATCCTGTCTCTGATTTGTGACGGGATGGCTCCCGTGTTTCTTACTTTGTTGTTAGTTTTGTATCCTAGTTTCGCTAGAATTCTCAGACCGCCTCTGCTTCGCATTAGTCTCTGTTGCTGGGAGACTAGTGTGGCTTCGATCAACTCGTCTAGGGTGTTTGAAATGCCCATGTTTAGTATCCTCTGCGTAGATGTGCATGGTGGCAGGTTTAGGGCTGTTTTAACTCCTTTCCTGATAAGGATTTCTATTTTGTTTTTCTCGGCCCTTGTTAGTTTAAGGTACGGTGTTGCGTATGTGATCTTGCTGATCGCGAAGGACTGTATTATCCTTAATAGGTTAGCCTCCCTCATGCCTGCCTTCTTGTTGGCGATTCTGCGGAGGAGTCGGCATGTTTGGCTTACGCTCATTTCAAGCTTTCTAATCGTTTCCGTATTTCTTTCATTGTCCTGAATGTGCATGCCTAGCACACGTATAGCTTTTACGTTTGGAATCGCGTCCCCATTAACAGTGAGTTTTATCCCGTGGTTAGGGATTTTCTTTCGCATGTTCTGTGGACTGATGAAGAGAGCCTCCGACTTCGTAGCTGAACATTTAAGTCCGGCTTTTTCTAAGTGCTCTTCAATTATATTGATGGCCTTTTGCAGCGTTTCTTCTATGTGGGCGTCACTGCCTCTATTTATCCATAGGGTGATGTCGTCCGCATAGATCGTATGTTCTAGCCCCTGTACGTCCTTAAGTTTGTGCGGAAGTCCAATCATTACTATGTTAAAGAGAGTGGGTGAGAGCACAGAGCCCTGCGGTGTCCCCTTATTACTGAGCACTATCCCTTTCTCCTCGTTACCCCCTAGACTGACCGTTACTGTTCTGCCAGTCAGAAAGTCCTTTATATACTCGTAGGTACGTCTCCCTACGTTTAGGTTGTTCAATTGTTCTAAGATTGCCCTGTGGTCTACGTTGTCAAATGCTTTGGCCACGTCTAAGCCAACGATGGCTTTCGTGTCCTTCGTTTTGTGGTCGATAATTTGCTCTTTAAGCTGTAGCATGACATCGCACGCAGATAGGTGTGCTCTGAAGCCTATCATTGTGTCAGGGTATATGGCTTGGTCTTCCAAGTATCTGCTGATTCTAGATTGTATCACATGTTCCATTAGTTTCCCGACGCATGACGTGAGGGATATTGGTCTGAGGTTTTCGAGACTGAGCTTTTTCCCCGGTTTTGGAATTAGGACTAATTTAGCCTCCTTCCATTCTTTGGGGATCTTACCTTTCTCCCAACACTCTTGCATAAAATTCGTTAGGTTTACTATCGACTTGTCGTCTAGGTTCCTCAACATCCGATTGCTGATTCTGTCCGGTCCTGCAGCTGTTTTCGTTCTGAGTCGATTCTACTCGGCCCTGACTTCTCCTACCGTGACGGGGCTGTCCAAGAGGGGGTTCTCTTCGCCTTTGTAGTCCGGCAGTGTTTGTTGCGGACCACATTTAAGATATCTATCCTTAACTTCAGCGAACAATTGCCTATTACTACCTTCGTACTTATACACTAGTTTCTGCATGTTGCTACGCGTCTCTGATTTGCTGTTTTGGGGATCTAGTAGGTGCCTCAATAGTTGCCATGTGTTTGATTTACCAATTGTGTGATCCATCTGTTCGCATATGCTATTCCAATTTCGTTTCGTGAGTTCGAGTGCGTATTCTTCAATCTCTCCGTTCAGGTGCGCTAATGCCCTCCTAATGTTTCTATTGCTTCTATTCTCTTTCAATTTTTGCTCTAGCTGTCTCTTTTTCCGCCATAATCCGACCATTTTCCGGTCTACTACCTCTTGCGTTTCGTCCGCCTCCACCTTTTCGGTGGCCTCTTCAACCGCTTCCAAGAGGGCTTTGCTCCAACTGCTTAAATCCTTGAGCTCCACTTTTTCGGCACATTTCTGCCTAAAGAGGTTCCAATTTACCGCTTCGAACTGCTTGGGTTTGGGAGTTGGTATGCCGTGTTCTACCACCGTCTCTATTATTCTGTGGTCGCTCCCCAAGTCCTCTCCCGTGTTACACCATCGTGCGGTTATGTGTCCCCCTATGAGAGTAAGGTCCGGTGTGGTGTCCCTGGAAACGCTATTTCCCTTTCTAGTCGGGATTTGAGGATCTGTTAGTAGAGTTAGGTCATGCTTGGAGATAGTATCCCATAATTCTCTGCCTTTTTGTTGCGAGGTTTTGTACCCCCAAGCCGTGTGTTGTGCGTTAAAGTCTCCGACTATGACTATGGGGCTGTTCCCTGCAATGTTTTTGGACCTGTCGATGAGCTGATCGAAGCCACAATTCTTTTTTTGCTTAGGAGAGCTGTATACGTTGAGAACGTATAGGCTTCTATCTTTTCTTTTCCTCGGTACTAGTTCAATAAGGACGTGATCAATCTTATTTGTGTCAGTCTCGTGGAGTACTGCTGCTAAGTTTCTTTTAACTAAAATAGCTGTCTGCCGATTCTCTCCTTGCCCAGTGTAGGCTGTGTAGCCGGCCAATTTTGCATTTTTCCCACACTCTTGCAACGCAATGACATCTGGTTTATCGATGTTAGTTAGGAATGTTTGTAGGACTGCTCTCTTTTTCAGGAAGCCCCTACAATTCCACTGCCAGATCGTGTTATTTTGCCAATGCATTTTGAATGTTAATTAATTGTGTTTTAAACCAATCGAATTCCGCTTTTAAAGCGAAGTCGCGTTTCTCAAATTCTGCTTTGAGGGCGATGTCGCGCTTTTCAAATTCCGCTCGAGTTTGTTCCATGAATTGCATCATAGCTCCGTTCATCAGGGTAATATCCTGAGTAACTTTGTCCATCTTGCTGTCTGAGTCTGTCTCTCCCGTTCTCTTCTTTTTGAGCGGGGGCCGATCTGTTTTAGGTTCTTTGTCCCCTACACTCTCTTCCTGTCTCGTACTGTTTCCACCCTTCTCTCTTTTCATCTCCTCGATTATCTTTAAAAATTCTTCCCTCTCCTTTTTCCTATCCTCAATCAGTATTCTGATTTGTTCTTCCTGCCTCTTAATAAGCTCTTTGAGCTCCTGGTTTTCTCTATCCTTTTCTGAATCCTGGGAGACTTTGCCTGACCAGCTCACCTTGTTACTTGTTTCCTTCTGTTGTGTCTGCTGTTGCGGCGTCTGTAGCCTCGGGAAGGACTCCGAGCGGCTCCTGGTCTTGCTGTTCGATCTCTCGCTTGGCCTGCTTTTACGAAGTTCCTCTTGGTTCGCCTCATCGGCCGCTTGTTTTTGCTCCCATCGTCTCTTCTTCACGATGTACGGGGTGCGGAATAAATTCCTGCACTTCTTATCCCCGGTGACGTGGTTTTTGCCGCAGAGCTGGCACTGCGGCTCGCATTGATGTCCTTCTTGCGGTCTGGTTGCCCCACAGCCTCTACACCTCGGTTCGTCATTGTCACACACGTCTGATCTGTGCCCGAGTCCGCCACACTTGTAGCATACTTCGTACCTCTTCTTGTATAGGAAGCACCGTAGAATAGCGCCCATGAAGAAAACCGTGCGTGGAACTTCCTCGTCGTCAAAAGTTAGGAGGAAAGTTCTGGTTTTGCCCATTCTTCTTGCTTCTAGGATTGTCGGGTTGTCTTCATCCTCGTTGAGGTTGAGTAGGACATCTTTGTCGGAGTACATTTCCTCTATGCCGTGAATGACTCCACGCCCACAGCTTTCTGGTGCGTTCACGTACGTGACGACCCCGTAATCTTTGTCTCCGATTCTGATCTTCTCTATCTTGCTTATTCTTTTAGCATTCTCCATCGATAATGTGTGGTAGATAATCGTACCTTGTTTGGTGTTTATCACGAAGCGGTCTCCCTTGGCTTCTTGTAGGCTGACGCCCGCGCTTTCGCGCACTGCTCTTCCTAGGCTCACTTCCGGTGCCTTCTGAAGCACCGAGAGGCCTTCTCGTAGTCGTAGAGTCACTTTCCAGCCCGTGGCAGGCAGTCTCGGTAGGTTCGATGCTACCGATAGCTCCGCTTCCTTCTTCCCTGCTCCCTTCTTGAGCGCGTCGCGCCGAGCGTCCGCCGAGCGTCCGAGCGTCGTCTCCGCGCCAGCTGGCACGGTCTTCTGCCTCCTTTTCGCCAAAACGGTGAACCATCCTTCGTTGTCGGGTCCCTTAGGATCCTTTTCGTTGCCTTCCACCGTCACTTCCATGTCGCCGCTTCTCTGGGAGCCGCCGCTGGCCTGGAGCTGTCCGTCGACGCCGTCCACGGCCGGGGCCATGCCGAAGCCGGGGTGAGGCTTAGCGTGGCGTTGTGCTGCGGTTACAGTTTTTTAGCCGTAAAATCACTAAAAATCGACTCACAGGCACAAACAATTCTGTCCACAGGGTCCTTGTCACTTCCGAAAATCGATTGTAGCACTATCGCAGATCATTTTGCTAGAAAAACCACCAGAATCGTTGGTTGTTCGCGGAGCCGGCGTAAACACGTCCTCACTCCTCGACGCTACCTGGCGTTCCCCCTACAGACACAAAGGACTTAGAAAAGGAAACACATACCACACAACGCTGAGTTGAGAGGGAGCGTGGGCGGTGTGTGTTTCTTGTTCAGCGTCCTTTGTGTTTTTGGCGCTCTAAGTATTTATTTTAACATTGTTGGTGGGACGCGCCCGCAGGCGATCCCTGGTTACTTGGGCAACGGGGCCGCCTTGAGCAGGGTTTTGTGTAGCTGCCATGGTGGCACCTTCGTGAGGTCACTGGGTGACTGTGGGCCTCCCATGATGTGGATGGCGCCCACCGGCTTTCTCAGTAGCGCTTCGCGACTGCGTTGGGATGACGCGCGTTCCTTGGCGTGCCATTTGCTACATCCGTTGCCGCAGGAGCTTGCTCCCGTCACGCTCAGGCTGGGAGCTTTCTTGCCAGGAGACTTGAGCCCGCGGCAGCGTCGTTCTTGAGCTATGTAACCGGGTGACTTCCAGACTTATGCGAATCTCAGAGATAAATTGTACTTTGACACCACACCCCATTTCGGTGGGCGACCGGGGAACGTCGTGGGAGCAGCTGCTGTGGCGGGGCGCCTATCGTGACCTGTGCTCGCGCTAAGCGGAGTTGGAGCGGCGAAATCCCCCAAAATCGCAGGAGCCGACGTAGAGTGCAACCGTCCTCTACGAGCGCTCGCAGCGTCTACTGGGAACGCTAAGGGCGGCACTCTGAGCTGGCTCCTTGGTGCCGGCTGTGAAATGGTAAAATAAAGATGGACAGCTGGGGATCGCGCAAGCACGGCACGCACAGGGTTGTTCTAGAGGCCTACTACACTGGTCTTTTCGCTCGGGCGCTCCGCCATGACCCGTTGGTTCCTGATATTGGTGACCAGATGAGAAAGAGCCTTTCACCCCGCGACACGCTGTCATGGGTCGCGGTCTTAAGCTATCTATATAAGAAGTTGCGTAATTAAATGAAAATAAATATTTATTTATGGCGCGAATAAAAAAAATACATGACCTACTCTAGGCTATTGCCAACACCGTACGTTCGAGGTAATTCACGTACAAAGTGTATTTTATATTTCAACTAGTGACTCAAGTTACATGGAACAACCTGTACAAAATATTAGATGACGCCAACCTTTCATTGTGCCAAATTGTTAGCGTGCGTTAACGGTTAAACGTTAACTTATAGGTTAACGTGTAAGAAGTTATGCCGTGCTCCCTGCTGTACTATAGCACTAACTTTCGCGGCACTTCCACCTGCTCGACAGAAACCCATATTTCATTATCTCAACATTGCTACTTATTTAGCAATACACTCTACATGCGCAATCAAGGTACATAAGAACGCACAGATATGTCCTATGAATTTCGGTTGGGTCACGTGAAAGACTCGAGAACACACACACGCACACACATACACGCACACGCACACACACACACACACAAACACACACACACACACACACACACACACACACGCACACACACAAACACACACAGGGGCACTTGTAGTTTGACTCGGCAAATACCAAAAAACCGACATTTTATTTCCAGCGTTTCGGCCGGGGTCGGGGCTTCAGCAGGGCAGCACAATAGCTTTGCGCAAGTGCCCATCTGTGATGTGTGAAGGGCGCGAAACAGTGCCATAGTGGAAGAAGAGATAGACGAGTACACCAGAATTCTTGCATGGAGACGAATTCAGTGCTGAATGGAAGACAGCGACGCCCACGTGCGTCAAGCGCGCGCGGTACAGCAAGATTAGATTAGATTATGGGGTTTTACGTGCCAAAACCACTTTCTGATTATGAGGCACGCCGTAGTGGAGGACTGCGGAAATTTCGACCACCTGGGGTTCTTTAACGCGCCCCTAAATCTAAGTACACGGGTGTTTGCGCATTACGCCCCCATCGAAATGCGGCCGCCGTGGCCGGGATTCGATCCCGCGACTTCGTGCTGAGCAGCCTAACACCATAGCGCGGTACAACAAGAGCAAAGAAAAAGGAAAATGACGCAATCGGGAAAGTGCACAGTGTTTCCAGGGGCCAATCAGGAAAAGGCAAATCGGACAGAGTGGCAAGAAAAACGAGGCGCGCTGGCGGAAAGAATGCGAGAGTGCGAGGAAGCGACGCAAGGGTGAAGACTGGCCACAGGACCGGGAGCTGACGACGGGACGTAGGGTTTCGGTACCGAGTCTCCAAGGCCTCAATCGACCGGGGCCTCCTGCCATCCTGTTCGCAGGCGTCGCTATTCCTCCCCAGCACGGACTGCTACGTGAGGCGGGCGAACTACTGCGTCCGCAGGCAGAGTGCGAGCAGTCGGACTACGGATCTGAGTTTTTACCCAGCTTCCTGGCCGTGACGCCGCCTCCATCTGCCCGTGCTGTCAAGCCCCTGTTTCCCCTCAAAGCCGGAGCTGCCACGCTCTGGTCTTTGGCTGATCGGTCATCAACACTTTGGTGAGAACAACGCCACGTCTTTCGCAACCTCCTCTCCGCCCCTCCGCGTCGAAATGTTACGTGCACGCTCACACCCATATTTTGCCTTTAACACAAGGGCTGTGGTTACTGTTACAGTTCGTATTATTTTGTTTCTGGCTATGACTTTTTTTCAGTATTTGTATTATGTGTTTTAGTTTTCTCTGTCAGCGTTTTGGAAGAAACGGGTTTGTGCATCGCACCATCACGTGTGTTCTTTTTTTTTGTATTTCGCGGGCTTCAGATGCTACACGATAAAAAGAAATAGAAAAATATTGATTAGTTTGTGAACATGCTCTACAACTTTGCGTGTCACATTTGCGGCCTTAGGCCATTCATATAAAAAGCTGCGTAGTAAGCGTACTTAGCCAATTACCTATAGTTAAGGCGAAAATAAAAGAAAATAGCCTGAGCGACTATAGGCTGTTGCCAACACTGTGAGTTCGGTTGAGTTCGCGTCCGAAATGTCCTTCATTTTCGAAGACGTGGCTCAAGTTACGTGGGACAACCTGTACAGAATGTTACGTGACGCCGACCTTTCATTGTGCGATTGTTCACGTGCGTTAATCGTTAAGTGTTAACAATAAACGTTAACGTGTAGAAAGCTCTGATATGAGATTGCAGCCCCTACACGGTGGCACACTATTTCGCGGCGCTAATCCCTGATTTACAGAACTCTACATCTGTTTATTTATAAATTGCTATTAGCAATATCCTGGAGATGCGCACTTACGTTATTTAGGAATGTACAGATAGGTCCTATGAATTTATTGAAGCTTCGGTTGTGTTACGTCTCGAGGATCGAGAACACACATGCACACATGCTATTCCAACGTTACGGCGGGACCCCCGCCCGATAGGTTGGAAATAAAGCATCTTTGTTTTTTTTTGGTATGTGCGCCCTTAACCTACAAGTGCCTGTTCAACTACCGGATCCAGGCAGACTCTTACTTACTCCGGCTAAGAGAGCGCGCACTACATGCAACATGAGGGAGAGCAGGGAAAAGTGAAGTAAAATTATGAAAATGTGCAGGTATTACAATGTTCTTGTTTTAAGCTCATTACAACCTCCGGGAAATTTGCGGCAGTCCGGTGACATCCAGCATAGCTCAAGTGGCCGAGGCTGGCTGTTGCACTCCGGACGTCATATGCATGTTCCGATGAACGAAGCTTTGGACTCATTGCAGTAGTAGGAACTCGAATGTTATAGGTTTCAGCTTACTCGTTGCAGCTAGTAGACACGTAGTGTCTCTTGCTCGAACGTTCAGTGGACTGAGTAGTCGAGGCGGAGTCTTTGTTGGTCCGGTATGTCAGTAAAGTGCCCGTGTTCTTTTCGCCGTTCTGCACAACACGGTCGCAAGAGTCTTGATGGGTGGTGCTGAAGGTGTACCCCGCTAGATTTATTTCTTGCAAAACGTCGTCTATGTTTAATTCCCCTTGGGTTTAGTTGGCTTGCACACTGACGTTTTCCTTGTCACAACTGCGATTTTGCCGAGGCCCTTCGTCGTCGGCTTTGTCGAATCCGTCGTTGTGGTCACTGAAACTGCAGTTGATGTTCATCTTTCTGATGTTTCTGTGGGAGTGGCTGAGGTAGCGTTTCCGTGAAAACTGACATTTTATTTTTTGTCGAAATTGGTTTTTTGTGGGTATCTGGAACACTGCTCGCTTGTGAGATAATTTTCTGGTGAAAAAAGCATTGAGCCAGATTTCACAGAAGACCCTTCTGAGGCTACTGCGACGCCATAATGAATAACGCGGCTACTGTCATATAGTACGGTGCGACGCTTGGTGCCTGCGACGCTTCTGCAGAGGCAGAGGCTCGTTCGGGTGTTGTACACGAAAGAGAGTTTGTGTGTTGGGAAGGGGTTTGGTCTTTTATTGTATGTGATTTATCCGCTGCTGCTCAAAGTACATTGTCTTCCGTGGTGGCGGTTTCCTTCTGACCTATTGGCGTATGGCAAACCTACTTTGATTCATCACAATAAGTACGAGTTGCACTTGAGATTCGGCGTGGTCTGACAGCCATGGAAGTGTCACGTGACGCGAAACTGGGTGGTAAGCCACGCGTACAAGACAGCGGTGTGAACGCGTCCGAGGGTTAAAGTGAGTGAGTGAATAAACTTTTAATGGGTCTATAAAAATGCGATGAAACGCGCACCCGGCTAATCCCACGACGGGGTTGACAGATCTAGTCTACCGGCCCGATTGCGGGCGCGCTGGACGGCCAGTATTTGGTCCTGAAAGACGGGACTTCGGAGGAGCGCGTCCCACTCTTCCTTGGTGAACTTCGGGCCCAGCGACCCGCACTCCCAGAACATATGTGGTAAAGTAGCTACCTCACCACAGGCTATGCAAGAACAATTTGGATAAATCTCGAGATATAGGCTGTTAAGGGACGCAGGATTTGGGTAGGAGTTCGTTTACAAGAGTCTGAACATGACCGCCTGCGGCCTGCTTAGCTTCGAGTGAGGTGGCAGGAAAACCCTTCGCTCTAAGTAAAAAAATTAGTAAGTTCATTGTGCGTGATAGAAGCGTCTCTGTGCCCGGGGAGAGAGTCACCCGATCCAAGGGCAGCGCGGTCGGTAAAGCCACACGCAGCCTCGTGGGCAGACTTGTTGGGCTTCAGAGGAACTGCCTCAATCGTCCCGACGTGGGCAGGGAAACAAAAGATGGAATGCACGGAGGTGTCGCCGTGTTTGGCGCCTTTCAGGATGTGAATTACCTGCCGGACTACCCGGCCTTTCTGAAATGCCCTGACGGCTACTTTAGAATCGCTATACAGCCTTTCTCTCCGACCGTTTTGCATGGCGAGTGCAATGGCCACTTGCTCGGCGATCTCGGTGTTCGGCGTCCAGACGGAAGCACAGTTGATGGCCTCGCCCAGAGTGTCCACGGCGGAAACCGCAAAAGTCTTGCCGTCTTGGTATGCAATTGCGTCCACGAAGCTTTGCGTCGAGCTTGTCCTTCTTCGTTTGCCTCAGTATATTCAATGCTCTTGCCTTGCGACGACCTGTGCTGTGAACGGGATGAACGTTACGGGGCAATGTAGTGACCAAGATCTTCTCCCCTATTTCTTTGGGGATTTGGGTGTTTTCTGCCAAGTTCTGCCTTGGTGGGAGTCCGATGTCCTCGAGGATACGCCTGCCGGCCAGCGTGGTGGACAGCCGAGTTAGCAAGGCCCGTTCCTTCGCCTCGGATATCTCCTCCATGCATGGTGTTGTGTACGGCGAACCGAAGGAGGTCCTCGGTATGCGTTCTCATGGGCAGCCCTAGGGCTCTCTTGACAAATTTTCTAATAAGGGCATTAGGCTTTTACCGCTCGGCTGTGAGCCATTTGTGCATGGCCACCATGTAGGTGAAGTGACAAAGCACAAAGGCATTGATCAGCCGAAGCAGGTTGCCCTCCTTTAGGCGGCCATGTCTGTTCGTGACCCTTCGCACGAGGCAAAAAGCACTGTCGGTCTTCGCAATCATCTTGCGCAACGAGGAGCCGTTGCCACCGCGTGATTCTATGAACATACCCAGGACTCTGATAGTGTCGATCCTGGGTATCAAGTCACCACTCCGAGTGAACAGGTGAATGTCACTTTCTGAGACCGGTTCCCAGCCCTTGGGTCTACCGCCTTCTTTTCTATAAAGCAGAAGCTCATATTTGGTCGGGGAGCATCTGAGTCCGGTGGGTTGCAGGTACTGCTCCGTGATGTCTACCGCCTCTTGCATGGCGCTTTCCACTTGCCCTTCGCTACCTCCGGTGCACCAGATCGTGCTGTCATCGGCGAGGATGGTGTGTTTGTTACCGCCAACTTAGGCTACGATCCTCGAGAGGCCGATCATACAGATGGTGAAGAGAGCAGGTAAAATGACCGAGCCTTGAAGCGTGCTCCGTGGGCCCAGGAGCACCTCCTCGGAGACAATGCCGCCGATCCGCAGCTTCGCTTTCCTCCCCGTCAGGAACGAATGGGCGTAGTTATACAATATGGGGCCCAGCTAGAGGTCAGCGACGGAGGCCAGAATGTATTCGTGGAGAACGTTGTCAAACGCTTTCTCGAGGTCGAGTCTGAGCAGGGCCCTGGTGTCCCTGGTACTGCTGTCGATGATTTGATGTTTGATCATCTTCATGGCGTCCTGCGACGAGAGGCCGGCACGGAAGCCGATCATGTTGTGAGTATAGATGTTGTTCTCTTCAATATATCTGTTGAGTCTGTTGGCGACGACGTGCTCCTCCGCTTTCCCGATGCAGGAGGTGAGAGAGATGGGTTATAGGTTGTCCATGTTAGGAGCCTTACCGGGTTTGGGGATAAGAACGACGTTGCGGTTTTCCATTGCGCTGGGACGCTGCCGTTTTTCCACGTCTTGTTGATCTTCTCGGTGAGGTATCCGATCAAACGGTCGCCAAGGCTCCGCATCTTGTTGGTGATTGTGCCGGCGCCTGGCGCACACTTGCCGTTACACACTTGCCAAAAATGGCTCGCCTCATTTCCTGCGCGGTGAAGTCTTCGTCCAATTCCGGATGGGCTGGGCCGAGGTAGTCGAGAAACCGGTGCAATGTCCCGGATCAGCAATGTTTACTCAGCAAGGCTGCAACACCAAACATGCGAAAAAGAGGCAAGGAAGCATCGTTTAATATGCGTATGATCAATGATAATGAGCGCAGAAAAACTAGTTACTTGGCAGGTAGGTACACGTTGTTGCTGAATAAAGTAGCAGCCTATCAGATAGAACTTATGGAACCACAATGAAGCATTTTACGTATCTGTCGAGTAACTACATGCATCCTGAAAAAACATTTGCGCCAAAACAACACACACAAGAAAGACGACAACACCGCAGGTGCTACTTCAGCTGTTTAATGAGGGTAAAAGCACTCAACACATATAGCCCTCGAAAACACCGCGCACGCGTACAAGGCAACATGGAGTAAAAAGTCTTAACAGAGTAAGCGCGATAGAAATTTCAGCTCAGCCTCGTAAACGAAAACCGATGTCACGAAAACAGTTTTGGAGGACTATGTCACTAATCGATGTGTCACTAATCAGTAACACAGTGTTTTTATGGGCTATAAATATCGAGTGCTTTCACCCTCATTAAACGGTTGAAGTAGCGCCCGTGGTGTCGTCGTCTTTCTTGCATGTGTTGTTGTGGCGCTAATCTTTGAGTATGCAAGATCACCAACTAGCCCAGCAGTTAACTCTTCTAAAGTAGCTACATGCTTCATGGACTCGTGGCCGCACACGTAATGTACAAGAATTGAATGTCCAGTTGGCTGGCCTACACACTTGTAATAAAATCAAACGCTCATTAAAGATATACGTGTAACAGAGAAATATCTTGCGTCGAGACCATACACAGTCGCTCTCGTGCAAAAAGTGCCAGCCACTACTGCCTGTGATTTAAGTAACCATACCACTCTACTGTCAATATAGGGGTACGCAAATAATCGAGAATTTCGTATAACCAATTAATAAGTCGATATTTGTGAATGCGAATATATTTGGAATACTTTTCGTATACTTTAAAGCATCAGCTGCGCCCATTTAAAGATAACCTAAAAGAAAACTTTCGGTAAATTTTCACGCGGCGGGCATAGTATACATATGAAACATGAGCCCTTGCGTAGTTGAGCAGGCTACGTCGCTTAGGTAGCATACCTTACAAGATACATATAGAGCAGTCATTCGCACTCTCTGAAGAGTCCTGTGCATGAGTATGAGCTGCTCGCTTGCTGCTAATGCTACAGTTGTGCTCTTCACAAACAATGATTCGATGCATAATATGCAATGACAGAATCTTGTTACATTTAAGAACACTAAGATGCTAACATACCTTTATATTATTGTGATAACGACTGTTCATTTTTCGTAGACTATTCGAAAACCAATCGAAATTCGCTTTGAATTGATTCGCTTCTGGCAGTATTCGGTTCGTATTCCATTCGGTTTCAAAAATCACTAGTCACACATCCCTAGTGAATACCGCTTCTTGGTTCGTATTACAATTCCGCACGTAGGCCACAGTTCGCAATGTATTTTGTTTATTGCCCCGAGTTGATGCAGTTTCTGTTGACCAAACATCTACGTTCATACAGATTCGGCGAAGACTGCGCGTCAATGCTTGACTAAACAGGCAAGTACCGCCTCTAAACCTGGTTAAAAAAAAAGAAAAAGAAAAACACTCTGAAGTGTGTGCACAGAAATTGAGGGATAACGTGGACGTGCCTTACCTGGACGCGTCATTTATACCTGGCTATATACCCTTATTTGCCTAACATCCGGTATATGATTTATCGTATGGAGCAGTTCGCCCTCAGAAAGATACTAGCGTGGCTTCGACAAATTATGAGAGGTATCTACATGCAGTGTTTGCGCCAATGAAATGAAGAAAGCGATGTCGCTTTTGCAGCTGTTGTACACCTTCAAAATGGGAAAAAATTATTTGGCGCCCCTTCGTTAGAATATCTTGGCAACTATCTATCACCTAGGAAAATTCTTGCACTTCAAAACGTTCCAGTTTCCACCCCCATTTTTATGACAGCGGTATGGAAGAACATTAGTTCATTTAGGCCTTATGCCACGTCAAGAAGTACAAGTTGTCTAAATTACTCCAGAAAAGACAACTACAGTGACTACGTTAGTTCACGTCGAAATCAATCAATCTCATCACTTAATCGGCCAGTCAATCGGAAAACATTTGCTTTAACTATATGATTGCATGCACGGCCACACGTAAAATATTTCAAACCTGAATAAAGGTTTAAAGATAAGTCACTAAGAAATGAAGCCAAAGACAGCGAAGAATACTTTCCATGAATATGAACCGATTAGCGCAGGTATGATTCCTCTGAATAACTATGCTCTCAGCCTCACTCACCCACCAACACGAAAAGCGAACCAGCGGCGTACTGGTGACTTTTGCCTGTAACCCAGAAGCACGTGCGGCTCAGCAGCTTGAAGGGCAAATAAATTAAAGAACGTTTTGTTCAACAGACACGACTAGAAAATCTTTAATTATCCCCTTTTGTTACTGAGCTGCCAAACGAATATCACGAGTTCTTTTTGATTTAGTAGGCAATCTCAACATGTAAATAAAGGACATTTTTGCACCATCTTTGGCAGTAACGATAATGGTATAGGAACCTATGTTGTGTAGCTTTCGCTTCGTTGAAGTGAGATACCCTGCCATTAAATGCACGTTATTGTAGGATGATAAAGTTTCGAGGCTGTACATGTTAAGTAAGGCAGTGTATTTTCGCATCACCAAATTACAGTTTGTTTCCGAAACAAGCTCCGTTGAAATGTTCAGAAATTTCTGATACAAAAGAATTTTAAATGCATTTAGAGGTTATGAGTACACTCCTTGTGGGCAGTATAAAAAGAGACTTTTCCGCCACCTGAGCACTACCAGGCTTTCGAAAGGAGAGTAACGATTACATGGGCAGACCTGTCACGTCCTTTAATTATATTCCATCCAAATTTCTTTTGTGTTGCGTAATGCCTGTATATTTTTTTCCCTGTTTCTAAGCAAAAAAATAGAGACTTCTCAATATTCAGATTACCTCGTTGTATATCCGCCTATCTTTTTTTTTTCTTCTGTGCACAATACTTGGCAACATTAATTTAGCGACTGCGAGAGCGTAGTATACGCCAGGTGCTCGCCATACTGAAACTGCGTATGCGCTGAGTGCAAGGAACACTCGTGCGAACATGTACACATGCAAGATCTCGCAGCTTGCTTTGTGGGCACTACGGCATTGCGGGCCTTCCGTGGTTCTTTCAAGACATCTCGAACCCGTAAAACATCAGTAGAAACATGGTAGCAATTAAGCAAGACAAATTGCATACACCCTGTGATTGCGCTGAATTTGCAGCTTCTCGCCTGTATAAGGAACTCGGATAATTTAAAGGCGTATGCAGTGGGCCCTGATCGTATGTAAGACACACAGTGGACATAGCCATCTCGAAAAAGTCATTACCATCTCCACCTGCACTAGACTAGTCTTTTATCGGCCAACCTTGTCTAACGTATGGGCACTTATTTGGTGATAGGTGGTGAGCTAATGCACCCGAAGCGATATATGCGCTCCGCATCTCGGAATTTACTTTACAACTTTTGCATGCGATAAAGAAACGCTGTCCTCGCTCCCAGCACCATAACAAACTAGTGCTGCACTATGTTGCGTGCGCGACCCTTTTTCGACACTAAACAAGAACTATCTGTCATTTTCAGTTAGAGCGCTACTGCATCACTGAGTGGGTGAGCACCTGCGACATAGTTTTCTGCTTCCCCCTGTGGTTTACAAAGTATCTCACCCTCGAATGAACTGCCCTGATGTATAGCTCTGGCATCTGTCGCCCCTGTTCGTGGTTCTGCTATCGAAGTTCTTCGGTCTACACTGAAATAGATTCTTCATTCATCCTGGAGAAGGCTGGCCCACCGGACGAAGCGTTTGGAAGTAAAAACGATCACGTTTCCACGTAGGTCGTGTTTACTCTTTTATGTATGCTATCCCGACGGAGCGAGTGTGCATTTCTCGCTACCACACACACGCACACGCACGCACACACGTGTGTGTGTAGCATTTTGCTTCTTATGAACAGTGTGTTTCATCACAGGATCGCAAATTATGACTGGATCAATTTATTCCTATCGCATGCTGTTACTATATAATTTTGGACTTGAATGCCGTAGTTCTTGTAATGCACCAGTCTACATACAAAAGTGAGTATTGTAAATGCAAAAATTATTTAATGCCTGCTTCAGAATCAATTTTCGAGGCGTTCGCCACGCAAACTCGCATATCTCTGAAGGAACCAACTATCCCCTCTGCCAACATGCTCTTCCCGTGCACCTTCCAACCGTGCCTGTTGCGAATAAACGCACCGTGACATGATCGCAATGTATACACGAGTTTTCCAATCAAGTGAGAGCTTTCGAGAAACGGCTGAGACACTGCATAACTTTCTTTTGCTTGTCGGCGACGATCGCATTCGATGTATTCCTGATGGGGACAAAACCCCCAGGCGTTTATTTGCATGATAGAGCACATCTCAAAGGAAACCCCTTCAGAACTCTGCATCTACCGTCGCGCCGGTCCATAAGAAATCAATTAATTTTTCCCAAGAGCACAGCAACTCAAGTAGTGTAGAAACCACAAAACACTTTCCCGCGATTCCCTCTAGCACCTGAGTTTATTCGCAACCACTTATGTTTCGCCGGCCCCAGTCACATTTTTCTTGTTGCTGTTGCTTTTGTCCTCGTTGTTGTTGTTGCTGTCATTCCTGCCTTCGTTGTCACCACCGTTTCCATAATGAAAGATAGCGGAAAGGTAGGCCTTTTTAGAATATGCCACCCGAAAATTTCAAGTATATTGGAAGGTTGCGAGATCAAAAAGAAAATGTCAGCAAGTACTGCACACACAAACTCCAGTAACAAGCACATAGATAGAGTCGCCACAAGCTACAACACCGGAACCACCGGTAGAATACCTAAGAGAGCCTTGCATTATCACGTAATTAAAAGGCAAGCAGCTTGAAAGACATGGACGATGACAAGGGGATACAGGGACTGGTGGGTCGTCTTTCGAACTCGTTCACATTTCCTTGTGTCAGACAAAGCAGCCGAGGCTTCCTTGATGGCCAGCACAAGTCTTTTTATATATAGAATATATCGGATACACAAATTTGCAGATAAACTTTCTAGCGGACAGCATAACGTGGTCTCGAGCTGAAGATATTAAAAAAGGAGAAGCAGATTGGAAAGCAGATAGATGAGTTGATGTCGATCAGGTGCAGTCTATGAGATCACTGTCCACTTAGGAATTTGCGAAGGGCACTGAGAGCCCCCGTCTGCTTATCATAGCCTCACCACGGTCCAAGTGCTAGCTCATTGATCGAGGAGACTGAAACCATTCGTGAAACGCTCGTCCACAAACACGCGCAGCTGGTACTTAAATGCACTTGTCATGAGATGCTCAATGGAAGCATCACAGGTTGTTAAATTCCTCGCTGCGAGCGGAATGTATTGTTCGTCGTCAAGGTACCTAGCTTCCTAGCATAAAGGCACCGTTTTCAGTTTTTTTTCTGTGCTAACCATGGACATTGCCCATTCAGGTACTGGTATGCAATCGACGAGGTCACCAGCCACAGTGCCTCAGTGGCTGCGGCCTTGCGTTGCTGAGCATGAAGTTGCGGGTTTGATTCCCGGCTTAGGCGAGTGAATCTGACCAGCGCTGAATCCAAAATCCTGGCATACTGGTGCTTGGGTGCACGCTAAACGAGTTTGACAGGTAAAAAAAAAATATTCCTTAGACATTCACTATACGGTGTCCAATAGGCCGCGTGCACGTTCGGTAGATTAAAGCCTACGTTTTTATTTCTGTAACCAATGACTTTTGACTGTTTCTGAGCATAAAGCTTAACGATTGATAACATGGAAAATAATGGGCGGCGCAGAAAACGACGTGCCCCAACTATCGACAATGATTGCCCGTTTAAGCAAGTTATGAAGGTCTACTTCTGAAATAAGTTTCGTTTAGTAGAGGCACTTGGAGGCGTACATTTATTGCCGTGAGGACATGTAGGTAGCCTTTATTGTTGTGTATTTCTGGCGAGAAGAGGGCAGTTAACCAGCACGCATGTAGTGATAGTGTATAGGTGCCTACAAATATTACGACAATTCGTCATATGTGTCTTCGGCATAGAGACCGACCTCATCGGAGTGACCCGACTGAGGCTCAGTCATTTTACAGCGAGTACTTCAATAGCCCTGCACAACAACACCAACGCCCAAAACCGATGTACAAGCACCGCGGCTTTTTTTCCGGTGGTGTATGTTCGACACCATCGACCTGTGCGAAAACTGTTGGCAGGATCGAAGAAAGCTACCCATTCAGCAGAAAAAAATGAAATGTAGGCAAACTGGGCTTTTTCACAAAATACCAATGGAATTTCTAGCGAATAAGTTTTTTTCTCGAGCAGTTCTCGTAAATAAAACATGCAGATTGCCATCTTATAACTCCTCACATATCTCCTTACATTTACTGCCAACGTCAACTAAAGATCGGTATGAAGTAACTAAATATAGGTATGAGGCATGAAGATAGCGTAACGCTGTCAATTGATGAATGGAATATTTAACCTTGAAGGTTGTACTTAACCAGCCCATAAGACTCTACACGCCACATCAGCCATAACATTTTAACCGCATATGAAATGGGTGCCGCAATGAGTTATTATACCTTGAGGGTAGCTGAGCATATAGGCGTGCAATGCTTTGCAGCGATTGTGTACATAACTTATTCCCGTAGCCGTCAATAACGCTCTCACTGAATATTTTGCATCCGTGCCATTCAGAACATGTCCACCACCTCCTGGCAAATTGAACAGAGATGCTACGTTACAGTTCTTCCAGGCCGCAGCGAAAAAAACGGCCCCCATGGTCGCAAAACGGCGCCTTAGCAATTATTTAAAACGCCCTCATTCAGCCACACACTTTCAATTTTCGGTGTGGTGCCCTATTTGGAAATATGGATTGTAAATCCAGATCATTTGAAATCGTTAGGATGATGCTAAACACACTGCTATTATGTGATATTTATGACCGTTCAATTATTCGCCACATTGTAAAAGTATTCCCGCCATGAATGTTAAAAAGTGGATAAACAAACCGCAAAAGAATGCCAATGAGAAAATATTTTTTTTTACTACAGCCAACCATAGCTTGTATAAATAGAGCAAATACATGAAAAACTAGCTACATGGCTGCCTCTTTCCCTTTTACAGCTCTCCGCGACGAAAACACGCATCATGCGAGTGAATCAGGGTGCACGAGCCCATGGCCGAAGCCCTTATGCCACGACGCCTTGCACCTTAGAGGTCGCACGCGAACTCCCTGTAGTTTGCAAACAACGCGCTACTCGCTCATAAAGTGTCCGCAAAGAGCTGCGCGAGCGTGCACTCCTAAAGCACCGGAACATTCACGGCGAAATTAAGCTCATCAGATGGCGTAAAAATGCACGCCACGGGAGAGGGAAGGGGGTGATTAATCCACCTCTTCGCTGCATCCGCACCACCTGGCGACTAAAAAGAAGAAAACAAGGGCGGCTCGGCAGTCCCTCATCGCGCTTCCTTCTTTGTTTTTCCCCCGTCGTTGTGGCTGCGTCCCTTGGCTTCCCTGCACGCCAACGGAAACATTTCGCACGTGTCAGTTTTCTCACAGCAGTCAGGTAAGGAAGATCGAGCGGCTGTTTCTGTGCTCCTTTCCGCGCCCAGGGAGCATTCTGGTTATGACCTCACAACTATAACGGTGTATTATGAAGGACCTAACATGGTGGGGCGGAAAAAAAAAAGGAAAGCGAGAATGCAAGAAAGAAAGAGAAAATCGAGATTCTAGAGACCGAAGGTGTATACTTTGTTTCGTCAGCGTGTTGATTTGCACTTATGGTGGTGAGCTGGTGAACTAAACGATCGCAGCATGACTGTTCACCTTGAGGTTTGTTTACATCGAACCGACGTAAGCAGTTGGAGTCAGGAGTACAGGTGAACGAAAGAAATTGGTGACAACTTGATACGTTGCCTTTTCCAACTTATAGTCAACTGTTTTAAGACCTGGTCAATCAAAATATTTTCGATGTGCAAGAAAGGAAGGTATTGACAGTAAAGCATTGCATTCGACATTATAATGTAGGCACTGCGGGCGTTTTCAGGGTTTCAGAGGTGCCGATGCCCCACTATTGTTAGGCTTAAAACACACACACACACACACACACACACACATGTATATATATATATATATATATATATATATATATATATATATAGTGTGTGTGTGTGTGTGTGTACATATTCGAGCGAAAAAGAGGGAAGCTCTAGTGGGCCAGCTTCACCAGTGCTGTTGCTCGGGGAACCCCGCTCCTGCTGGAAGTCCGTGCCGAGCTCTCACGGTCGGTTCCGAACTCCGGTGACTACTAAACGCCTTCACAACATATATATACTTATATATATATATATATATATATATATATATATATATATATATATATATATATATATATATATATATATATACATGGCGACAGCTGCGTCAAAGCGCCTCCAGAGGAGTTTCACAGAAAGGACATAATCAGAAGAATATAACGAGCAAAGTCACTGTAAATCACTGAAAGTCGCATTCGCCCAAGTGACACGTAAATTTCCAGCTTCTGCGGACCACATACCGGTGCTCACAGTACCGGTCTTAAGCTCTGCGTTGTGCACATAATCCCGCGCAAATAGCAAAGTGACAATGCTGCGCAAGCTATCTCAGTAGTGAGCGTGTCAGACTGTAGCGCTTCCGGAATTGGCGCTGAGATTTACGACCTCAACAATAAGTATGTCGTGGTGGGCAAAGTTCAATCATTCATTCAGTCAGTCATGTCATTAGAATCCAACAATCCCTGACACCAAGCACAACATAGGGGAAATTACTTGTGAATAATAAATGAAATAAACAAAGGATAAATTATTGGAAATGAAAGAGGACGAATAACACCTTGCCGCAGGTGGGGAACGATCCCACAATCTTCGTATGGAGAACGACGACGAAGTGTTTTTGACACAGAGCTGTTCTTCCTTGCTCCATTTTATTTCTGTGAAATTCTAAGTTCATCCGCTGGTCCTCGCTCCCTGCTCGGTCGTGATGGAAGTGGATGACCCCGCACGTCTGCCGGCGATGGCGGCGTCAGCGGCGACCACCTCCAGGAAGCGGAACGGTCAGCAGAGCGACAGCGACAGCGAGGACACCAATGTCTACTCTCTCAGCAGTGAGGACACTTCCGATGACGACTTCCAGCTGGTGCAGAGCCGCAGAGCGAAGAGAAGAAACACCAGGACGTCCTCATCGTCAAGCACGCAAACAGTAAGACACACGCAGAGGCCGGACGCCAATACCATCATATTTGTGCCCTTGCTTCCCACCGTCAACATGAAGCTACTCAACAGGCAATCTGTGTCGATGGCACTGGAAGCCCTGGTGCCAAATGAAATATCGGACATTCGAGTCTACACTCGGAAAAATCTACTGGTGGTTGATGTCCAACATGCGGCTGCTCTGAACACTCTACGCAGCGTAACGGACATCGATGGCATTCAGGTGCGCTCTTACATCCCTCTGGGATCTGACGTAGTCAGTGGCGTTATCTACGACGTAGATGTCGCCATCCTTAATAACGACTTGCCGATTCTTACCAAGCCAGCCAATGATGAGGTCATTGTTGATGTTAAGCGGCTAGGCAGTTCACGCTGCGTGAAGATTGCATTCAAGGGTAAATATATACCCTCGCATGTTAAGGTAGGACACTTCAGACATGTAGTGCGGCCTTTCATTGCGAAACCTCTTCAGTGCCGCAAATGCATGAGACTGGGACACGTGAGCGGCGTCTGCGAAAATCAGGCAGCATGCCCCCGTTGCGCCGAGCCCCACGCTGCAGATAAATGTGGCGCGACTGTGATGAAGTGTTCAAACTGCGGAGGGTCACACGAAGCTTCCTCGAGCAAATGCCCGCATATTAGGAAGGAAATGGCTATCTTGAAATAGATGGCGAGAGATCATTCATCTCATCGCGAAGCCGCCGAAAAAGTCAGTAAGCGACGTTCCCGTCGCCGGCGCCCCTCAAGGAAGGCTGTTGTCTCTGCGACGCGCATGCCACTTCCTACAACACCTCCTCCTCCTCTGCCGCCCGGGCCAGACACTGTCGAAAGGACCGCGAAGAACAAGGCAGCTGCGATGACCACACCTGCAGAATCTTGGCCGGCTCTCCCGAAACGACAGCATCCACCGACAGAATCACAGTAAAATTTTGCTGGACAACCCCCGAAGTCTACTGTCAGTGATTTGTGCGACCAAGACAAGCAGGCGGCTGATATGCTGCAATCGCTAATTAATACAATGCGCTTCATACTGAACAAGCTGCAAACTCCAGCAGCTCGAAGTGCTCTGCAAATACTGGATTCACTAAATCCAGTGCTTGCTAGCATCGTTTAAACATCATGGCTCGACCAATAGTCCCCTTCCGCACTGAAGTTAAAAGTGCGTCGATCTTTCAGTGGAATGCTAGGGGTCTAAGGACCCGCATGGCAGACTTTCGCTAATTCATTTTTACAAATCGCTTTCCCATACTGGTCATTTGCGAACCAAATACGTTAACACCACTCACACTGTCCGGTTACGAATCTTTCGTCTCGTCCACATGCGGTGCGAGCATGAAAGTAATCATCTACATCCGCATGGACTTTACATATGTCGCTAATGCGGTAGAGCCTCACGACGACAACCAATATGTCTGCCTGAATATCCAAAAGAAAGATGTGTCATTCACACTAATTGGAGCCTATATATCCCCAGCGGGTCACTTTGAGGGCGAACGACTCAAGAAAATATTACTGATGAACAATGGCCCCTGGGTTACCACAGGTGAATTCAACGCGCATCACCAGCTATGGGGAAGCACTAAAATTGATTCCAAAGGCTGGAGTCTCGCCTGCTTTGCTGCCGACCATGATTTGTGCTGTGTGAATGACGGCAGCCCTACGTTTTTGCGAGGCACCACCTATAGTAGCTGCTTGGACTTAACTTTGGTGTCACGGCGCTTTGGCTCGAGCGTCCACTGGTTTACGGATATTGAAACACATGGAAGTGACCATATTCCAACATACGTAAAGATTAGAGGAGTTGATCAACGCTCCTCTACTGTCTTGCGTACAGTTGATTGGACAAAGTTTAAGAAGGATATGGATGACGCATGTCGAGAAGGCCTTTCGCCCACCATCAAAGATGCCATCGCAGGGACATTGAAAACATCCATCTGCTCGCTCACAAGGTCAGCAAGGCGAACAGACTGGAGAGACTGGAACTGGAGAGGCTTCGTGCGGAACGCCGACGGGCGGAGAGGAGGTATCGGCGCACGAAGTCCGTCTTGGATCTGAGGGCTTCACGACGCATACAGAAGAAAGTACAGCGTCATATAGATAAACTGGATGACAAGCGATGGAAAACTTTCTGTCAGTCGCTTGATCCCAGAAAATCGCTCTCGCACATATGGAGAACTGTTAGGGGACTTCGCTCATCTCCGTATCAGAGGAAGCCCTTTGCTGCTCTGGCCCTATACCAACGCCGCTCGGAACTTCTAGTGGCTGAAGAGTTCTGTGCACGGGTTGCTGGGTCCGTGGCCACCATTACTGACGCAGCATTGTATGACATCCCTGAGGCACGTGTACCAGAATTGAACGTGCTCTTTTCACTCGAAGAGCTCGATGCTGCGTTGGCGACCTGCAGGTGTTCGTCGTCACCAGGACCTGATGGCATCACGTATGCTGCCCTATGCCACCTTGGACATGACGCACGTGATGAGATGCTCAGCTACTACAATGAGTCTTGGCAGAATGGCGCCGTTCCTAGACAATGGAAATCGAGCCGCTTGATCCCCATTCTGAAACCTGCAAAGTCTCCGCTTGAGCTCTCATCATACCGTCCGATTGCGCTTTCGAGCTGCGTCGGTAAACTGATGAAAAGAATGATTCTTGCTCGCTTGGAATGGTACCTAGAGCGATTCAACATCTATCCGGACGCCATGACGGGCTTTCGTCGAGGTCGCTCGTCCATCGACAACGTCATTGACCTCGTAACCTGGGTCCAAAATCAAAAAAAGCCTCAAGCACCTATCAGTGGCACTTTTCCTAGATATTAAAGGAGCATACGACAACGTCGCCCATGAGGCCATACTGAACTCGCTTGAGGCTGTTGGATTTGGTGGCCGGATGTATCAATGGATTCGGGACTATTTAACTGAGAGGTGCTTTTTCTTACAGACTGAAGACGGCACAACTTCGGAACATTACATCAGGCATGGCGTGCCGCAGGGTGGAATGTTGAGCCCCATTCTGTTCAACCTCGTCTTGGTAGGACTAGCGGAGTACCTACCGCGGTCAGTTCACGTCTCAATATACGCCGACGACATTTGCATCTGGGCTTCTGCGATGATTCGACCTCAGCTACGAGCCAGGCTCCAGCAGGCGGCAACCATGACGGCATCTTATCTACGAGAACAAGGCCTGAGCCTGTCTTCTGATAAGTGCGCATTGGTTGGCTTTACGCGCAAACAAATGTCCTCGTATCCTGTTTCAATCAACGGTCAGGCGGTAACCTATTCTAAGACACATCGCTTTCTGGGTGTAATCATTGACCGCAACCTCTCGTGCAGCCCTCACTTCGTCTATCTAAAGAAGAAATTGGTTGCCATTGCTCAGGTCTTTAAATTTCTCTGCGGCAAAAACTGGGGTACACCAGTCCGTTCTATGATGCAGCTCTACAGGGTACTGTTTCTCGGACTCCTACGTTACAGTCTACCAGTGTTGTCAAATGCATGCAAGACGAATTTTCGCGCCTTGGAGAGCATACAAGGTCAAGCCCTACGCACGTGTTTAGGGCTGCATCGGTGCACGTCAACAGCAGCAACAATTGCCATCGCAGGAGACCATATGATCCAGACACACGTAGTTGTCGACTCTCTCAGAGCGCACATTCGCCATCTGACAAGGATCCTCGACCATCATTTGACCTCCCTACCAGCCGAAAGACCTCAAGCGACCTTTTCACGAGTGATTAGCGCTCATCAAGAGTGCATACCGTCATCTTTTGCACCGGCGACAAAGCCTTCATCTCCCCTGTGGTGCCTACGACAGCCTCAAGTGAATTTTGCTATTCCTGGAATTACAAAAAAGTCCAATCATTCATCGCCGGCTCTGAAGCAACTTACGCTCCTATTACTACACCAGACGTATCATGACCGCATACATATACATACCGATGGTTCGACCTCACGTGCCAGCTCAACTGCCGCATTCTTCGTTCCAGCCAAGAAGGTTACAGTTAAATTCAAATTGTCGCACACGACTACATCGACATCGGCAGAACTTGCAGCTCTCCATGCCGCTATGATGTACCTCACCGAAGAGCCCACAGAAAAATGGGTCGTATTTTGTGACTCTAAGGCAGCCCTTCACAGCATCAAATCTGCATTACGTCACAGAGTATACGAGCAGGTGATATCTGACATCAGAGAAGTACACCACCATGCTCTGGAAAGAGGGCACACCATTACATTTCAATGGATTCCTGCTCACTGTGGCATTGTTGGCAACAACCTAGCAGACAAGGCTGCCCGGTCTGCCCACGAAGATACCCAGACGCGTTCCACACCTTTGGCGAGGTCTGATGCTGCCAGGGAACTTCGCCTACATGCACGCAAAATGTCGCAAGATCTCTGGAGTTCAGGTGCCTTCAACTGCCGATTATATAAACTGGACCCCACGCTACGGCTACAAGTGCCATCTAGCCTTTCCCGCGGTGAAGCAACCTTGCTGTACCGCTTGTCGCTGGGAGTAGCATTCACAAATTCATACTCTGATCGTTTGGGAATGGCCGAGAGCCCGATGTGCGATTCCTGTGGGTGCGAGGAGACCATCGAGCGCCTAATGTGTACCTGCCCCCGCTACGATGTACAACGTCTCTCTCTGCAGGAAACTTTACACCGACTAGACTTACGACCTTTCACTGAGTCAAAGATACTTGGGCCGTGGCCACACCCGTCACTGGCACGAAAAGCGAATCGTGCATTACTGCAATACTTGAGGTACACCGGTTTAAGAGACCGTTTATAGTGTCCCTGTGCATAGTGTCCCTCTCACACGTACTCTGTGCTTACTCTCTCCCTTTCTTCTTCTTTCTATACCCCTTTCCCCCACCCCCAGTGTAGGTTAGCAAACCGGATACTCTTCTGGTTGACCTCCCGGCCTTTCCTGTCCTTGCTTTCTCTCTCTCTCTTCGCATGCAAATTGCTTTGCAGCGAGTAATGAGGATGTGCCCGGGCAGCCATCGCAGGATTTGTTGTGGTAGTGTTGGATGTAGCATCCACGCCTGCAGAAGTTGTCGTTGTTCTCGCAGGGCTCAAACTCAGGCACGAATGCCTGGATTCTCCGGCTGGCGAGGTGTAGTGACGTGAGCTCCGGTATCGGTCTAGCTTTCCTGCTGCAGGGTGGGGACTGTTGCATGGGTCGAGAATACCCCGCACCTACACCAGAAAAATGATACGTTTAATAGACAGGCGACTTCTGAAAGAGGCCGTTAAAATCCAAGTCGTCGAAGGAATAGAGCAGCACCGCCAAAGACAAAGGCGCGAGCTTGTGAGCCAGCCCGTCCTTTTCATCTGGGAGCCAGTGCCCCAAGCTCGTGGCAGTATTACCGTTTTAAGGCAGGTAAAGCGCAACAAACCCCGACGGTGAAAATAATAACAATTCTTTTCACTATCTGCCTTTCTTTGCTTTACCTACCTTAAGTGGCGCCATACCAACTAGCTTGGATAGAGACCCTAGGTCAGTATATAGTATCACCAGCTTCATAGGAACACGTTGAAGTGCACGTCAAAATACTGCGCAGCGCTGTTCGCAAAGCATGTAACCGTTCAAGATTATAGCTGGGTTCGAATCACATTGGTTCAAGCTGCCGATCCTGCTAAACTGACGCACTTTGTTCGTAGTCGTTATTGCACATATAGTATGTGGACACGGCTGGGGGGGAGGGTTAGAAATCCAAACTGCGACAGGTGCCGTTTTTTTTTAATGCAAATGCGGCTTCGTGGAAAGGAGCTAATGGCAGCTTAAGAGCCTTAGACTTCTGGATGAATTTCTCATGTTGGAAAGCGTCACAACTGTAAGTGTATGTCCACTGCAGGACGTAGGACTCTCCTAGCTATATATAATTAGCCCTGACTTGCGCTACCTCATTTGAAGTTGTGCCTACATATTTCCTAATTGCATGACCCCACCAATGTTCCTGCCGTCCTCGATGCCAATTGAATATGGTCCATCTTCATGGTAAATTTTCATGAATATAAACTTGGCTGTGAAGTGTAGCAAGCTTCGCAGCATTCGACGTTCTACGGTTACAGGTTTTAAAAAAAACAGTCACGGCTTTTTTGGGGGGGTAGAGGGGGATCGGAAGATCACAACTCCTGCAGGTTAGTCCACAATTGTCCGGCCCTCAGTATAAGGCAGCTATATCCCCAGGTAGCAGAGAACGGACATGATGTCACTTCTCAGTGGCTCCCAGGCCACTGCGGTATCATGGGCAACGGAAACCCCGGTGAAGCTGCTACAGGGACTCACAAAGATGTCGTGAAGAAACCCATGCCTCTATAAAAAACTGACGCAGCAACAAAGCTTCGCATACTATCAAAACATGTTACTGTGCAAGTTGGCTCTTGACTTGAAAACAAAAGTTATGGCGTTAAGCAGACGAGGACGAAGTTACACGCCCGTATCTGTCATTTGCGTCTCACTTCATACTCGTTTGCTTAGCGCCGTAACTTTTGTTTTTATTTCGCATACTAGCGAGTGATGCCACACGATCCATGTGGAATGCGCCAGGTTACCGACATGCTCGACTGCACCGGCTGATGCCATCGCCCCGACTATGCATTCCACCTGGACTATCCCGAATCGATACCACTGTTCTTTGCCAACTATGGCTTGGAGTGTATTCCACGAATTACTTGCTTACTTACTTACTTACTTTCACAAATTTTCTTGCTGCTTCGGAATGGCTGTGAGTGCTGCCTGTGATAGTTGCGGCTGCGAGGAAACAATCGAACCTCTTCTTTGTTATTGTCCTCGCTACAGCTTCCAGAGACAGTCGCTAGTGATGGTGTTGGCAGCCTCGATGACCGGCCACTTTCTGACCCGACCATCTGGGAGTGCTGGCTGACACCATCTCCACATCAGAAGGCGATAAAGACATTGCCTAGGTTGCTTCGGTGAATGACCTGCTTGAAGCACTTTGATACTCCAGTGTTCCTTTGTGTGTTTGCTCTTTTCCTTTTTTGCCTCTCCCACTCTTTCCACGTGTGCGCACTTTCCTTTTATCTTTTAAAATATCTGTCTCCTCTTACCCTTCCCCAGTGCAGGGCAGCAAAGAGAATATCTATCTTCTGGTCCACCTCCCGTTTTTTTCTTGTCGCTTTTATCTCTCTCTCTTTTTAGCCGGAACCTTTAGCTCGAATGCATAAATGATTATCTGATCTCCACTACGAATTACGTGGCTCGCCGACCTTCCATTTTTTTTTCCTAATGTCAACTACCGCTAAGCCGGTGTCCCCTCTCATACCCGGCCGGGGGCGGGGAGGGGTACAACACTAACCATTATGTGTGAGGGGAGAATTGCAGGCCCATTGCACCCCCCCCCCCCCAGATAGCTTGAAAGGGGCCACTGTCGGCTGCACATTGGAAAACCCGACAAAACAACAGAACACGTTGTCTTTCAGAATAGCGTCCTCGCATGCATGTTTTTTTTTTTACTGCGTATTCCCTACTTAGTTAGCAAGCATTGTCTTTCGGGCCTGTAGAGCACACTCAGCTGGTCACGCTATGCAAGGTACGGTAATTCTTTGTGGTGTAAGCCGTCTGTGGGACGAGCTTTGCACACTTGCATTACTGAGGAGGTCTGTCACACGAAGGTCCAAAACAAGCTTCATCTTGGTCGCTTTCATTATCCCGTGTTTGTGTGTCCGTTTAACATCACCATCTTTGAAAACACAAAATAAAGTTTGCTTTTTTGAATTGAACAGCTTGTAATTAGTCGTGCCATTTTGTCGTTTTTCTTGTCTGATTAGCGGCAAAATTTTTTATTTAGCAACCGGAGGCTTTTTGGCAACTTTGATGAAAATTCGTTACATTTTAGAGACATAGAAGTAAAGAAAGCCGCTTCAAAAATGGCCTTCTAGAAGCCAACTTTTAATTAAAAACCTGCATGTAAATGGGTGAACAGCTGTATGGCGCAGGTTCCATGGTCATGTAAAGCAACAGTGATAAGACGTTAGCAGTCATAACGCCGTTCAGTGCTAATGTCATGCAGATCAGAAATGACCAGGACGCAACACTCGGTGTCATGCGCACCATATTCAGGGCGATTGTGGGTCCTTGTGGAAACGGCCTCACTTGCTCACCATCACCATCACCATTCCATTCACTGTAGATTCGGCTCCACACCCATTTCGTCGGATCACGACGCAGCTGTGATCCGGCGCCGTGATCTCAACGCAAGGTAAGGCAACGTACCAGCGAACTCGACGTGAGTCTTGATGACCATGCAGTCACCACCACAGTGAACACAGGAACCGACTACTGCGCGTCGAGTGGACATCTGGCCATCCAGTTGAAGGAAGTTGATACTGCATTGGACGAACCTCTAATGTGGACAGATGGAGGACAACTAATAACGTCGACTGGAGTCTGCACAGCAAGAATTACTGCTCAGGACTGGACTTACACTGCCACCTTCGTTATCCACAAACAGTCTTCACGAGAAGTAATTCTCAGTATGGGCTTCCTGAGCCAGCACTTCGCAGTCATTGACCTGAAGACGAAGTCGATAACGCTGTCAAAAGACTTCCCAAGGAGAACCACACTTCGACATAAATCCAAGTCTTCCCATGATTAAACTGCATTAGCTCAGAAGTCTGCCCCGACCACACAAATACTTCTTTTCGATGTCATCGAGGATTCGACAAACGCCGGTGAGAAAGCGTCGCATAATAACCTCAGAGTGGGCTTGACCACTCCTCCACGCAAGAACCACGCAAGAACCTGAAGCTATAGGACAACCGGCCGACCAAATGGTGCGCGACGACACAATCGAGCCGAAGAAAAGCCCGCGGGCGTCTCCTGCTTTCTTGCTAAAACCTTTCTGCGTCGATTATCGTTGACCGAACAAGGTCACGAAGAATGGCGTATACCCCCTCCCACGGATAGGCGGCGCATTGGATCGCCTCTCCAACGCAAGATACTCTGATGTCGGCTCCGACGATACAGACTTCTTTAAACGTCTTCGAACATTCGACACACAGCGGTCGGAAAACGTCGCCTCATAACCGCACAGTGCGCTTCAGCATACCGAGCTTCGACGTGAGTACCTGTAGCTATAAGGTCACAGGTAGACGAATTGCTACGCACGACATGAACCAGCCGTAGAAAATCCCGTGGGCATCTCCTGTTGTCTTGGTTAAGAGAAAGGACGAAAGCCAACCCTTCTGCATGGATTATTGTCGTCTGAAGATAATGAAGGGCGTATACCCCCTCCCAAGAATAGACGAGGCATTGGATCGGCTTTGCAATGCAATATTGTCGATGGATCTCAATATTGGCACCTGGCAAATAAAAATCTACGAGAGGGATCGAGAAAAAGCCTCTTCATCACGACCGACGAGCTCGATGACTGCAAAGTCATGCCATTTGGCCTGTGCTCGGCGCCTGCGACATTCCAGCGCGTAATGGACACTGGTGTTAGCAGAGTCGAAGTAGCAGGCCTGTCTCGTCTACTTGGATGACGTCGTTGTCATCTTCGCCAGGAATTTCGATGATCCCCTTAGGTGGCTTGCGAGAGTACTAGAAGTCATCAAGTCCTCCGGGCTCATTCCGAAGCAAGAGGAATGCCGCTTCCCTTACGATGAGCCCGGGCTTTGTCATCAGCAAGTCTGGAGTCCGCCCTGACCTGTAGAAGACAGATACCATCGCAAAGTTACGCAATCCCATCAACAAGAAAGCAGTTCATGGATACAATAGCATGTGTGCCCACTACAAGCACACAAGCATCACTGCACACCAGTGGTGGCTAATTTATTTCGGAGTACACAGGCAGGTGTCACAGAGGTTCCGTTAAATGGCGCCAAGTGATTCTGGAGAAGCACGAAAGGGGGTTTGCGCTGCGCTCCCGCCTTCCAAATAACTAGTTTCGATGGTGGCTATACGTTGTGTGTCGACATTGATTGAATGCTAAACGCATAATCGTTGACAGCCATTGTAAGACTTGTTCTGCCGTTTTGGAGCGCAGGTTTTAGGCGCCAGTTCGTGCGCTGAGCATCGCATGCCTCGCCGTCGTAATACTGTAATAAGAAATATGTAGCTCACATTTGTGGCACTGTTTTGGGTATTCATCTCAAGTTTGATTCTTGAATCGCTTAACATACTAAACATTGATACAAAACAATGTCTGTCCATCAAACGAATGTTGAGCATGTATATATTTAGTATGCAGGTCATACAATGGGAGACCTAAATAACCTTAACTCAGAACACTCAATCCTGTTTGATTCGACCATGCTTTGTTATTGAATTTTTTGCCCACGATGTCAGATCTTAATTATATAAATAAAGTAAAAATGTGAAATAAGCGGAAGATTTCTACGATATTCACAATGCGCCGAGCACTTTCGACGGTTGCGAAATCTTAGCAGAAAATTTGCACCTAATGTGTGTCGAGGAACCCTTTGTGGCTGGGTAAACTCTGAAAAGGACAAACTATGAGCAGGGTAAATTATTTGCTGGTTCTCGCAGTGGCTGCCACAATGCATTGAATGTCAAAACATCGCGGCTTCCAAGACCACGATGATATGAAAATTTAAAAAAAATATGGGTTTTACGTGCCAAAACCACGTTCTGAATATCAGGCACGCCCTAGTGGGGGACTCCGGAAATTTCGACCACCAGGGGTTCTTTAACGTGCACCTAAATCTAAGTACGCGGTGTTTTCGCATTTCACACCCATAGAAATGCGGCCGCCTTGGCCGGGTGTCGAACACGCAACTTCGTGTTCAGCAACCCAACACCATAGCCACAACCACGGCGGGTAATATGAAAACGGAGTCGAGCATGGTGCACTGGATCTTTCATTTATTTGTATAATGCTGGAGAACTAGCTCGGTGAATATATCGTTATTCCTTGATCTGGTTATTTTGGCTGTAGAATCATAAATGCAACTTCTGATATTATAAACTTCAAACTAAGCATCATTTTGAGGAGAGGTCATCGTTACAAATGTCCTTACTTCTCCTTAAGCTGCATTCTGCTCCGATTCAGCTTTATCATCATGGCTCCGAATGAAGCTCTCGCCGGTTGGCTGGCTGCAGATTTCGAAGCAGACCAAGGTGTCTGGATCGCTGGCAAGAAGTGAACTATTGTGCGTCCTGAGCCTAGCCACTCGATTGTTGTCGTGGTCTGCATAACCAGCTCGTCTGGGATAAAACGTGTTTTGAAAATATTGTTCTGCCAATATTCTGCGCTCATTTTTAAAGTACCGCGGTTTAGATATGGCTGAAGGCAATTCGTGCCTTCTTCTGCTGATTTTCATAGAAAAGGATGGTGTAAAAAAGAAACGTGCTACGAGTTCTCATCACGAAATCAAGGCGACCAAGAATCGAACGGGGTAAATTTTCACGTTTTTTTTTGTTGATCTTTCACATTTTAATTACTGTACGGGATATTCTAAAACTGCTACAGTGCATCACTGAAAAGAAGAAAGAAGCCAAATCGGCCAGATAAAGAGAAAGAGCGCTGACTTCCAACTGGTTTGGGGCAAGTTGCACGAAATTTATAGCTGCAAGCAAAAATCAGCGTATGTCCTCAGAACACTTCACAATTTCACAAAACATCATACCAAAAGAAGACTACACCGTCATGAGCCACTGCACGTGCAGTTCTGTTATACACGGTTAAGCGAATCAAGAAATTTCAGTTCCTTTTAAGATATGCACAAACATGGCGCGCTAACGCACGTGCTGCCAGCCCTTGCTATGAGATTCAACAACCTCCCACGTAAGCTGTGATCGGTATATTTTTAGCACTTCACACCAATAAAAATTCGGCTTAGATCCACAGTCGGGACACTGAATTCCTAAGTGTTCCTGCATAGCTCGGTGCACATTAAAATATTGTTCTTTTAGGCTTTCAAAAAGGCAGAGACCAGTTTTGCCTACATATCTCTTCCCGCATGATAGTGAAATTGAGTAAACAACCCCAACAACGCAGGACCCGAAACGCTTGTTCACATGGTCGAATAGATAGTAGTGCGCGGATATATCGGATTTACAACCGTACAGAGCCTGCGTAGCTTATCCGGCGCGGAAAACACTAGTTCCCCGTTACCCTTGCGGCAAAGCTTTTTTTATAGTGTGGGAGACGTTATGCAAATATGAAATGAGTATCAGCCTCTTTCGTTCATTATTTCTTTGTTGGGCGTCTGTGTTATTGTCCTTCTTTACCTGCTTTAATAGCTTTTCAGATATAGCTGACAGTGGTGAATCCGGGTATTCGGCACTCAAAAGACGGTGAACCTGACCTGCAAAACTACTTCCTTGCTATGTTGCGCTGCACCAGTTTTAAATTGCAATACGAATTCGCCGAATTTTCAACCCTAGTGTATTGGATATGCCCCTTTCATTCCATGACACCACTACCTCGATGGTTCAGCATGCGTGCAGCATCATATTGTCAGTTACTATTTTGATCAGCTTTATTCTGATCGCCCATAGCACAGCGAGTTTCTCGACTCTCAGGCTTGATGATACGATTCGACAAATTATAAGAAAGATTGCAGATTCCACGTTTATATTATCCCTGAGACCTGCGCTTGAATGTTTTGTACCTGTTAGGCTGTCAATACAGTTTTTGGAGCAGACAAGCACTTCATTATTTGTTTAGTACACATGCCAAAATAAAAAAGTGCACTGTGGGATATGTGCCGCCATTTAAAGACAAAGAAAATGATGAGCTGTTTGCTGAAGGCATAGTGCCGGCATCTACCAGAAGCAAGTTGTCTTATTTTTTCTCAACGTTTGCTTCACTTTTCATATTTATTTGAATATGACAGAACTGTGTTGGCCGCATCAACTTTAGCGTTATGAAAAAGAAAACATGGGCCCATTCATGTCACTACAGCTTCGTGAATTGCGATAAACCAAGAACATATCACTAATGCCATACTTCATAGATTAATTGATTTTTAATAGATTAGAAACACTTTCTAGAGACTATGCGCGAACATCCATGACTTCCGTAACAAATACCAATATATGTTTTTACTGAAGTTCACGTACAGTAACCTTCTCGTTATTAATCTTCTAATGTAGAGATGATATCGTAAACTTTTTCACAGGAAAATAGAATAATGCGATTCAGCTGTATTGACCATATTGACGCCTAATTGTATATATAGACCTAATTTGAGATATGAAGGAAACCTTACAACTTGCTTCTGTTCTGAATGTGTAAGGCAGTTATGATACTACGGCGGCTTGATTTTGCTTGTTTGAAATAACATTTTTGTAAAGAATCGTTTAGTAAAGTGTGGAAAGCAGTTGCTGCATTTATTCTAAAGAGTAGGGTTCATTCAAGTCTTCAAGAGAAAAATGGACTTCTTATGCAGAAACTTGCCGTTCATGGTTAGAGTTAAAGCTGGTTCACATACTGCAACTGCACCTAAGAAAAGCGGTGCATTCGCACGCGTCGCAATGCTGTTTTTTAGAGGGGTCTCTTCAGAAGATTGCGAGCATAAGAATGGGGCCGGTGCTACGCCCAGGTTTGCTTTCAGCCAGATATGGTGCATTTCGCCGCATAATCCGTCAAATGCAATAAAAAAACTAAACCTCTGCGTTACGCTGTAGTTAACCAAGCTTTAGTAGGAACAAATAGTGTGGGCGCTTTCTGACATAACGACGCTTCAGCTTATAAGCTTCTTCTGTAGTTCGCAACGCCAGTTTCTAAGTTCAGTGTGAGGAGACATCGACGACGTAAGCATCCGTTCGCAGCTGGTCATTCAGCGTTGTTTGTTATCTTGTGTGCATGCTCTGCGTGTCGTTCTTCCTGTGCTACAACAAATCACAAGATCACTTGTCGACAAGCTCATGTCGCTATCCTCATCGTATGTGCAGCATTTGGAATATGGCAGCAGCGAAGTCACCACATCACTGTAGAGATATCCCGGGGCTACCCATGCTTACTGTCAACCGCAGACGAAATGATGCATATATATTGCTTGTAGTTGCGCACAAGTGATATCTGCTCCAAAGTCTGTTCTCTCGCCAAACTTACCAGCAAGGATAAAACCTCAGCAATGAAATTTGTGTTGTGGACTACACTCTCAGCACCATCCTTCTTTGTACACGGGGGTGTATGTGCTGCAATTATCATCATCATCATCATCAACCTGGTTACGCCCACTGCAGGGCAAAGGCCTCTCCCATACTTCTCCAACAGCCCCGGTCATGTACTAATATTGGCCATGCCTTCCCTGCAAACTTCTTAATCTCATCCGCCGACCTAACTTTCTGCCGCCCCCTGCTACGCTTATCTTCCCTTGGGATCCAGTCCGTAACCCTTAATGACCATCGGTTATCTTCCCTCCTCATTACATGTCCTGCCCATGCCCATTTCTTTTTCTTGATTTCAACTAAGATGTAATTAACTCGCGTTTGTTCCCTCACCCAATCTGCTCTTTTCTTATCCCTAAACGTTACGCCTATCATTCTTCTTTCCATAGCTCGTTGCATCGTCCTCAATTTAAGTAGGACTCTTTTCGTAAGCCTCCAGGTTTCTGCCCCGTAGGTGAGTACTGGTAAGACACAGCTATTATATACTTTCCTCTTGAGGAACAATGGCAACCTGCTGTTCTTGATCTAAGAATGCCTGCCAAACGCACCCCAGACCATTCTTATTCTTCTGATCATTTCCGTCTCATGATCGGGATGCGCCGTCACTACCTGCCCAAAGTAGCTATAAAGCAAGCAACAAAATTCCAATAAAGAAAGGCGTCCGGCAGGGAGATACGATCTCTCCAATGCTATTCACAGCGTGTTTACAGGAGCTATTCAGAGACCTGGATTGGGAAGAATTGGGGTAAAAGTTAATGGAGAATACCTTAGTAACTTGCGATTCGCTGATGATATTGCCTTGCTTAGTAACTCAGGGGACCAATTGCAATGCATGCTCACTGACCTGCAGATGTAAAGCAGAAGAGTGGGTCTAAAAATTAATCTGCAGAAAGCTAAAGTAATGTTTAACAGTCTCGAAGAGAACAGTAATTTACAATAGGCAGTGAGGCACTGGAAGTCGTAAGGGAATACATCTACTTAGGGCTGCAATTATATATACAAGTTATCATTGAATGGTTCCGTTTGCGCGAAAGCCACCAAGGCAGTTTCTTAGGAGCTGCAGTCACTCTCTTACGTACTCATAAAAAAAGTTTGCACCCTTTGGGGCTTATCGTGTCCCGCAGCGTAATCGTAATATGCCTTGCGTGCATTTCCTCTCTTAAACGTTGCACCCCCGGTACGGTCAGGCCGTGAATGAGATGCGCGTCAGGAGTGCGACATCGCATTCTCGACAAGAAAGCAGCGAGCGCAGAGCTTTCAACAACGGAAGCGGAATCAATGCAGATACCGAATATTGTTGTAGGACAAGAAAAGCCCGAAAGGTTGTACGCACTTTCTTAGAGTGTCGCATCATAGCATGCTAACATACGCGGACGTCGACTACATTATCATTCGGTGTGTCGCGCTCTTAGTTTACTGTGCATCAGCATCAAGAAGCTTAAATCATTATGCTGCAAAGCGTGACGCAGCGGCGTAGACCCATTGCAAGAATTAAATCCATTGTTACGAGTGCATTTGATGGTTTAGTAACGAAGTATAGCATTGAAATTTTGTATTCATAGTAGGACGTGTATGCCACAAAAGCAATCATAGCTATCAGCCAATCACTTGACAAGCGTATTTGCCTACTTCTGCAAATTATCTTAAGATTGGTCTGAAAACAACTGACTATCAAAAACCTATGCATTTAAAGCAAAAGTAATGATTTCCTTAGTGAAAATAATACCCCTGTCACACGGGCACCCCAAGTCTTCTGAGGAAAAAGACTTCTCCCTAGAAAGAATTTCATCTGAAAGACACAGGATAGGAAGCAATCTCTTTTTCAGAAGCCGTCGTTTCTGGAAGCTGAGTTCGTCGATCTATTCTACGGCCGAAAAGGAGTAGTCTCAAAATCAGTGGGCGCCCACAATTATCATATATTAAAACAACCTAGGCAAATGCGTCTCTTTCTGTCACCTGGGCTCATCACAAAAAAATAATTTTGTGTCTGGCAGAAGGTGTACGAAATCCAGTAATGCTCATATTGCTCTACACCCTCGTGAGCAGGTCGAATATGTCTTGAAAGCAACTCATGCGTTCTCTAAACGACTACAATGAATCTTTACATTGACAGCTCTTAATATGGTATTACAAAGTTTACTTGACAGGGACGTGTAATAAAATGAGTTTTTCTTGTAACCAGGAAGAAGAGCGAGACGGCCAGACGAGGAGACACTACGTACACGTTTATGCGTCTCTCAGATGTGTTCTATGTCCAGAAAAAGAGCACGCACTGCCAGATAGCAAACCACGCACCCTCACGGGAAACTATGTCTCCCCTCTTTCACTAGGTGAGACCATATACAACCTCTCCCCAACAGAGGAAGTGAACTTTGCTGCAGAAGGTGGCTTCACGCACATCCCACTTCTAGTATGCATATGAGAAGTGTTTTCGCAGCATGAACGGGCGTCTGCTAGACTGTTACTGATACAAACACTTTCTGCACTGGTTTTAGGAGGGGAATAGCGAACTAGCTGGGTCCTGTTCTTGCGTACAGCACCAGTGTCGGTGTTAACCCAGCAGGACCGAGGCTCATCGGCTGGGGCTTGTTCCTTCGCTTTGCAATTGAGGTCTGTCAAAGAAATGTAGTATTTGCAGAATAGCTCCGGCAGGTCCCGCACTCCATGACATCTGTCGAAGTCTTTACTTTCACGTTTCCGGTACTGTTCCTCGAACTTCCGAAGGCTTTCTTCATCCGTCAGTTGGGGTGTCAGCTTGGTGGAACTAAGAGGAAGTTTGGTTCTTAGCCGACGACCCATCAGTAGTTCCGCAGGGCTATACGCATTCTTCAAAGGAGTCGACCTCTAAGCTAGAAGCGGCAAGTAAGGGCCTTTCGCCATTGTCATGAAAGTCTTGAGGATTTTTACCACCGCCTCAGCAAGTGCATTGCTTTCAGGAGAGTGAGGGCTAGAGGTCATGTGCTTGAAGGCGTAGTCCTGAGCGAAGAGTAATAATTCAGTCGACGAAAACTGCGGACCGTTGTCGGAAACTACTTCACCAGGAATCCCGTCGCGTGTAAAAAATGACCTGCAGTGGTTGACTACAGCTGCGTACGTAAACTTCTCGGCGTGACTCATTTCAGGGTATCTGGAATAAAAATCTGTTGCTATTAACCGCCAATGGCTCTTATAGTGAGACAAGTCCATTGCAATGCGTTGTCAGGGTCTTTCTGGAAATTCGGAACATTTTAGTGGGATTTTCCTATTACTTGTTGTTTCGACGCATTGATGACGTTGCTTCACAAGGAACGTGACATCAGCTCCTATATAGTGGGCCACCAGACACAATCTCTGGCTCGAGCAAGTGTCTTTGTTATGCCGAAGTGTCCTTCATCTAAGATTCGTAGGACTTCCTTTTTACAAGAGGCAGGGACGACAACTCGAGCAGCATAGAGCAGTAAATCATTCTCTCGAATGAGCTGCAGTGGAGTCGATGTTAGAGAAGGGTTTTAGGTCCACTGGTAAATCTTCACTGGAGGGCCACTCTTTTTTTCTTGCTCCACCGGCGAAGTTGCGCACAGACAGCCTCTGTGTGTTGGGATGCCTGTAACCGTTGAACGCTAGGGCTCCTTTATGGGTAAAATGGTTTTGAAAGAACATACGAAAGCTCCACGTTTTCTTCGAGCTCTGTGCCTTCCATTTCTTTAGAGGGGCTCTGGAAAGCGTGTCTGCGGCTAGAAGGTCTTTGTCTGGAATGTATGCAATCTGGCACTAGTATCGCATCATTCTTAATTACCTTTAGCCCCTGTAATCTGGGTGTCAAGTCGTCAAGGCTCTTCGAAGTGAACCAACGGCTTATGGTTCGTCTCCAGCTTGAACAGCTTGCCGACAAGATAATCGCCGAACTTGTCACATGCCCATACTAAAGCAACAACCTCTTTCCCGATTTGAGCGTATCGCATCTCGGTCTCTGAGAGTAATCATGAAGCATGAGCGATGACAGACAACTTGCCATTCGTTTGCTTCTTCCGGCTTAATGCACCAAATCCGAAAGACGACGTATCTGCAGTGACGATCGTTTCTCTCGGTGGATCGTACACTCCAAGGACAGGGCGAGAAGAGAGCACCGACTTCCATCTGTTCAACGCCTGCTGTTATGGAGCATCCCAAACGAACTCTTGCTTCTTGCACAGCAAAATATTAATTCGTTGAAGAACTTGAGAGAGATTGGAAACGAATCTGGCGGGTTTGTTGTCATTCTGAGAATTCTCTGCAGCTCGGTCCTGTTTCTTGGGCTCTCCATTTTCATAATGGCTTAAACTTTCTTTTCGTCGGGTCGTATGCCTTCTTAGTCTAACTAGTGTCCAAGGAACGTGAGGCTCTGAACATTAAAGAAGCATTTGCTTTCATTCAATGTCAGGCCAGCTTTGACGGGTAGCTGCAGCACATTTCTAAGTGTCTCATTGTGCTCATGCTCTTTCGAACCCCAGATATGGATGTCGGCCATGTGATAGACAACCCTACTGACGCATCTTAAAATGTATGAACTCTGTTTCTAGAAGTGTTCAGGAGCAGTCTCCATTCCAAAGGGTAACTGGTTGAAATAGAAGCGTACAAAAGGTGAGAGGAACTTGGTGAGTTTTTAGAATTTTCACAAAGTGGAATTTGCCAAAATCAGATTTAGCTTTCAGTTTTGAGAATACTTTAGCTCCATGAAGAAGTCCCAGAGTGTGCTCCACGGAAGGGTTAGGATGCTATTCTCTCAGAACGTGGTGTTTCCGTTCTGTGAAGTCCACGCAGACTACCATTGGTGCAGACTACTCGGCTGGTCAACAGGTGATATGACGCCGAGTTTCTGCATTCTTTATATATCCAGCTTTGTCATTCGTACAAAGGAACTGAGATGCGCATTTGAAAGCTGAGCGTAAAAGCTTTCGCTCCTCGTAGCAGCTGAATTCGGTGTTCCTTGTACAGCTTGCGGAGTCACTGTAACAATGCCGGAAAGCCTTCTTTCGGATTCATTTTCTCAGTGATGGCATTTACAAATGTCAACATCCGGAGTTCTTTGATCGCTGGCTTGCCTAGAAATGGAGTGCGGACTTCATCTAAGACGTAGACACCCTGAGTAGTCGTATGGTCCCGGTAGATGAGCTCGACTTGTGCCACTCCAGCGGCTGGAAGAAACTTTCCGTCTTGACCATGTAGCTGGTGAAGGGGAGCAGAGAAAAGGTCTCTCCTTGAGCGTCTGGAACATTTGCTTCGGGGGGACTGTTTCCTTAGCGCCAATGTCAATATTAAAATCTACTGGCTGACCTTGAACCAAGATTGTTGCCTCCCACGTTCCAGCATCCGACGTCTTGATTAGTCCAACGAATCCTGCTTCTAAATTGATTTGTTGCATTTCGACACAATCGAGGCTCCACTACATGCATACGGAGGCGCAATGACCCTTTTTCCGGCAATTCCTGCCGACTTCCGAGCGTGCTGGGCGCAGAGTACGAGGGCGATGCTCTTGCTCACACCCACGGCATGGTTTCTGCATGCTGTTTTTCACCGCAAGCTGAAGCTGGCTTGTTTGCCCAACGTTAATAGCTACCGCTTTTGTCCTGTTTCGAAGTACCACAAGTGGATTGGGGAAAGGACGCTGCTTTGTTCACACATGGCACTTCCTGGCGGAGCTCAACTTCTTGCTGACGGACGCTCTTGATTTGGCGGATGGACTCAACAGCCTTCCGGAGAGTGAGGTCTGCGTCGAGCACTGTAACATTGGCGGTGCTGGTCGCATTCTACGTTGTAATCTGCAGATAAGATTGCCCCGCTGGCCGCGAAATCTTCCTTTCTTTTGCCACTCCCTGATTTGCTGCTTAGCGCTCAAAAAGCGCGTCGCCGAACGAATAAACGACATTGCCTTCCTGAAGCTGTGTGGGTCGTCTATTCCTTGGGTTGTTCGTCCTGCCGCCCTCGGCATCTAGCCGTCGAATACGTGACAGCTGGTGGCAGCGGACAGCGGATGGAGCGCGCGTCGGCGGAGGCCTTGGCGTCCGGTTTGGTGAGAGCACGGCTTACTTGATTTCATTGGGAACATTAGCGGGATTTACTTGGTAGTCAAGAGTTTTTGACTTTCCTAAATATTAGTACGTGTAAGAGTAGCACTTGTTCTCAGCAGTGATGAACCTCACATCATTAACGAAACCCAACCTAGTGTTGCTAGCCGAAGAGTTAGGTATCCCTGTACAGAAGTCGATGCGTAAAGCTGCAATTATTGAAGCAATATCCAAATGCGGAGCGAAAGACGACGAAGTCGAGGAATGTTGGAAGACAATTTCCCTACAGATAATGAAAGAGAGATAGAACTGAAGTTAAAAGAAATGCAGCTGCATAGCCTTGAACGAACTGACAATTTCGACATGCGTGGATACACGCAAAAGCTTTCAGACACCAGTTACCTGGTAACGACACCCGCTAAACGCAATGACGTGACAATCTACGACTAAAATCTAATGAAGCCATTTATCGAATGTATGGAGACGCTGAGCATCGTCCTAAACGAAGCAGAGGAAATAAATGTTCCAGTCCCTCAAGTACCAACCCCTTGCTCTTCCCCGTCAGCAGAAGAAATACTCGAATCTGTCGCTAACCGAGCTTCTTTGACAATCGAGCAAAGTAAGGAGTTAAAAGAGCTCGTACTCAACTTCAGCGATTTGTTCAGTCCCTATCCCGGTAGCACAAACCTTGCGGAACACGACATTGATTTGACGTCTGACCAACCCTTCCGTACAAGGATGCACAGATTTTCGCCCCGCCATGAGAAGCTGTTGAACGATTCCGTTTAGAACATGTTGGCACTGGGTCTAATTGTACCAGGGGAAAGCGAATACGTGTCACCGATCTTTATCGTAGAATGTCCGGGCAAGGAACCCATACCCTGTATTGACTATCGTAAGCTGAATGCGATAACAAAAACGAAGACGTTTCCCATTCCTAATGTTGAAGCCTTGATCGAGAAAGTTTCCGCGGCACAGTGCATTTCTACGTTAGATATGGTACGCTATTCTGGCAAATGCCACTGACGGAGAACGCCAGTACGTTCGCCGGTTTCATGACTCCGACAGGCACATATCGCCCTCTGGTGCTCACTTTTGACCTCATAAACGCACCGTTCGTATTTTCTAAACTAATGAATCAAGTGTTCACAGGCACCGAGTCTTTCGCTGCGCCCTACCTCGATGACATCGCTGTTTTTTCTAGTACTTCGAAACAGCATTTGGACCATCTGCAGCAGGTTCGAATCCGCGAAGCAGGCTTGACTCTCAAACTGAGCAAATGCTGTCTTGCAAACACTGAAGTCCATTACTAGGGGCACGTTGTTGGCCAAGGGAAGCGACGCCCTTCCATGTTAAAAGTTGAGGCCATCACTAGCTTTCCCTTGCCAGAATCAAAGACTAACTTGCGTTCCTTTTTGGGTTTAGCTGACTATTACAGAAGCTACATTCCAAACTTCGCACATATCGCTAGTTCGCTTACAGATGCTCTGCGCAAGACCGAGCCTACTATTTTGCGTTGGAATACGCCGCGTAAGGATGCATTTGCTGCGATTAAAAAGATTCTTGTCAGCGCACCGGTTCTCGCGGCACCAGATTACTATCGCCCTTTCTTTGTTCAGTGTGATGCCAGTGACCACGGAATGGACGTTGTTTTAAGTCAGGTGAACAAGAAGGCGGGAAGCACCCTGCTGTCTACGCAGGTCGAAAGCTAACGTCACGCGAGCAAGCCTAAAGCACAACAGAAAAAGAATGCGCTTGCATAGTGTGCGCTCTCGAAAAGCTCTTATATTACTTCAAAGGTTCTTCCTTTATTTTTGAAACCAATAATTCCCCCTTAGTGTAGTTAAACCAAATGTCAAACAAGAATGATTGTTTGATGAGGTGGAGTCTAGTGCTTCAACAGTTCGATTTTCTAGTGCGGCACAAGAAAGGCAAACGCCATGCCAATGCTGACTGCCTTAGCCACATTCCCTAGTTTCCTTTTTCTTTCTTTTTCTCGTGTGCATGCCAGTAAATGCAAGTCTTTTCATTCTCGTGTTCAGTTTTCGCGTGTTCTGCTCCCAGTGAATTCAACTGCCGGGCTTTCCTAAACTTGGACGTGAGGTTACTTCTGAGGTTGTTACTGCATTTCTTCCACTCTTGCAAATGCCCCTTCAAATACTATCGTGCCGGCTGACGGATGAACCCTACGCCAGAGGTCTGCGGCCTGCTCTCTTTCGCTACGTGCTCGGCAGCCTTTCATCACTCGGCGAGCAGTGGTAATTATGAGCGTCATCTCCTCCTGGACGTGTCAACCCCTCTCCACGGGCCGATTGTTCGAGCCTGAAAACGCTTGGTGCCTTCTCCACCATTACTGCGATGTCCAGCTCAACTTGCCCGCCTGCGCCACCGAGAAACTCAACGTCTTTTCCAAGCGCAAGGACAATACGATCTTGCAAACGCTTCAGTGCTGTGCCTGGACAATCTTGTTGCCCACCTGTTCCCGCCTCCAGTTGTTCAAGAAGCGTAATCCTCTTGAACGCTCGCGAAAAGGGTAGCTTTGGCCGAGCTGTAACATTCGCGGTGCTGGTCGCATTCTACGTTGTAATCCGCAGGTAAGATTGCCCCGCTTGCCGCGATAACTTCATTTCTTTTGCCACTACCTGATTGGCTGCTTAGCGCTCCAAAAGCGCGTCACGGAAGGAATAAACGTCCTTGTCGTCCTGGCGCTGCGTGGGTCGTCTGTTCCTTGGGCCGGTCGTCCTGCCGCCCTCGGCGTCTAGCCGTCGAATACGTAACTGCGCTAGCCTGGCGGATAGCTGCTTATCTTTTACCGCAACTACGAGTTGTTCTCGCACAAACTCTTCTATAAGAGCGCCGAAGTCGCAGTCTTTCGAAAGTCTGTGAAGCGCAGTAACTCACCGACTTGTTGCACTCTGGTGTTGAATCTGGCATGTTCAAAGATTACGTTGCGTCACGAGATAAAGTATTTGTCGAACTGCTCCATGACTGCGTCGAATTTCTTGGAGTTCTCTTCAGAGAGAGAAAAAGTGACGTAGATTTTCTCGGCTTGCTCACCCATGATGTAGAGTACCGCGTCTACTTGATGCTTCTCGGTCTTAACGCACAACCCCGAAAAGCTTGGGAAACGTTCAGGTCATTGTTTCAACTTCAGCCCCACGTTCAGCGACGAAATGTTGAAGGCGTCCGCAGGTTGAATTCGATATCACGCCATGGCCTCAAACGTTAAGGGGTCGCGTTGCTTGAGTACCGAGATGTGCGAATAGGGAGCAGCTCAACGGCGTTTCGTCGCTTGCATCGTCCTTCGCGTGGAGGAGGACTAGAAGCCGATGTCGGCTGGTACAACCTGTTCTTCTGACACCATGTTGTAGCCAGGCAGGAAGAGCGAGACGGCCACACGAGGAGTCACATACGCACAACACGTTTAATGGTTTCTCAGATGTGTTCTGTCTCAATAAGAAGAGCATGCGCTGCCAGATCCCCGACCACGCGCAGTCAAAATCTGTAAGTGAATTGTTCCTTTATGCAAGCGGCTACACAATCATTGTCATTTGGCAGAATTAAAATACAAGGCAGGTCAATAACATGTGCTTGTACTCTCTTCTTAAGTCGAAGCAAAAATTGCTGGAAGTATGAAACAATTATCGATGTTTTGCCCTCGTCATTGTTATTTTCCCCTCATGTTTTACTAAAGCAAGGCAGATTATTTTAGTCCCCTTGTTTTGTTGTGTTTCACGTGCTCTCGTTATCAGTCGACTGCCGGTGTCATGTAAATGTAAAATGCCTATCAAAATATCCTGCAGCATGCTGCTTTAGAACTTCAGGTTACTTTGCTCGCAACATCCGCTAATGCCTACGACCTCAAATGCCTTTTATAATATATAAGGGAGACGTGAACCGTCTGAAATACATTCCTGCATGTTCAACTAGCTGCGTTTGGGACCTTGGTTTCGACAAAACCACTGGGGAGCGCAGCTCTTTTTGCAGGTAGATTAGTGTGCAATATTTTATGGCTCGATTTAGTCACATTTGAGCTTTATTGGCATTTCAGGTCCTATGCTTACTGGATTGTTTATAAACGTTCTTCGAAACAAAACAATTGTTATGCATTATATCTTAATAAACCCTATAGAACTTACATGGCTTAGGCGACCAGCGAGGGTACATTTCAAAGCTTTTTAATAAAATCTTGGCTGGATTGAGAATAATCCTACTCGAAAGCATATGGCCCTGTTATTAGTTATGTAGAATAGGAAAATACACTTATCAAACAAACTTACACATGTTAGTTGTATGTAGAGATTTATTTCGAGTTGGTCGATGTTTTAAATAATCATATGCATTTTCACACATTGCTTTACGTACAATTAAATCCGGAACACTCGGCTTTTCCTATTAAAAAAGGCGGGGTTAAGACACAGAAAGAAAATACAATAAAAAGCAAATTCAAGAATAGATCCCATAGTTAACCTATAAGGCGGACATTAGTAGCATGACTGGAAAATACAAATACTAATGTTGGCTATTTTTCTATATTGCAAGAAGGGTGTAACAGCATTTGATATGCATGCTAGTGGAACATCATTTTAAGTTTTTAAACTTTGGAAGTTGCATTTCATAGGGGCTGGATCGATCTCGATTCCAGGAAATTATTAAAAGAACAATATACACTGCCTTCACTAGGGCCTAATGATGCAAATAGAAAAGTGTTTTTACATGGAAGCCAATCCAGTTTATTTGTGAAACTCCTTTGATGGCGCATTGTATTTATCTGTAGTGCAAAGCAAGATGAACCACCTATTTGGAATGTACCTTCTGGCAGTCGCCGCAATCGCAATTGGTAGAGATAACCTGTAGTATACAAAAAATCGTTAATTTTTTCACTAGATCGGCACACGAACTCATGCACTACGGTTACGAAGCAGTAACATGTTCTTATTATAATATCTACATCAAGGAAGTGCAATAATGCTCGGTAGATACAATTGGTCATCATCACTGAGCCACGGAAAAATGTAGTTTACCATTTTTTCTTCTGATATAATATTGCGGCGTCAATAAGATAATGCTCGCACAAGACGTAGGCTAACATTCTTTATGAACACCGAGACTACGCGAATAATAAAAAACTACACTTCAATGTTTCATGTACTGAGAATAAAATTATGTTCTAAGACGTTCGAGAGGTGAAAGCATGATCAAATTTCAAAATTACAAAACCACAATATGAACTTATGAAACGAGATCAGACTGCGACTTTATCCAATTGAATGAGAAAAGAAATAAAATTTGCCAGCAAACCTAATGCGCCAGAATGACCTTTACACCGCAACTAGTCCACTTAATAATATTATAAAAGTCTCGTTCTTTCAACGTTATTCTAATACATATGTCAACCATTTTCTCCAAACAATGTCGCAACCGGTGCAATTATATTGAACAGAACGTTATCGATGGTTCATTGCTGTTAACGCTATGCAATTAGTCGATGTTTCGCAAGAATATTCTGTAAGCGTCGAATAAATTTATTGTCTAAAGATTGATCACTTCTATTCAACTTTCACTGTAACAAGAAATACGTAACTCACACTTGTGGCACAGTTTGGGGTATTCATCTCAAGTTTGATTCTTGTAACGGTTATGATACTAAACAATGTCTGTGCATCAAAGGAATGCTGAGCATGTGCATGTTTGGTATGCAAGTAATACAATAGGAGACGTACCACATTTTAGCTTAGAACACTCAATCCAGTTGGATCCGACCAGGCTTTGTTATTGAATTTATTACACTTGCTATAAAATCTGAAGTATATAAAATAATGTAAAAATGAGAAATACGAGAAAGACGCCATCTATATTCTCAATATGCCTAGCACTCTTGGCGGTCGCGAAATCTTAGGAAATTTGCAGCTGCAGGTGCCGAGGAACCCTATGAAGCTGGGTAAACTCGGAACAGGACAAACTATGAGCAGGACGAATTATTACCTGGTTGTCGGAGTGGCTGCTAGAATGGATTGAATATGAAAACTTTGCCGCTTCCAAAACCACGATGATATGAAAATGGAGTCCAGCATGGTGTTCTGGTTCTTTCAATGTATAATACGGCGAAAATATCGTTATTCCTCGATTTGAGATTTTTCGCTGCAGAACATTCAATGCAACTTCTGATGTTATAAACTTCAAACTAACCATGATTTTGAGGAGAGTTGAACTTTAAAAAGGTCCTTAATTGTGCTTAAGCTGCTTTATGCTTCGTTTCAGCTTTGATCATTATGGCTCCGAATGAAGCGTTTGCCGGTGGCCTCGGTAAAGATGTCGGAACCGCCCATGGTCTCGATCCCATTGGCAAGAAGTGAATTATAGTGCGTCTTGAGTTTAACCACTCCATTGTTGATGTGGTGTGTAAACCCAGCTCGTTTGCAATAAAATGCATTTCGAAGATATTGTTGTTCCAAGATTCTTCATTCATTTTTAAAGTACAGCTGATTAGATATGGCTCAACGCCATTTGTGCGTTCTTCTGTTGACGTTCGCAGAAACGGAAGGTGTAAAGACGGAACGCGCGGCGAGTTCTTCTCATTACGAAATTGGGGTGACCAGAAAGGGCAAGTGAGAGATATTGGGTGCTTCCTTTTTTGCTGTCTTGATTTTTCCTTTGTCAAAATATTTCCCATTTCAATTACACAGAAAGAAGAAACCAGCCGAGTCGCCCACATGAAAGGACAGAGCGCTGACTTCCGCCTGGTTTGTGGAAGGTTGCACGAAATGTATAGCTACAAGGAATCACGCGGACATGTTGTCAGAACACTTCACAACTTCACAAAACGTCACACCAAAGGAAGGCTACACCATGATGAGTCACAGAACGCACAGTTCTGTCATGCACGCCTAAACACATCATGAAATTATTCTTCCTGCAAAGATAAGCACTAGAATGGCGCGCTAACGCACATGCTGACCGCCCTTTCTATGAGATACGCTTCAACACTGTCCCACGTAAGTTATGACAGGTGCTTTTTTACCACTTCACACCGAAAAACATTCGGCTTACATTCACAGACACGACAATGAGATAGAGAGAGAGAAAAAACATTTATTCGGACCATCGATGAAGCTGCTCTTGAGGTCGAGTGGGTGGTGTCCTCATTACAGGACTCCACTGGCCATGGCGGCTCGACATACTTGCTGGACGACAGCTTATTGTCCCGCCAGGGTTTCGCCGGTCACCTGTACCTCCCACCGCTCAAATGACGTGGTGGGCGTCTTTAAGTGTTGAGGTTTGCCCCCGCACACCCACGAGATGTGAAAGAGTGTAAGGCGTGTGTCGCCGCACCAGAGGCAGATGCCGCGATTTGTATGTGGGAACATTTTACTGTATCTGTGTAGGTTTGGAAATGTGTTGGTCTGAATAAGTCGGAGAGCTACAGCATCTTCTACGGCATCAGTGCTGAGCTTTCGGCGAGGCGGAGGATAAATCATGCGGTTGAGTCGCTGGATCTCGAGTCGGTCGCCGTAATTAGACAGCAGGGCCATGAAGGTATAGGGTGGGGATGGATGAGACAATTGGTCTTGCCCCGCTCGGTTGATTAGCGCTCGAGCTAGGTCGTTTGCCCTTTCGTTCCCCTCTAAACCCGCGTGGCCCAGCGTCCACGTCATTTGATGGTATTCTTGCAGCCTCGGGCCTAGAATCGGAGCCGCCAGCAGCGGTGTTCGTCCGTTGGTAAAGTTACGGCAGGCCTGTTGCGAGTCGGTAACGACATGGACTTCCCTGCCTACCCTGTCTTCTTGCTTTATTACCAGCGCCGCGGCTATGGTCTCAGCCGCAGCTGGGGTCTCTGCCCTTACGGAGGCCGCGAGGGTCAAGGAGTTGTCTCTCCCTTTCACGGCTCCTACCGCGAAGAGGTCCCCTACAGGGAACGCCGCCACGTCCACGTACGTTACGTATGGTTCACCCTTGAATTGTCGGCGCTGTCTGTCGACGGGAGCCTTGCGTCGTCTTTCATGGAGTTCATGACTCATGTGCTTCGGTATCGGGTTCGCCTTGAATTCCTAAGTGTCCCTGCATTGCTCGGTGCACATTATAATAATGTTCTTTTAGCCTTTCTTAAAGACGGATACCAGTATGGCCAATACTTCTGTTACCGCATGATAGTGAAATTGAATAAAGAACCCCAAAAATGCAGCACCCAGAACACTTGTTCTGCATGGTCGAGGAGACAGTAGTGCGCGGATATATTGGATTTACGACCGTACAGTGCCTGCGTAGCACATGCAGCGTAGAAAACACTACTTGCACGTTACCCTTGCGGACAATCTTTTTTATACTGCTATACACTTGGCAGCTATACACTATACTATACACTTGGCAGCTGAGGTCACGGCAGCGGAGCATTCTGCTGAACGTTTTCTGTCGCCTACGCAGGTTTTCACAGATCGGGCGCAGTACTACCGTGAACCAGCGTCAGCAGTGCTTCGACCATCCTATTTAACGCATGTGTGCCCTAACTCATGAAGATTTAACAGGACTGGCTGCGTCAGCGAAGCGCCACGTGCCGCCCGTGACGAACGCCACCTGTACATCACCCCAGGAACCATCGGCACCCGGAAACCATATATAGTTGGATCACCGCAGAATTCATCACTTGGCAGCTGAGGTCGCGGCAGCGGAGCATTCTGCTGAACGTTTTCTGTCGCCTACGCAAGTTGCTTTCATTTGTATCACTGCATAGGAATTCGTTTTCACATATTTTTGCCGTACCCACTGCTGCCAAATCATAATGCCAACGTGTGCTGAGTTATCTAGAGAGATGGATTCATTGCGAAAAGAAGTTGAGGAATTGCGTAACAGCATCGCCCTATTTAATGAAACGTTTGAAACGATGAAGACAAAGCAGGAAGGCCTGGTCAAAGAAAATGAGGAGCTCTCGCGAACGAACGAGCAGCTAACAAAACAGGATGCTGAGTTGCAGCAATACTCCCGCATGAACAATGTGGAAATCAAAGGTGTACCAGAAACAAAGGGCGAAAGCTGTGAAGCAATTCTGCAACATATCGCAGAAAAAATTGGTTGTCCTGTGAGTCCTGCAGAAATTGATGTTGTGCACAAGGTCCCTGCTAAAGGTGGTTCAAACATTATTGCGCGTTTTTGTTCTCGTCAAAAGAAGACCGAGTTCGCTACAAAGGCTAGGAAGGCGCGTCTGTCAACCAGGTCTATTGGCATAACGAATCAGGATAAGCCCATATTCGTCAACGATCACCTGACTCCAGAGAACAAGCGGCTGTTTGCCCAAGCACTGGCTCTTAAAAGGGAAAACCAGTGGCAGTTCCGTTGGGTCGACAACTGCCGTATCAAAGCAAGAAAGTCTACAGACAGTAGGGTGTACCGCATCTCTGGAGTCGATGATCTATCCATTTTTACCTGAAAAGCACTATACCTGTGCCTTAATGACTGGGAATCACAATGGCGTCACACACTGTTCATGAGCTGAAGCAACTACTTATTTCTTCGTCCACTTCTCAGATTTCTATCATACATTTTAACGTCCGAAGCTTACCCAAAAACTTTGATCATATGGTTAACTTTCTTACTTTAACTGTAGCATAGCCACGGCACGCGGCCCGAACAGTTACGAGGCACAGACCGCTCGAACATAGAAGGCGTTTATTTCGGGGCATGCGATAGCATTTATCCCCTGAAGTGGGAAGGGAAGTGGGAGTGGAAAGATGGAGCAGAAGTACACTGCGCATGCGCACAACTATCATGACGAAGACACAACACTGCCCTCTCCTCAAAAATGGAACCGTTGCACTGGCTTGCGCTGCCTCGTTGAGCGGCGCAGGACTTGCTGCGAAGCATCGGCCGGACTCAAGCTAGTTGGGAGAGGAGGGGTGTGAGGTCGAATGCTGTCATCCGCAATTTGGCCTGCATCTGGAGAATTAAATGGGGCGGCCGCTTCCAAGGAACTGGTTGCATTGGTGGCCGTGCTGGGACCTGGCGTCTGGTTGGACCCTGGACCACGAGCAGTCGTATCCGGAAACCTTGGTGATGAATCCGAGCGGCGGCGCACCTGATCGACGTGGCGCTTGACAATGGCAGTGGGAGTCTCTACGGTTACCATTCGTGCTCCGGTCACCGATTTGACACGACCAGGTATCCACTTCTCTCCCTGTCCGTAATTGCGGACGTACACGCTGCTGTCTGGCGGCAGTGTCCAGTCGTGGCTCTCCTCAGTTGGACCTGTAACAGTCACAGGGAAGCAGGTGTCTAGACGCGATCTTATTTGATACCCGAGGAGCATCTCTGAAGGCGATTTTCCAGTCTTCAGAGGTGTTCGTCTATAATTGAATAGTAGCCGTACCAATTTTTCGTCGAGATCGCCTCCCGTCATTTTCTTAATACCCTCCTTTATCGTTCGCACCGCCCTTTCAGCAGCTCCGTTTGACTGTGGATGAAAAGGTGCCGTGCACAGATGCGTGATGTTGTTTTTTGCTGTAAATGTGGCAAATTCCTTACTCGTGAACTGTGTGCCGTTGTCCGATACTATTGTACGTGGCACACCAAAACGGGCAAATATTCTTCTCAGAGCCCTTATTGTGCTTTCCGCATTTGCATGCTTCATGGGAATCGCTTCGATCCATTTGGAGTGCGCGTCCACTACAACTAGGACCATCTTCCCGGTTACAGGTCCTGCGAAGTCGATATGAATCCGCGACCACCGTTCTTCCGTCTTCGGCCAGTTTAGGGGAGGTGCGGCCGGTGGCATGGGTAAATTTGCTATGCAATTCCTGCAGTTGGCCGCACGCTGCTCTATGTCGCGGTCAAGTCCTGGCCACCAAAATAGGGAGCGTGCCACAGCTTTCATAGCCGATGATCCTTGGTGGGTTTCGTGAAGAAGTTGTAGAAAACGCTCTCTGGCGTCACTTGGTATGACGACGCGATTTCCCCAGTACACGAGGTCGTGTGCCAAGGACAATTCTAGCCTACGCTCATAATACGGTGCTAAATCGGGCTTTATATTTGTCTTGCTTTTTGGCCAACCGTGTAAAACATAATCTTGAACCTTACGCAATGTCGAGTCGACGGCTGTTAGGTCCTTCAGTTCACGCGTTGAGACCACCCCTTCATCTAAGCTTTCGAGTGCGAGTACGTACTCCGGGGGCTCACCTTCAACTGCGTCTCCGGTGGTCTGCTGTGGTAGTCTGCTGAGGGCATCCGAGTTCAGTAGTTGTTTCCCAGGAACATACTGAAGCTTGTATTTGTAGCCTCCGAGGTACAGTGCCCAGCGTTGAATTCGCGCAGCCGCCATAGTCGGCGTCAGGCGGTCGGGTCTCAGCAGGCTGACGAGTGGTTGATGATCCGTAACCAACGTAAATTCACGACCTAGAAGATAGTCCCGGAATTTCGTTACACCGAAAATCAAAGCCAACGCTTCGCGTTCTAACTGGGAGTAGTTCCGCTCTGCTTGGGTCAGTGTTCTTGAGCGAAAACCTATCGGTCTATTTACGTTATTGATCGAGTGAAACAGAACCGCTCCGACACCCAGTGAAGACGCATCGCACTCTAGCTTGAGTTCCTTTGCAGGATCGAAATGTACAAGAATTGGCGCATTTTTCAGACTTTCTTTAGCTGCATCGAAGGCGGCCTTTTGCGGTGCGTTCCATTGCCACCGTGCGTTCTTTTCCAATAGTTGATACAGCGGTGCTAGGTACGTTGACATGTTTGGCAAAAATTTCGCATAGAAAGTCAACATTCCGATAAATGCCCGTAGTGCGGTCACGTTCCGTGGATAAGGTGTGCGCATGATAGCTTCCACGTTGTTTTCTAGTGGATGAAGGCCCTCGCCGTCAATGCGATGTCCGAGGTATACAACTGCCGGTTGTTGAAATTTACATTTGTCATGGCGTAACTTAACCCCATGATCCCGAAAACGCTCTAAGACGGCTTTCAGTCGCTCTCCATTATCGCCTTTCTGCTCGGACACGATTACATCATAAAGATAGGCTTGAACGCCGGGTAAGCCACTGATAATCGTGTCGACTTTTCTCTGGAAGATCGACGGTGCTGACGATATTCCGAACGGAAGCCGGTTATAGCAAAATAAGCCTTTGTGCGTATTTATTACGCAAAGTTTGCGTGCGGCTTCGTCTAGAGGCACCTCACTGTAAGCGTCGCGCAAGTCGAGGGTGCTGAAACATTCACCGCCACTTAAAGCTGCGAACATATCCTCGATTACAGGAATAGGATAGTGTTCGAGTGCGCAAACCGGATTCAATGTAACTTTAAAGTCACCACAAATCCGCACCGAGCCATCTTTCTTTAACACCGGTACTATGGGCGTTGCCCAATCCGAATGGCTGACTGGCGATAAGATGCCAAGGGAAACGAGTCGGTCCAGCTCCAAAGCTACCTTGTCGCGTAAAGCATAAGGAAGAGGTCTCGCCTTACAAAACTTTGGAATTGCTCCATCTTTGAGGTGCAGGCTTGCTGGAGGAGCCTTCATTAGACAGAGTTCTGTGGTAAAGATATCCTGGTAGTCTGTGAAAATGGCCTTAACCTTGCAGGTGTCCATTTCGCTCGTTTCTGTGGCTCCGCAGGCCGGTGTCACATGTAGCACCGGTGCACCAGCTTTGTCCAGCAGCGTAAGCAGGTCCCTTCCGCAAAGGCTTGGCCCTTCGCAGTCGAGCACTGTGAGGGGACAGTCCACGAGCACGTCCTTGAAGCCCACACGTAATGTCAGGTCGCCCAGCACCGGTAACCGCCCTGCGTAGCAAGACAACTTCACACGTGATGGCTTCAGGGCAGGCCAATGGTTTCGATGCTTCATGTACAGCTCCCGAGAAATGACGCATACTGGTGACCCGGTGTCGACTTCCATGGCTACTTGAACGCCGCCCCATGTAAATGAGCGGCGGATTGGCGGCTCAATAAAATTTTTACGTTCCGAAACCAATCTCCAAAGGTGGACTTCATCACTGCTCTCGTCCCTTGGCGTTGTTTCCGTTATAGCCAGTGTATTTGCGTGCATCGCCCTGGTAGCTAACCTTCCGCGGTTAGGATGACTTTGACATTTCTTAGCAAGGTGTCCCCGCCGCCCACGGCGATAGCAACGTGCATTTGCCCATCCGCAACTGACATCATCGTGTTTTGAGCTGCCGCACCTTCCGCATTCTAGATGTTCTTCAGCGTTTCTGTTTTCCCCGGAGGGCGTTTTTCGAGCCGCCTGCATTCATCATAGCATCATTCTCGGCAGTTTCATCTGAAATTGCGAGCGCTTCAGCCTCCGCTAACGTGAGGTCGGCCTTTGCCAGTAATTGCTTCTGTAGGGCCTTTGACCGCACACCGCATACAATACGATCCCTGAGCATCCGCTCCAGGGCGTTGCCAAAATTGCAGTTATCGGCTATGCGGCGTATTTCCACCAGAAACTGCGTGACAGATTCTCCTTCCATCTGGCAGCGGTTAAAGAACTTGAAACTTTCCGTTATTTCATGTCGCTTCGGATCATAGTACTCGTTTACCACATTGACAACTTGCTCGAAGCTCAACGCGTTTGGGGCTCGCGGTGCGACCCTGCCGGCTAATACTTGCACGGTTTGCGTGCTCAATGCTGCCACGAGAAGTGCTCTCTTTTTGGCTGAATCGGTGATTCCGTTAGCTTCAAAGTAGGCATCTGCCTTAATGAGATACGGCTTCCACTTCTCTGTATCTTCGTTGAATGCAGGGAGCATATGATGAGCCATGCTTGTCGTCGGCGAGGCTTCCTTCGCGGTTGCCGATTCCGGGTCTTCTTTCACCGAATGGGGGGTACCCTGGCTCGTCGCCACTGTAGCATAGCCACGGCATGCGGCCCGAATAGTTACGAGGCACAGACCGCTCGAACATAGAAGGCGTTTATTTCGGGGCATGCGATAGCATTTATCCCCTGAAGTGGGAAGGGAAGTGGGAGTGGAAAGATGGAGCAGAAGTACACTGCGCATGCGCACAACTATCGTGACGAAGACACAACATTAACCAATCACCACTTTTCGCTCATATGTCTATCGGAAACGTGGCTATCTGCAGCTGACGATACCTCATTTTCCATACCGGGCTATCATTCGGAATATTTTCATCGTCTGGCTGATGGCGGGAATATTTATTTCCAACACATTATCTTATAAACGGCGTGCAGATATCTCATTTTCCATGGCCAAATGCGAATCAGTTTGGCTTGAATTTGACAATCACTTTCTACCAACCAACAAAAAAACTATCATTGGTTCAATTTACCGTTCCCCATCGTCATCTTACGATGATTTTTGTGGTGAACTTCATAGTTTATTAAACTCGTTCATTACCAAAAAATTATAATGCAATCATTGTCGGCGACATTAACATTAACATTACAAATATTAACGATAGTTCTTGTGTCCAGTACACCAAGTGCTTCATTGGACATGGTTTGGAATCTTTGCTAGATTCTCCAACACGATGTGCTTCTTCCTGTCAAAATACGCTTATTGACCATGCACTCAGTAATATCATGACTAATCAAAAAGCTGGTGTGGTCCATTTTAATCTGACCGACCATTATCCAATTTTTCTCTTATTAAATACTCAAACTACTTATAAAAATAAAATGGTGATTAAGAGTTCTTTTGATTCAGGAAAATTTGTGGATTTGGTGTCCGGCTCTGACTGGGGCCTATTATCCGAGGAATCTTGTGTTAACAAAGCATTCAGCACTTTAAATGAGAAACTAACAGATATTATAAATACTTGTACGTCTTTATCCTCCACATCACGTTGGTATTCCACCCCCAGGCATCCGTGGATCACTAGAGGACTACTGCGCTCTATAAATAAAAAAGATAACCTCTTCAAAAAATTAAAACTCCAACCATTTAACCTAGCCCTTAAGGCTCGATTCAAATTATATTCACAAACTCTCACCGTCTTACTTAAATAGGCTAAGAGAACCTACTATGAAAATAAAGTGCTCGAAAATGGGAATGACTGGAGAAAGAATTGGAATGTAATTAAAGAATTTTTAAATCTTAATCAACAAGACACACCTGTGACAGGGTTTACTGACGGCACCAGCACTCTAACTGATCCTATAGATGTCGCAAATTCATTTTATGAATCATTTTTCAAGAGCTCTGCAGCCGGTGTCCCTAACTTGCCCAAGTTGCCCCGCGTGCCTCACTCCTTTTTCTTAAAACCCACATCGCCAAATGAAGTTCATCGCACTATAATAGGGCTCAAGACAACAGGCTGTGGCCTAGATTCAATTCATCCATCAAAAATCAAACTTGTTGCTCGTGAGTTATCTTTTGTCCTCTCTGATATTATTAGCACTGCATTTCGTACCGGCGTTTTTCCAACTCCAGTATTTAAAAAAGGTGATCGAAATATCTTTTCTAATTATCGCCCTATAACGATACTGCCATTTTTTAGTAAAGTAATTGAGAAGCTCCTTGTAAATCGCCTAACGAACTACCTAACAAAATTTAACCTTTTCACTTCTAAGCAGATTGGTTTTGGTGCTAACTTATCAACTGAATTAGCACTGATAAAACTAACTGACCGCCTAAAGCAGTTTATCGACAATGGGCTATGGGCGGGAGCGGTATTTGTTGATTTAACTAAAGCTTTTGACACTATTAACCACTCCATTTTGTACGCTAAAATTGAATCATTTGGAATTTGTGGACCTGCTTTAGCTATTTTGCAAAGCTACCTTACTAATAGAACCCAGGTTGTTAGATATGGAAGCGTTTTATCCACCCCAATAACAACGAACCAGGGCGTTCCACAAGGATCAATTTTGGGTCCTCTGCTATTCCTCATTTACATTAATGACTTACCATCATCGCTTAACAGTTCTGAGTGCATCCTCTATGCTGACGATACAACGATATTCACTAGTGATAAAGACATTAACAGTCTACTCAGAAAGTTAAACACCGATGTCACGAATCTTGTGTCTTGGTGTAAAAATAACTTGCTAAACGTAAACCCTCTTAAAACAAAGTTTATGTTATTTCACTCGTCCCAAAACACGCCTACAAGAACCCCTGAGCTATACATTGATAACTACGTCATTACCCCATCTAATTTTGTAACTTTCCTTGGTGTTACATTAGACCCCCAACTTAAATATAACATTCACGTAAACTCTGTCACTAAGAAGACTGCTTTCGGCATCCGCGTGCTCATTCGAACAAGACGCTGTTTTCAGCAATATATACTAAAATAACTTTACTACGCTTTCATTAACAGTCACCTTACTTACTGCATTTCATCATGGGGCAACACATATCCTGCACATCTGACAACCCTCATTCACCTTCAGAACCGGGCGGTCCAAATAATTTTTCGCACTCTTGAGATTCTACCCTTAACTTGCACATTTCAACTGAAACTATGTCTTATATTGTATAGAAGTAGAAACAGTGACATTCCAGCTGAGTTACTTCCCTCAACGCAACTTTTCAATACAAATAACACGCGGTTTTCTGAAAATAATAATCTTTTGCTTCCTAAAGCCAACACTAACTACGGTAAAATGACAGCCTTCTTTTCCGCAATTTCATTTTGGACTTCACTGCCATCAAATATTAAATCATGCTCTTCATTACACTGTTTCCGGCGGCTTCTAAAACAGTTCTTATTAACAACATACCTTACCTGATTATTCGACAAGTGTACATACTTTTATATGTGTGTCTATATATAGGTGTGTATCTATGTGTGCGTGTGTGTATACATTTATTACTGTGTAGCCATGTTTCATTATTTTTCTCGATTTATGTTGATAGATTATCAGTCGTTTGTAAATTAATTTTGTTGCACTGTTGGATTGCCCACTTTTGTTCATAATCATTATACTTCTATTCAGTTACTGTGATGATAGTACCTTCAAGTGTATTTCAATATGGAATTATTCTTGCTAATTTTTGTATAATCTTCAACTACCCGATGTTTCAGCTTTTTCTTCTAATATGTTGATTGTATTTTCACGCTGTTCATACCCTCGTTGCTAATCCTATATTACATATTTTGTGCATGTTGTAACAGGAGGTCCCCCTTGACAGTTTTTACTTTGGGACCTCCTTCTGTATTACATTTTCTTTGTAATTGTATTGTGTAATAATAATAAAATTCATTGATTGATTGATTGATTGATTGATTGATTGATTGATTGATTGATTGATTGATTGATTGATTGATTGATTGATTGATTGATGAAAATATGGTATGACTACTATCCTCCTTGCTTGAATGTTTTTTGTTGAGCTACTGTGTTACTCTCTTTGTTTATCTACTTTAGTAGCTTTTCTGCTATAGGTGACAGTTGTGTAGCCAGGTATCCAGCACACAAAAGTCGATCGACCTGACATGCAGGGCTTCTTCTTTGCCGTGTTGCGCTGTACCAGTTTCACAATGCAATACCAACTCGCCCAATCCTCAACGCTAGTGTGCGAGATATGCCTTCTTTCATTCCTTGACACCACTACGTCGATGGTTCAGATGCGTGCAGCATCATTTTATCAATTACTACCTTGATCTGGTTTATTCTGATCGCACATAGCGCAGCGAGTTTCTCGACTGTCACACTTGATGTTACGATGCGACAATTTATTAGCTAGGTTGCAGATTGCACGATTATAATATCCGTGACGCCTACGGTTGAATATTTCATACCTGTCAGGCTGCCTTTGCTGTGTTTGGAGAAGCCTTGCACTTCATTGTTTGTTTAGTACAAATGAAATATAAAAAATGCACTCTGGCATACGAACTGCTGTTTAAAGAAAAGAAAACGACGGGCTGTTTGCTGACGGTGTAGTGCCGGCGTCTATCGGAGGCAAGTTGTCGTTTTTTTCTCAACGTTTACTACACTTTTCATAGTTATTTGAATGCGACAGCACTATAGGCTGGCCGCACCAACTTTAGCGGCATCAAAAAGAAAGCATGAGCCCATCCAGAAGCCAATGTACTACAACACAGCGCTTCGCAGAGCTCCCTGTGGCGAGGAATGAATGGGAGAAAGTGGCACGTTACACCCGCTCCAGATGTTTCTAAGATCGACTTTTGAACGCAAAGTGGAATGCCTGCAACCGTTGGTCCATGGTTAGATTTTTGGGCTGCAGGGCTGCCAGAGATAGATTCACTCACTCCCTGGGTGGTGGATTTATTTCTAGCAATACAGTAACCAACTTTGTAAGTATGTGACGAAAACTCGAGAAATGTTGAGCATGCCAGAGTGTTCTAGAAATCGTTAGTTTCTGTGTGTTCAAAGTTATAGTAGCGTCATAATCATAATTACGATTTCCCAAAGTCTTTCGTGACGTAAGTACCCACCAGTTTCGATACACCAGAGTTACGCATGCAATACTTTTGTTGTGCTTCGTTTCGGGAACAGATATCTTGGACTGTGATATTATTTTTTTGCCTAGAGCTAAAGAGCCTTGCTCTGTGTCCTGCTTTTCAGCTCCCTTATTTCTATCTGCGCTGGTTGAGAAGGCTGGCGTAATATTTTCCTGAATATTTATTTACTTCGGCGATATATTTACATAGCAAATTTTATCAGAAATGGAAGTAAGCTTAATTTCTAAGCGCGCGCTAAATTGTTAGCTTTAGGAAACCTTATAACAACGTCGAAAGTGTCTTCCACACACTTCAAGAATGTTCCAAGTTTGAAAGAGCCTAACAGGTTTTTAAAGCATATATTTTTGTACCTGATTATTACGATTTTTCTATTTAAACGTAAAAAAATGGTATGTTGTGTACACATGCGCGAAATGCAAAACAATTACTGACCAACTTAGCTGTTTTACAGAAGTCTAAATAATTGAGCTTTGCAAATATGTTATTGCGATAGCAACTATATGGACACTCCAAGCCCATTTCCGCCCTCGGTGTCCCAATCGGCGGCGCCGCCGCCATGAGGTTCTCTGTAGTCCAAGGGCGCTAATTCCGTCAACGCGCGCCCTAAGCTATACGTGCGAGCGAAGGCGTGTGATGGGAGCCGTCAATCCTGGTTGTGCCGGTTTGCTCGGTTACGCCAAGGAAGGACGGTGAGGCATGCCCATGCTCAGCGCATGAACGGGCGCCTAAATGATAATGCGCTTTAAACGGCAGAACCAATCTCACAATGACTGTCAACGGTACTGCGTTCAGCATTCAATCAATGTTAACACACACGGTATAGCCACCATCGAAATCCGTTATTTGGGGGGCGTGAACGCAGCGCGAATCCTCTTTCGTGCTTTCTCATAAACACTTGGCGCCATCTGACGGAGCCACTGCGAAACCTGGTTGTGGCCTCCGAAATACATTTCGCACCACTGCGTACCAGTGGTGCGCATTGCCTGGCATATGTGCCTGCAGTGCCCACACATGCCAAGTAGCCTACGAACTGCCTTCTTGTCGATGGGACCCTGGAACTTTGTTGCGGCACCTGTCTTCTGCATGTCAGGGCGGGTTCTCGACTTGATGATGACATTGGCCAGGAACTGATGCTGATCGTAAGGGAAGCGGCACTTTTGTCGCTTCCGAGTGAGCCCCCATGACTTAATGACTACTAGTATGCCGCAAACCACCTAAGGTGATCGTCGAAATTCCTGGGGAAGGTGATGACATCGTTCACGTGTACAAGACAGGCCTGCCACTTCAATCCTGCTAACACCAGTGTCAATCACGCACTGGAACGTTGCATGCGCCGAGCACAGACCGAATGGCATGACCTTAAAGTCATAGAGCCCGTTTGTCGTGATGAAGGTGGTTTTTTCTCGATCTCTCTCGTAGATTTTTATTCGCCACTTGCCAATCTTGAGATCCATCGACAATATTGCGTTGCAAAGCCGATACAATGTGTCGTCTATTCTTGGGATGGGGTATACCCCCTTCGTTATCTTGTTCAGACGAAAATAATCCATGCAGTATGGTAGGTTTCATCCCTTTTCTTAACCAAGACAACAGGAGATGCCCACGGGATTTTCTACGACCGGATGATGTCGTGCTTAGCAGTTCGTCTAACTGTGGCCTTATAGCTTCAGGTTCTCACGTTGAAGCTCGGTAAGTGTTCTGGAGGAGTGGTCAAGCGCGCTGTGCGGCTTTGCGCGATGTCTTGCGACCGCTGTGTGTCGAATCATCGATGACGTTTAAAGAAGTCTGTATCGTCGGAGCCGACATCTGAGCTATTGCTGCTTATTCATGGGAGACTTGGATTTATGTCGAAGTGTGGGTCTTCTTGGGAAAGATCTTAACCATGTCAGCCACAGCGTTATCGACTTTTGGCTTCAACTCGATGATTGCGAGGTGCTGGTTCAGGAAGCCCATGACGAGAATTACTTCTCGTGAACACCGTTGGAGGATAACGAATGTGGTAGTGGAGGTCCAGTCATGAGCATTATTTCTGGCTGTGTAGCTTCCAGTAGGCGATCTTAGCTGTCCTCCATCTGTCCAGATTTTAGCGCCTTATAAGGCAGTCTTAATGTCTTTCAAGTGGGTGGCCAGAGGTCCATTCATCACAGAGTAGTCGGTTCCTGTGTCTACTGAGGAAGTGACTGCATGGTCAGCGAGACGCATGCCCAGCTCGGTGGCTCTTTGTGTTGCCTTGCACTAAGGTCACTTCGTCGGATCCCAGCCGCGTCGTGTAGACATGTGGCAGCAACGTGGAAACGTCAAGTCTTTTTTTATCGGCCTATTGTTTGCTGCTAGACTTCGTGGGGATGGCGGTGTCTCCTTGATACGTCGTCAAGATCGTCTTTACGGCGCCTTCTACTGTGACAGAATATCTTCGTCAGTTCAACGAACAACAACAGCACCTCCATCGGTTCCTGCCTTTAGTTTTCCTGATATGGACACGCAGACCAGCCCCGGGCTGGGAAAGTATATGGCTGGGGTTATGGAGGCAGGTTCCGGCCGCGCGACGATAAACGGGATGCTAGTCGTGGGCTACACTGAGGAATTGCGGGGTTTACAGGGCCCTAGCGTGGTATGGAGTGGGACCTTGACGATGGGCGTCGGTGCAGCAGGTCATTTTTTCCGTTACGTGACGCCACAATTCTGGCTGCACTTCGGAAACGCCCAGTGACCGTTGATTTTCGTTCTTGACCATGTCAGTCACCGAGCATGCCTGAGGTTGCGACGAAGAAAGCATCTTTCACAGTCCCTCACGGAAAATGGGCCTGATGTTCTCTTGGAGATGAATGGAGCCCAATGCCTCGGTTCTTTAGCAATCTGGCGTGAGCACTTGGAGGTTACATTGCCTAGTGCGAATTTCCAGAGTTTTCTCAATCGCTGTTGCCTCTACCTAGAACTCAGCTACGTTCTTGTTCTTGTTACGTAAAACAAGAACTCAAAAGTTCTTGTTTTACGCCTCGCATGAAGAAGTGGACTTTTTTCTCCTCGACATTTCTGCGTCGGCTTGCCGGAAAAGGCGGGTCATGTGCTCCGTGAAGATGGCAATGGTCACGTTCGGTAGTTGCCCTCGGGTTTAAAGCAGAACTTCGGCACTTTCTTTTGGACAACGCTCACGAAGGTCCTCAGGAAATTACTCCTGGACAGGTCTGCGCTGTCAGGGTGGACTCATGGTACTCGAACCAAGTCCTCTCGGCATCTACGAAGGAGAAATAAGCATGGTGTAGCTTATCCTCAGAGGTCCAGTTGTTGAATGTTCAGATACTTTCGAAGATTTCCAACCAGGCTTGCGCATTCCTCGGAAGAAGCTCCATGGAAGGTACGGGGCTCCCTGGGTTGTTGAAACATGATGAGGGACGCTGGGGATGTCATTCTGGTTGTTGAGCTGGTCACGGCCTTCCTGGTTGTATCGGGCACAAGTCCGGGCTCCGGGGCAGTTCTTAGTCTGCGGATAGTTATCTGGTCTACAGCCACGTTGGTGTTGTCTTCCCGTTTCGGGCCTGGATCGCGGCTTTGCGGGGGCGCTCGGTATATGAACGCACTAGCACCTCCACCAAATGTCGCGTTATAGGAACGGAGAATTGGATTGGATTGAATAACTTTAATGAGAGGTCCTGTGAGCTACGGGACGCAAGGTCCCATAGAGCGGGCTACTCCCACGTTGGGACCGGGAGTTGTAGCTCCCTGGCCGCATCGTTGGCTCGCTGGACGGCCCATAGCTGCTCCGCCAGGTCCGTGCTGCGTAATGCTTCTTGTAGCCTGGCAGAGTCTTGATCCTTCTTTGCGTGGGTCCGACCACACGGCCAGAGCAAGTGATGTACGTCTAGTGTGCTATGGCAATTTTCGCAATATGATGTTTTGTATAGGTCAGTCATGTAGTGATGTAGTCTGTTCTGCGTGGGGTACGTGTTTGTTTGAAGCATTCTGACCTCAAGCCCTCACGTTCAGGAACGGAGAAGAAAGCAGCAAAACTAAAAATGATGAACTAACCGTTCCATTGGGCTCACTTGTGACCTCTAAAACAGGCTACACTCAAAGAAGGCGACAGCGACCAACACAGTAGGCGATCTTGGAAAAGCGCATCAGTGGGTCAAGCGCGTCGGCTTTTATACATCAGTCGTCGAACGTTCCAGAATAATCGCTGTGACCCACGTGTCTTCCACAAAGTCCTCCACCGTTCGCATCACGCGAATAAATCAGCGTGCACAAGGTTTGCTGACAACATAGAGAGTATAGAATTATCGATAACTTTCGAGAAATTTCTGATACATCCAGGCGCATGCTGCGCTGTGTGATAACATTTGTTAGGCGATGAAACGTGATCACCCGATAAAGATAAAGAAGTAGACGTGCCAATATCATGGACACAAGTAAGAGCTCGTTTTCTCATCACTTTCTAAACTCAATAAATTGGGCACCCTAGAAAGTCATCAAGAAAAAAGATTAGATTTACAGAGGGGAAACGGAATGCTCAACCCTTTGTTGCCTGTGCAACCGAAGTATCTATAAGATCGCACTAACGTGTTCTGCAGAAATACATGAGTACTTTGGACCAGTGTCTCAACTTCCTAGCAATGTCGCAACTTCCTTGATGGCTCTCTGAGGCGACTCGCATACTCCAGTGCAACCTAACAAATTTCACTACAGGACAGCGTATAAGTAAACTTCAGCAATCATCAGGAGCTGGTCAGAAAAACCGTTTAGCGTGCTACTGTTATTAGGGTACTTCACGGACTTTCCAGGAGCTCACTGTGCATGTATGCATGCATGTGTGTTTGTATATATGTACGCATGCATGTATGTATGTATCAATTTTTTTTCCCGCCGACCTGGGGCACCTTGCAATAGATGGTCGGTGTAAAGGAGGTTTGTTGAAACTTGCACGTATGTACACACTGCCATATACTCATCCAACGAAGTTGTTTCCACTGTTGGTTCTAAACCCTGTCCCCTTAGCACAGCAGCCCGACTGAGTGCCCATATGACTATGGACTACGCAGTGAACCCGTTGGGTGGTATAACGGTTAGATACAAACAACCACAAATGGAAACATAAATTGGTAGCCCTTCTAAACTACGCCAAGTTCCCTAACAATGCAAGCAGCATATGCCTTTCAAATAAATATCCGTGGTATCGCATGATTATCGTCTTTAGTCTTTGCAACCTGGGTGGCAGGTCGTTAAGGCTCGATGACAGAAAACTTGCCGTCCGTATTGGTTTGCTCCTGCCGGATTTCTGCACCAAGTCCGCAGGACGATGCATCTGCAGTGATGATCGTTTCTCTCGATGGATCGTACACTCCAAGGACAGGGCGAGACGAGAACAGCGACTTCCATCTGTCGAAAGCCTGCTGTTGTGGAGCATCCCAAGCAAACTCTTGCTTCTTTGACAGCGAAATGTTAAGTGGCTACAGGACTTGAGAGATATCGGGAACAAATCTCGCGAGGTATGTTGCCATTCCAAGAATTCTCTGCAGCCCGGTCCTGCTTTTTGGGCTCTCCATTTTGACAATGGCTTCAACTTTCTTTTCTTCGGGTCGTATGCCGTATTGGCCTGGCCAATATCCGAGAAACGTGAGGCGCCGAACATAAAGCAAGCATTTGGTTTCTTTCAATGTCAATGCAGTCTTTACGATTCGCTACAGCACAATGCTCAGTGTCTCATTGTGCTCATGCTCAATCGAACCCCAGATAAAAATGTGGTCCATGTGGCAGACAAACCTAGTGACGCCTCGCAAAATGTATGACATCTGTTTCTAGAAGTGTTCACGACAGACTAAATTTCAAGCGGTGGCTGGTTAAAATAGAAGCAGTGAATTGCAGCTGAATTCGGTTTTCCTTGTGCAGCTTCCTGAGCCCCTGCAACAACGCCGGAAATTGTTCTTTCGGATTCACTTTCCCAGCAATGGCTTTTACAAATGTCCCCTTCCGGAGTACTTTGATCGCTGGTTTGCCCAGCAACGGAGTGCGGAACTAACCTAAGATGTAGACACCGTGAGTTGTCGTACATTCGCGGTAGATGTACTCGAGTTTCCCCTCCCGCGGCTAGAAGAAGCTTTCCGTCTGAGCCGTGTAGCTGGCAAGGAAGAGCTGAGAGAAAGTTCTATCCCTGAGCGTCTGGAATAGTTGCTTCGACAGGACTGTTTTGTAGGAGCTAGTGTTAATTTTGAAATCTACTAAATGAACTTGAATTGAACCAAGAGCGTTGCCTCCCACGTTCCAGGATCCGACATCTTCATTACTCTGAGGAATGCTGCTTCTAAAATTACTCGTTGCGCTTTGCTACGATCGAGGCACCGCGACATACATACGCAAGCGTAATGACACTTTTTGCAGCAATTACTGCAGATTTCCGAGTATGCTGGACGCAGAGCACGACGGTGACGCTCTTGACAACACCAATGACATGGTTTCTGCGTGCTGTTTTCACCGGAGGATGAAGGTGGCTTGTTTGCCCCACGTGAATAAGGGCCGCTTTTGCCTATTTCGAAGTACCCCAAGTAGATTGGGGAGCAGACGCAACTTTGTTTACACATGGCACTTCCTGGCGGAGCTCCACTTGTTGCTGACAGACGCTCTCGATCGGGCGGACAGACTCAACAGCCTTCTGAAGAGAGACATCTGCGTCGAGCTGTAGCCTTGCGGATAGCTGCTTATCGTTTAACTCAACTACGAGGCGGTCGCGCACGAACTCTTCCTGAAGAGAGCCGAACTCGCAGTCATAGGAAAGTCTGTGAAGCGCAGCAACGAAATCTTCGGCCGACTCACCGTCTTGTTGCACTCTGGTGTTGAATCTGGCTCGTTCAGAGATTACGTGGCGTCGCGGGATAAAGTATTTGTCGAAATTTGAAGCTCTCTCCAGAGAGAGCAAATGTAGCATAGATTTCCTCGGATCGCTCACCCATGATGCAGAGCACCGCGTCTACTTTCTGCTTCTCGTACTTAACGCCCATCCCTCAATATGCTCGGAAACGTTCAAATCATTGTCTCCACTTCAGCCGCTCGTTCGGCGACGAAAACTTGAAGGCGTCCGGTGGTAGAATTACGAATGACGCCATGGTCTGGAACGTTAAGGGATGGCGTTGCTTGAGTTCTGAGATGTGCGTATAGGGAACAGCTCACCGCCGTTTCGTTGTTGGAATCGTCCCTCGCGCGGAGGAGGTCTAGGAGTCGATGTCCGCCAGCACAACCTGTTTTTCTGACACCGTGTTGTCGCCTGAAAAGAAGAGCGAGACGGCCAGACGAGGACTCACATACGCACACATTTAATAGTCTCCCAGACGTGTTCTGTCTCAAGAAGAAGAGCACGCGCTGCCAGATCGCCGACCAGGCGCTGTCTCGGGGAACTACGTTTCCCTGCTTTCACTCGATGGCAGCATATACAACAGTTCTCACTGGATGTTTTGAGATAAATCAGCTTATTTTGGCTGATTTTCTTCCTTGCGCTAGTTCCACGTTTTTCGTAAGACGTGTTCAGCTCGTGAATAATGATTCTTTAAACTTGGTAAAACACGGCTTATGTAAGAGAGGTTTTGCGTGCTCGTGTGGCAGAGGTATAAAGCGAGCATTCTAATTTTAAGCTAGTCGTGTACTTAACCTGTATTAGACCAATACTAGGGCATAAAATTGGGAGCAATTTCAAACTAGAATATTTACGAAAATAGGAAAGCGCAAAGAAAGCGTCGAAGTACAATCTAAATTGGAATGCGCGATCGGGAAGAATTCGCACAGTTTTGCGCTTGCATGAATTGCTTTAACTAACCCAATCTTCATCACAGTAGAAACTGTTTATATTTCTTGCAGTTGAAAAGCTGCTTGAATGTAAATAGTATGCTGGATATTATTCTGGTGAAAACTGTTAAGTATTTACTATATCTCTAAGCTTTATTACGGACTTTGCTCAAGAGCATTTATGGAGTAAACTGTTTAACTTTGTAAGCTTCAATTTCAACAGCGTGAAATTCCTGAGGAGACCATATTAATATCGCTTCCCACTGATTGCTCGCATGTGTTTTTCTCATGTCCTCGATTGTGGCACTTACAACGATTTAGGCTTTTCCTTTAATATATTGCACCGCCGTAATTTGCTGAAGTTTGTGTCGAAATACACAAAATATGGCCACTACTCAAGTGAGGCAGATGACGAATATTCTTACGGGACAAGATAAGCCCAAAAGGTATAATATTTTTTAAGAATGTGGCATCATGTCATTCTAACAGACATGGGCGTCGTCTCCTGTCTCGTCCTATGTATCGCGTTGTGAGGATATTGTAAACCAACAAGCCTAAATCAATATGCTGCGTTACGTAGCCTGGCTGCGTGGCCCCATTCCATAGTGTTGTGAGACAGCAGTGCTTAAGATGAAAAAAGCACCCAGTTATAGCAAAATAATATATAACGTAAATATAGGTCAGTGAACTTTACCGACAGAATGAGGTGCACACTAGTACAAGCGAAACAAATCGAGCTACCTCTGTAATGTTTGGTTATATCATCTGCATAGAAGAAAAAGAAAAACAATACGTTTGTAACAGTGACATAGGCAAGACACTCAGTAAGTTTAATGTTTCTACTGCGAAGATAATGCTACTTGGCAAGCAAGCGATTCATTGTGAATCATGCTGATAAACATGTTTATTGACGATTCGTTAGCTACAGCGGGTTTCAGTGAGTTGCCGTCTTTATTTGCTATAGGAAAAAATGAGTATTTGAAGTAATTTGTATTGAAATAGTATTGGGTTAGTGTGTGGGCGTGCGTATGACGACATGGTCTTCCATTTGAGCAAGGAATAATTCTTGGGGTGTTGGTTTTTATCATGTGTAGAAACTGGAACATCAGCTTTAGCCATGCTAGTTTGGTTCAGTTTTGTAGTGTAATATAGCAGCATTATTAGGTAGTTGAGTTGGTGAGTCTGTAAGTCTACACTTAGTGAAAATAAACCTTATTGGTTTTCTTTGTACTGGCTGTATTTTGCTCACCTGTTGCTGGGTAAAAGGTAACGAGAAAGTGCTAGCACATTCTAGTATAAATCGGACAAGTGTTGTATAAGCTATTACTTTGGTATTTGACGGTGCTAGTTTGAGAGGTCTTTTGAGTACAGTCGCTTCAGGGTTGTGCTAGTAATGTCCTAAGTGTAAGTCTTCCATCTGAGATCACTTGAAGTTGTTTTTCTTAAGTGTTTGTGATCATTTAATTTAGTCAGAGGACAGTTGTCAACAGTGTAAGAAAAGTTAGACTTCTGCTTCTTCGGGTTATTACCAAGGAAACACATTTACCAACATTCAGAGAAACTTGCCAGTTTTTACACCACTTGTGGACAGCCTCTATCGCGCTATTGAAGATTACGTTATCTGCAAGAGTATAAATTTTCCGGTAAATAACACTATGGTAAGCCAGGAACCTGAGCTTTACTTTGTTGAGAGAGGCAAGTCATTAATAAATACTGTGAATAAGACTGGGGCTACCCTGCGGTAAGTCTGATGCGCCTGAAGTTATTGTAGAGGCAGCGCGCCGTATTTGTAGTTAATGTGAGCGGTTGCTCAAGTAGCCTTTAATTCAGTGAACTATGAGAGAATCTCCAAATGTTATCTCTAATATGTTTATTATTATTTTTTTTACTGTGAAACGTGGTCGAGCGCTTTAGAAATATCTATGAAAATGGGATCAGTTTGGTTGTGGTTGTAAATGCCTGGGCTGCATCATGTAATTATTCTAAAAGTTTACTAGTTGTTCAAATACCCTTACGGAAACAATGATTTCTAGGAGGCATGATATGTTGTTGTTCCAGATATACAGCTTTGTGTTTTAATATCACGTGTTCTAGTAATTTACACGTAGAGCTAGTCAGTGATATTGGTCTGTAATTTGAGACCGCTGTTTTGCTGTCTGATTTATGTATGGGTATTATTTTGCCTGTCTTCAAGTCTGTGTGAACCGTGCAAGATTTTAGTGACTTGTTAAATATTATGCATAAGTATTTAGCTACTGACTACGCATACCTCTTAATAAATATGCTTGGCAAGTTGACAGGACCCATCCATGCCATTTTGTGTATCTGTGTTTAATAAAAGGTTAGACATCCTTGCTCGGTAACTTTCAGTGGTTTTATTTGTGTACGGTCGGAAGGTTCCATGGATGGTATCTTTCCATCCCCTATGGTAAAAACTTATTGGAAGTAATCGTTAGAGGAGTTAACAGCAGCGTTGTCGTTTTCGGATAAATGCGCGTGCTCATCACTTTTTTTTTTTAAATCAGATAGCTTCAAAATTTATTTGGGGCATTTAAAAAAAAACCGAAATAATCTTTCCCAAGTAATTGTTTTTAGCACATCTTGGTTTACACCTCATATTATTAACGGATACTGCAAGCTCATTTCTAGCTAGGCTTGTTGGTTTCGTATTCAGCTTTTATTCTTAATCGGTTTACCTTTTGCTTCGCATGTACTACTTCACGCGTGATCAAGAGGTTTAATCTACTTGTTTTTTTTTTCTCTTGCTCGGTAAGTAGTTTTTATGCATGATGTCACGATGTCTGTAAACCTACTCCACAGCGTATCGATATGAGCGGATAAGTTATCTGAAAGCTCTACGAAGGAATAATAGTAAAAAGAAAGGCAGTCGGTTATGCTTTTCACATCAACATGGCTGGAACAAGGATAAAGAAAAGCGATGACTGCTGATGAAATCCCGCTTCATTCACAATTACAGTGCAGAGGATGAACTGATGGCTCGAGATGTCCGGAATAATTTCCATTTAATACTATCATGCGGGAAATGATCGCTTAGAAAAGTTAAAACAAGAATGTTGGACGATAATGCATGCACTCGCGTGGGTTGATGCAAGTTCAAATTGAGCAATAAATCAAAAATTACATGAGAATTAGCGCACTTGAAACGCATGCACTTCCAATATATTTCTGGCATGTTGATATCACCAAGAAGAATTAGTCTGGTATTTTGCATATATTTACAAAGTGAAGTTGTGGTGTCAATGGAAGCCGATGGGCTGCGATATGCACTGCCCACAGTGATAGCTTGGGAGCCCACCAGCAGTTTGCAAAATACTGCCTCTATGCCTTTAACATCTGGAAGAACTTTGAAAGATAGCTTTTTGCTTATTAAAGTAGTCACACCGCCACTTACTGTGGGCCGGTCTTTCCAAATTACCGCTTAGTGGGGGCTACCTATTTCCTGGTTATGAATGTCACTCATTAGCCAGGTTTCCGCGATTGCTGGGAAGTCGGGTTCTAGTTCTACTAATGAAGATTGAAGCAAATGTGATTTTTTTGAAGACTACGCGAATTTAGATTTATAAAAGTTACTTGTATTTTGGACGGGGCCGCAGTCTCGACGGCTCGCCTTTCCGTTTTGTTTTCTTTCGCAGAGGCGTTAGCTTTGTGGCTGCCGGTAACCACTTGATTCTTTCCATCAACCCAGAAAAACATTTCACCATTAATCAGAAGGTTGTCATAACCTAGGGTCACTTTTTCACCAGCTTCGTCTCTTGTTTTGTCGTAGTTGTACAGTTTCCTCCGTATGTTAGGAATTCAAACTGACAAGTCTTCACTTACAGAGTAACAACTCCCTTTCAGCTTGTAGTAGTTCTGCAAAACCGCTAAATTGTCTCGATGATCAGCTAGCCGTAGGATTATTGTTCTTCTTTTGTTACCTTTAGGCTTCCCTAATCTATGTATTCTTTCTATGGTCACCGGCTCGGTCACCGGTTGTAGTTCCAATAATATTGTCATTTACTGTTTTGTCCAAGTGCTACAGTTTTTTTATCGCTTTCCAGTACACCATATATAATTAGGTTGTTTCGCCTAGATCAATTCTCATGATCCTCGATCTTAAGTTCGAGTGTGTCTAGCGTTTTCTCAGGGTTAGTTATTTCAGTTACACAGCTTGCTATCTTATTGGCGAGGAGGCTCATGTTAGCTAGTTTCAAACCGATAGCAGCTAGCCGCTTTTCTTTTATTTCTTTTAAATAATTTGCAATACTTTGCATCTGCCTTGTGAACTGGTTGAGTACAGGACCGGGGTTGGTTTTCACATCTCCAGAGAGTAGGAGCAAATCTTCCCCAGAGTCTACAAGTTTGCTTACATGAGCATTGGACACGGCAGCAGAATCAAAAATGGGTCGTTAGCGCGACAACATTTTCCATAACACCTGCTCATCTGCGTGAAGTACAGAAGGAGATTAGCCTACTGCATCATTGAGTTGCCGCCATGCCCATGTATGTATGTATGTATGTATGTATGTATGTATGTATGTGTGTGTATGTATGTATGTATGTATGTATGTATGTATGTATGTATGTATGTATCTATGTATGAGGCAGCCAAGCCTTAGGAGTGAAGAGCAACGGCGCATATGTCAGGAACCTTCGGTTTGCAGATGCCCGTGTGCTGTTTAGCAACACTGGAGATGAATTACAACAGTTCCTCAACCGACATGGTGCAAAACTGAGGTTGAATATTAATGTGCACAAGACAAAGGCAATGTTCAATCGTCTTGCAAAGCAACAAGAATTCATTCATGGTATGTATGTATGTATGTATGTATACATATGCATGCATGTATGTATGTATGTATGTATGTATGTATGTATGTATGTATGTATGTATGTACATTCACAGACACATTAAGAATATTGTGTGTTTGTGTGTGCGCTCTGGACGTTGTTGCTGTAGGCATCGCTCTGTGGAATATCGTTGCTAATGGGCAGGTAAACTGCCTTCACGGGCTCGTGCTGTTTAGGGCACGTGTGCTTTGTTATATAAAATTCCCCTTTGTTTTAACGCGATAGCGTTAAGGAGCTCGTGTCGCAGAAAAGCCGGTGTCGTCGGCGTCGGTGTTGTCGTCGGTGTCGGCGTTTGCGGCGTTGACCGTGAGCGATAAATCACGGCAGGCGCTTCATAAATAAAAAGCAACTTCCAAGATTGGCCCGGTGGGAATCGAACCAGGGTCTCCGGAGTGTGAGACGGAGACGCTACCATTCAGCCACGAGTTCGATGCTTCCAAGCGGTGCAAACGCGCCTCTAGTGAATGCGGTGTTGCCTTCGAAACGAGCCGTGGAAAGTTATACTGCGGTGTATATCGGTAATTATGAACATGTAACGTACAGAAGTCACAATTACACGAGTTGCGAAGTGCGTTTCCGCTGCATTTCTTCTGCGCTTTCCGCACACGCAGAGCCATCTTGCGGCAAACACAGAAGACCCCCTCCTCTCAATGTACGGCGCTGCCCCGACAGGAGGCGCGCCGCGCGCGCATTGGGACCGCTGCCAGGCGCGTCGCGGGACTCCCTCTCCCCTGACGACGCTTCGCCGTGCTCCCGGTCCTTTCTTTAGATTACTATCTATCTCTCTGCCCGTGCCGATCGCGACGTTTGGCTGGCGTAGATCGTTTCCCCTCCGAGACACCGAGTTCTTTGGTTCGTTCCGTTCGCTCAGGCGCACGTTTCGTTGCCGCGCCGAACGCTGCGTTGCTCGACGCTCACCGCGTGATAGGTGGGCGCTAAGTCCGATGCGGGGCGCATCGTAAGTGATCGCTGTGCCGTAGCGCATTGTCTTATACCCCTTGGCGGGTCGACGGGAACGCCGTCGCGTCCCACTCTTGAAGGCGAAGCTTAAGCGTCCTCCAAATTTTTTAACTTACTTCCCCGTTTTAACGAATAACCAAGAAATGTAAGGGTGGCCCCTGCCTGTGCGCGTAAACGTAGTCAGCTTCCGCATAAAGCTGCGCGGACTTTTGCAACTCGAACAAAAATATGCGACAAGTATTAAAGAAAGAACAGCGCACCCTCGGCTCGCAATTATAAACAAACGATGCCGCTTCAGCCGCTTTGAGCCTCGTTGCGCAGTCCAGAGGCCACACAGTCGATGCAATGCCGAGCAATGCTACGCTCATCTCAGAGGGCCTCGCGAAGTGCATGCCTGCGTGCGCTTACTAAACTCGGGGGCGCACAGGGTGCAATTAAGTCGATCGGATGGTGGGAAAATGACCTCCGGATGGGCGAGAGCGTTTTGTTGATGTCGGGGAGCCCTCCGCCACTATAGTTGCGTACTCATAGCCCTTTCTGATCCACCCCTTTCCCTTTCGTTTTCCCCATTACCGGGGGTGGCTCATCCCTTTCGTCTGCCCGCGAGCCGGGCGAAGCGCTTCGCATGTGTCAGTTTTCTCACAGCGGTGAGGAAACAAGGATAGAAGGGGCCGTTCCAGTTCTCTTGCCTGCGTGAGGAGGGGGCCATGATGCCAGCGAAGGTGGTGTGAAAGGCAAAGCAAACACTGGAACATGCGGGACCAGGCATTCAAGGGGAAATTACTGTTCCGTGTGGTGTAAACGTTACCCTCGTACATGCTCACGCGCGCTCGTGAGATCAGCGCACGGCGCGAGTGGAAAGAGCACAGCGAATGTAGCCAAGGAGGTTGAAACAAAGATACGCAACGCAATGTTGCAGCCTAAATTACGCGAAGCTCGCTTGAATTAGCCTGTATAGCAGCAGAAGTAGGACGCATAACACAGGCGCAGGTTCGTCTGTATCATGAAGAGGCGCAACTGCCTCTTCGTCACGAGGTCAAAAACGGTGTACAATGCTTGCCAAGGAAAGAAAGGTGCATCCGAAGAGACATGATTTACAAGTACTTAAGTACACTGCTATGTTTTCCTATTAATAAAAAAAATTCATACTGGTGGTCGCTGGCAAGGCCAGAAGATAACTGTAGGTTTCCTCGGTGACGTAATTGTGGTGTCGTCTGCCCAATTATTCGAGAAGACCGTCTGGACCGTAGGAGTTATGGACTGTGCAAGTGCCACGCTGTCTGAAAAGGTTTCTTTGCTGGTCTTCCACTGCCACACATTTATTGAGTTGTACAAGTTATTTATTTATCTATTTATTTATTTATTTATTTATTTATTTATTTATTTATTTATTTATCTATCAATACTGCAATGCCCATTTGGGATTTTAGCAGGGTGGGAAAGAATACATATGTAAAGAACACTATAGCATAGGCAATGAAAACAACATAAATCAGGTTAACAGAACTTGAACATAGCAGTGGCACAGCAACATAACAAATTGTTACGCAATACTTGAAACAAAGGCCCAAAGTGATGATTTTAAAACTTGGTCATTGGTTAAATGATTCCATTCAAGCACTGTTCGGGGAAAGAAAAGATACTTGAAACAATTATTACGTATACTAAATGGGTTTATTGTTCGGCTATGTCGCAGCCTAGTAGCATAACCAGATGAAAAACTAATTATTCCCGTGAGATCTGTCTTATAATGACCATTAGTAAGTTGAAAAAGGAATTTTAGTCGTGATACACGATTTCGTTGCATTAATGGTGGCAGGTTCGCTTTTGTTAAGAGGTCTGTCACTGAAGTGCTTCCGAAGCTGTTATAAATGAAACGAGCTGCTTTTCTTTGCACCATTTCTATCTTGTTAGTGCCAGTTTTAGTAAAAGGGTCCCAAATTACAGGTGCATAGTCTAGTATCGGCAGAATTACAGCTTTATATGCGAGTAGGCGTACAGTGGGAGTAGAAAGTTTCAAAGCCCTCCTTAAAATATAAAGCTTGCGGTTAGTATTAGCTACTACATATTCAACGTGCTTAGCCCAAGTAAAGTCATTTGTGATCCAGAGTCCGAGATACTTATACGGTGTTACTTCGGAAATAATTATGTGATTAATACCGTACGGAAACGTTAGTTTATGCTTCTTATGTGAAATGGATATAAAAACTGTTTTCTCGAAATTAATTGACATTTGCCAGGCATCACCCCAGTCGACAATTTGTAGTAAAGCATCGTTCAGCTACTTCTGGTCAGTAATATTGTCTATCTCTGAGTACAATACACAGTCATCAGCATAAAGCTTAACCATAATTGGAATACCATGCAGCATATCATTAATGAATAAAAGGAACAAGAGAGGTCCAAGGACCGAGCCCTGGGGAACGCCAGAGTCTACCGGAAGTCGTTCAGAAGAATGATTATTAAAAACAACGAATTGTTCTCTGCCATCAAGGTATGCTGAGAGCCTTTTAATTAGTCTGCGGTTTTTCAGTATTTTGCTCAATTTGTAAAGTAGTTTTTTGTGAGAGACCCTGTCGAAAGCCTTTGAAAGGTCCATGAAAATAGCATCTATTTGTTTCCCATTGTTAATTGCTTTCGCAAGGTCGTGCACTCTTAAAACTAATTGGGTAATTGTAGAGTAGCCTTTTCTGAATCTGTGTTGATGCTTTATTAATATATTATTGGGGTTCGAAGAACTCTGAGATGTGATTATGGATTATGTGTTCCAAAAGTTTACATACCGCAGATGTTAAAGAAATTGGACGGTAGTTTTGAATGCAGTGCTTTTTTTCCTGTTTTATGCAGTGGCTTCACTCTGGCTGTCCTCCAGTCACTCGGTACTTGTTCCTCGCGCAGTGACCTTGTGAACAGAACATGCAAGTACTTTGAAGTCAATTCTGCATACTGTTTTAAAGATGTGTTTGGCATGTTGTCCGGGCTTGAAGATTTTTTTGTGTTCAGTTGTAAAAGCATGTTCGGTGTACCTCGTTCGCTTATTTGAACATCGGGTATTGGCGGCGAGGAGTTACGGAGTCGCCATCTATCGGAAGCGCCTCGCTGGCGTAGTATGAGGGATCACGCGGCGCGCTCCTCATAGGGTTTGCTGCCAGCGCTCACTGAAAACACCACGCGCGAGCTCTCCTGGACATTTCTGAAAGTACTTTCGAAACGATAGAAGTTTTTTACTGTTTAAATAGTAATGTTGGGCAAACTGAAAGTTCAGAATCGTTTACAGGCGCTCTCTCTTTACCGAATACGCACAGTGAACGCCACTGTGCGCTTCGCCGCGATGGAGTCTCCCAAACCGGCTTCTTCGTGAAAGGTCCGTAAACGCTGAGAGCAAACTACGTGAAATATGCTCTTATAGTGTTTGTATAACTAAATGGAGCGTAATAGAATGAAGCCTCAATGCAGCGATCCCACAGATTCGCAGCGACCGACTGCGCGTCAGCATGCTTGTCCGCGCACTGTTTCACTTTCGCCGCGTGCGCGTTTTCGCACCGTGCCCTGAGCTTTAGGCCGCAGAATATGAGCATTTTACACTATACAAGCAACCATTATTGCGTGGGCGCTGTCAGAGCTGTTAAAAAATAATTTCATTGTAGAGACTTCGATGCCTACGGGGACTGTGATGTGCCGTCGCGACGATTCAATCTTTTTTTTTCTTCTAAATTCTTGAATGTTTCAATATTATTTCTCGATTTGCGTCGCACTGTGTGTTTATTGGTGTCCTCAGCGTGCGATTTCCCACTGCTTCTTTTTTGTAATCCAGTGTATTAATTCATAACACAAACATGACCATATGCCATGCTTTTTTTTTAATGTGCTTCCTACCACTCCTTTTCCACTCCAATGAACTTGCTAGTATCTATAGCATCGACAAGTTCATAGACCAAACAGTCATGACATTGTAGTCTGGCAGCGGACTCGGGCGAGCGTCTCAGTGCGCGTTTTCCGAACATCGCAGACCCGGCGCCGTAGCAGAAATCTTCCTCGCGTCTGTGCTTGCTGCATACCCGAGTTGTAGCCGATGACTTTTTGCCGGTTTTATGCTTCGCGAGACAAGCTTGACGCAGCTTCTCGTCGTGCGGCTACGTGTGAAAAAGGCTGACACCGGCCTCCGTTGCGTCCGTCCGGCACTGCGGCAACCGAGCAGTAATCTACCATGTTCCACGCCTTCAAAGGCAGCCACTACCTATTGTAGTGCTTTCAAGCGTTGTAAAGGAGACACTCGAAGCGCGGAAATCTCGCCACTAAATGAGGACCGCATCGTACGAGGGAATTTAGACTCTCGTTTTCTGCTCGCTTCGGTGCTCCCGAAGCAGCCGACGCGGCCGCTATGTCCACGTGATCCCTCCTAGCACGTCACGCCGACGGTGGCGCCAGCTTTTCCAGTGGTGGAGCTCGAGGCCAATAGGCGGCACACACATTTTGAAAGGTGGCATTACATCATTATCATTTGTATAGACGGACTTAAAGTGTTTGTTCAATGCATTTGCTATATTTTTTTGCTTTCGCGAACTGCCTTACCATCAACATAAATCACATTCCTTGGAGGTCGGAGAAATAGAACGCCAAAATTTATCTGGAGCCGTGGTTATGAAACTTGGTAGCGATTCACCATAGTAGCGTTGTTTATCGGCATGCACTTGACTTTTGAGCTGAGAAGAAATGTCGATCTTTTATTTTACCGACTGCACATTTTCGATTTTAAATTATTTCTTTCAACGTTTCAGTTTCCTTTGGAGCCGCAATGTCTCGTGGGAGATCCAGGGATTATTGCGATTTTTCTTTTTAGTCGACATCGGGACAAAGCGATCAATGCACTCTTTAACTATTTTTTAAACCTGCACCACAGCGACACTACGTCTTCTGAGCTACTTGAAAAGTCGGCGAAATTAAGCGAAAGTATATCAATAATTGATACATCATCGGCTCGAGAGAAGTTTTGGTAATAACATTCAGGTTTCTTATCTAACACGGTGTCTTTAACGGTGAGTAGTACAGCCTCGTGATCCGATATGCCAAGTACTATTTCGCAATTCGTTTTGGCACTAATTGATGCGCCGGCAAAAAAAAGTCAAAAATTCACTGAGGACTGCCTTGAATTCGTGTGTTTTGTTCCACAATTTGCAATAAGTCAAAGGCAAAAGCAATGTCCAGCATAGCTTCCCCTAGAGGGCCATGTTTTCAAGTGGGAATGTTTGCCAGTCGACATTAGGCAAATCAAAATGTCCTGATAATATAATACGATTACCGGTTTTACATTCACATACAAAAGTTGCCAAAGCTCGTCAAATACGGCAATGGTTGCATTAGGGTGTCGGTATATTGCTGCAATAACATATTTAACATTTGCATAGTAAGCTGTACAGAAAATACACTCTACATTTGGTATTTCTGTAGCCAATGTAGAGTGTATATGGTAATACACTCTACATTGGGCCCCATGTCGCATCCTGTATTTCACCTCTCTCTCTCTGTATATTTATATATCGTATGCATAGATTCGTCAGGCAGACTTGCCTGACGAATCAGGGAAGCCTGCATTTGAACAGTCGTTAAAATGTTTACTTTCGGGATATTTCACATATTGCCTTCTTCTGTCATGTTTTGTTTTTAGTGAAATGAAAGAAAAGGCTTTGTGTGAGTTAGCTCTTGCCCATAAAGGAGGTCCATTTTGGCCCCTAAGTTCATCGCTTCCCAACTGCTGCTCCATCAACTATACACTATCACCACCATCATGGCTCGTCCCAAGGTATGCTTTGACATTGTTGAACAGTTTCCGCTATTGCATTTCCTAGTACGTCTTTATTAAGGCAAATAGCTGAGAGACAGGCAGGGGCTCCGGAAATATATCTGACTTCTGGGGGTGACGTCTGCGGGCCTCACGTGGCATCCTGTAGTTTACCTCACTCTCTCTCGCTCTGGATATATATATATATATATATATATATATATATATATATATATATATATATATATATATATATATATATATATATATATATATATATATATATATATATATATTGTTACGCTCTTAGGTGTGTAGTGGATTCACGAATGTGACTCTCTTAGGAGCATAGTGGGTTCACGCCTCAACAAAAAGTATGCGGGGGCACCGGAGGGTGGTGAACGAAAAAGACGACGTGTGGCTGGCTGGCTGAATCTCGCCAGGCGCTCAGCTGATCCAGGCCATCGCTGCTAACTCTACCCGGCTTCAAAGTAACGCCTTTTGTGGGCGCAACAGAGTGGTGGAGGTGCGGGGTACGACAGGACGTACCACGGAGTCGCAACATCCAGAACTTCGCCGGAGCCGTCGTCTTGCCGGTCTCTTGCCAACGACCTTCCCTATGGCTCAGGACGGTGATGGACAAATGCCAGCTCTAGTTTCACCTTCTCAAAGGTCAACGCCAGTTGGACCTTTGCGGCACTACATGGAGCCACGCTCGTTCGCGGGAAAAGTGGGCGAGGACGTCGACGAGTGGCTGATGCACTACGCAAGGGTGAGCCGCTACAACCGTTGGGATTCTGTCACTCAGCTTGAATATGTCGCGCTCTTTCTGAGTGAGACGGCGCTGATGTGGTATGAAAACCACGAAGACTCCCTAACAACATGGGAGCACTTTGTCGAGGAAATAAAGAAGTGTTTTGGCGACACCCACGCCAAACAGAAACGCGCCGAGAGAACACTTGCTCAAAGAGCTCAAGCTCCTGGAGAAACATGCACTATATACATCGAGGAAATCCTCAAGCTGTGCAAAATCGTAAATCCGCAGATGTCCGAGGAAGACCGAGTCGGACATCTCCTCAAAGGAATTGCAGAAGATGTATACAATTTCCTCATAAGTCGGGAACACGTTGATTCCGTCTCAGATGTCGTGCGTCATTGCCGTACGTTTGAGACGTTGAAAACACGTCGCATTGTGCCAAAGTTTGGACGCCTGGCGAATGTGACAACCATTGCCAGCGTAGATGAGAGCCCGTCTGCCGATCTTTTGTCTACTATACGGCAGATCGTGCGTGAGGAACTGCTGCGGCACCAGGAACTTGCGCGCGACGTCATACGACAACCTGACGGTTATTACCCGCAACACATGGCGCCTGCCGCACCCTGCGCTTCCTGGCAACCGGCGGTATGTGTCACAGACGTCAACCGCAGAGGTGCTCCATGGCCACGTGAGGACACATTTACGACCGAACACCGACCTGCAGGACACCCTCGCTCCAACAGGTTTGCACGCAGACCGACCGTTCCTCCTGTGCAGCAGGCTCAGCCGCTTCGCTCTGCTACACGACCCCCCACGGCTGAGCGCTTCGAAGGGCAGTTCATCGATCGTGGTTTGCCTGTGTGTTATAGCTGTGGCGACTTGGGTCACATTGCCAGGTACTGCAATCGCCGCCAACCACCGAGGTTCGACCGATCGACGATGTCTAGGCGGTACCGCGCTCCTCTGGGCGAAACATACTCGCCTTCGCACACATACTTAGGACGCTTGCCTCACCAGCACCCGGAGCCGCTGCGGAACCGTTCTCCAGCATCCGATCGCAGCTTGACGCCACCACCCGCTCCTCGTGTAAGCCGATCGCCCTCTCCGCGGCGTCGATACCCGTCGCCACCTCCGGAAAACTAGCCAGCGCGGCCGTTGGAGGTGAGGTCGCTGGACAATCTTCGCTGTCGACAGAGATACCTCCAACCATTTGTATGTTTAAGAATACGGTGTTTGTATTAATTGACGGGGTTTCATCCATGGCCTTAGTGGACACGGGAGCAACTGTTTCAGTGATGAGTCTGGCGTTTAAAAGCCTCCTAGGACGAAAGGTGATGTTTCGCTGGGACCGTGCCGATACGTTTCGCGGAGTGAGTGGGGAGTTGTTGTATCCTGTGGGCGTGTGTAATGTAGACGTAACCTTGGGTGGCCAAATATTTAACGCGGAGTTCGCTGTTCTACCGCATTCTACGCATGACGTAATCCTGGGCCTTGATTTTTTGAAACTGTGTGGTGCCACTGTCGACTGCAAAACGGGTGAAATCAGTGTAGGTACGAGCTTTTCTGCTGCGTTTATGGAAGGCCCACCGAATCGTGAAAGTGTGCTTTGTGTATCCCGGGATACCGTTGTGCCTCCGTTATCCGCAACGTACGTTTCAGTCGCCTGTTTTCCAACCACCGACGGAACGTTTGACGCTACCGTGGAGCCCGTTCACCTGAGTTGCATCAAGAGGAATGTACTGATACCGTATTGCACGCTGTCAGTTGTTCAGGGACGCACCAACTTATGGGCCGTAAACTGTTCGAGTGAACCTGCAATACTACCACAGGGTCTGAAACTTGCCGCCTACCATGAAGATCACGTGCTATCGCTCGCCATTCTTACAGAGACCCGTGATTCTGCGGATGAGCGCCATTTCGCTAATGTCTGCCCTGCGGCGCACTCCTCATTTCTCACTATGGTAAACAAGTCGCTCAGCACTAAGCAGCGTCACGAAGTGGCGAATATTCTGCTAAAGCATGCCCGACTGTTTGACTTCTCCCAGCAAGAGGGGCCACCATTGTTTCCTCCTTCTCGTATACACCATCGCATAGATACGAGATCTGCCCAACCACTGCGACAGAAACCATACAGAGTCTCACCATCGGAACGCAAGGTGATCAATGACCAAGTCCACGAAATGCTAAATAAGAATGTAATCCAAGAATCCTGTAGTCCGTGGGCAGCGCCAGTGATCCTGGTTAGGAAGAAAGATGGTTCATGGCGATTTTGTGTTGACTACCGCCGCCTCAACACCATCACTAAAAAGGACGTATATCCTCTTCCGCGTATTGATGATGCTATCGACTGCCTCTCATCAGCGTCTTACTTTTCGTCTGTTGACTTGAGGTCGGGGTACTGGCAGATTCCGATGCACGAGGCAGACAAGGAGAAAACGGCATTTGTAACGCCAGATGGACTTTTTGAATTTAATGTGATGCCGTTCGGGCTCTGTAATGCGCCTGCAACTTTTGAGCGCTTCATGGACAACATCCTGCGTGGTTTGAAGTGGGAAGTATGCATGTGCTATCTAGATGATGTAGTGATTTTCGGGCGCACGTTCAGTGAGCACAACGCACGTCTCGATCTTGTGCTAGACTGCTTGGACAAAGCGGGTTTGGTCCTCAACTCGAAGAAGTGCCATTTTGGAGAGCGCCAAACACTCGTTCTGGGACACCTAGTGGATAAGGACGGTATACGACCTGATCCAGCGAAGACTGCTACGGTGGAAGCCTTCAAGCAACCTCGCCATGTAAAAGAGCTACGCAGTTTCCTAGGGCTTTGCTCGTACTTCCGCCGGTTTATTCGTGGATTTGCCAACATCGCGTATCCGCTGACATGCCTCCTCCAGAAGGGCGTTCCCTTTGAATGGACTCCTGAATGTGAAGCTAGTTTTCGTGAGCTGAAGTCTCGTCTGACGTCTCACCCCATTCTCCGACACTTCGACCATGCGGCTCCCACAGAAGTTCATACGGACGCTAGCGGTATTGGCATCGGCGCTGTCCTTATCCAACGCGTCGACACCAAGGAACACGTCGTCGCCTATGCGAGTCGTTCTTTAAGTAAATCCGAGCGTAACTACACCGTTACAGAGCAAGAATGTCTTGCAGTTATTTTCGCAGTACAGCGCTTCCGGTCGTACCTGTACGGGCGCCCCTTCACTGTGGTGACAGACCATCATTCTCTCTGCTGGCTGGTTAATCTCCGTGATCCGTCGGGCCGGCTTGCGCGTTGGACACTCCGTTTACAGGAATATAACTTTACCGTTTCTTATAAAAGCGGCCGCCGACACGCCGACGCTGACTGCCTCTCGCGCATGCCGCTTCCAACGACGGACTGCGACGCGGACAACTTCGACTGCTATATTGCATCACTGGAGCCGGGATTTCCTGATATAAATACCTTCAAGGTCGAGCAACAAAAAGACAGAACTTTAGAACCACTGTTCATTACTGCAAGGCAATCAGCACCATCAACTCGTTTCTGTGTTCGCGATGGGGTTCTTTACAAAAAGAACTATTCTACTACAGGCCCACGATATCTTCTGGTGGTCCCGGAGAGTCTCCGTGTCTCCGTCTTGCGCGCTATGCATGACGATCCAACATCTGGACATTTGGGTTCTGCGCGAACTCTCTACCGCCTTCAAGAAAGGTTCTACTGGCCCAAAATGCGCCAGACGACCGCCCAGTATGTGTCCAGCTGCAACGAGTGTCAACGTTATAAGCGTCCGACGAGTGCTCCTCCTGGTCAACTCCATCCAGTGCCACCCCCCAGCACTCCCTTTGAGCAAGTTGGCATCGACCTCCTCGGTCCTTTCCCGCGTTCATCCGATGGGAACCGCTGGATTATCGTGTGTGCCGATCACTTGACACGCTACTGTGAGACAGCTGCAATACCATCGGCTACTGCAACCGAAGTGTGCATTTTTCTGCTGCGTTTTGTTATTCTTCGACATGGACCTCCCAGAGTCATCATCAGCGATCGTGGGCGGCAGTTCACTGCAGACGTGGTCGAAGAGATGCTTCGTCTATGTGCTTCAAGGTTTCGACATTCCACCCCGTATCATCCCCAAACAAATGGCCTTACGGAACGCACGAACAGAACTCTCACTAACATGCTGTCCATGTATGTCGAGTCAGATCATAAGAACTGGGACAGCGTGCTACCTTTCATTACGTACGCATTTAACACCTCAAAGCATGAAGTTACGGGTTACAGTCCCTTCTTTCTTCTTTACGCTCGTCCGCCTCGTTATACACTAGACACTATCTTCCCGTTCTCCAGCCACGATAATCTTTGTATATCAGAGACAGTCTGTCTTGCTGAAGAAGCCCGACGACTTGCTTCTTTACGCACTCTTCTTTCACAAGACCGCTCGAAGGCACGCTACGACCGCCGACGCCGACACGTGATATATGACCCTGGTGATTTAGTGTTGCTCTGGAAACCAACCAGGAAACGTGGACTATGTGAAAAACTGCTGGCCCACTATGTTGGCCCCTATGTTATTACGGAGCGCATCAGCGAATTAACCTACCGCATAGCACGTCTCACATCAAATGGCCGACGGTCAGCAAAGACTGAACTTTCGCATGTCGCCCGTTTAAAGCCCTTTATTTCTCGATAGCCTGTTAGACTTGCCCGGCGGGCTTCGTCTGCGCGGAGGGAAATGTTACGCTCTTAGGTGTGTAGTGGATTCACGAATGTGACTCTCTTAGGAGCATAGTGGGTTCACGCCTCAACAAAAAGTATGCGGGGGCACCGGAGGGTGGTGAACGAAAAAGACGACGTGTGGCTGGCTGGCTGAATCTCGCCAGGCGCTCAGCTGATCCAGGCCATCGCTGCTAACTCTACCCGGCTTCAAAGTAACGCCTTTTGTGGGCGCAACAATATATATATATGTGTGTGTGTGTGTGTGTGTGTGTGTGTAATGTGCACACTCTGTGATATGACGCATTTGTGGCTTGAGGGGCAGTGAGTTTGCGCGATCTTGTGCAGCGGTGGAGATAAGCGGGCAACACGTTTCACAATGAAAATTTGTCGCGAGTAGCGCTGATGCCGTGCGATGGTGTCTTCTCTTGTGCCGTCTACGAAGTTGCGCTTACCAGTATGCATTTCTTAATAGTCGTGAAATGTATGAATTAGTTAGGACAAATTATTTAATTAGACGGAATGCAATAAATAATCTGAGCGTCTCCAAGTAACGGCAAAACATTCTCTCCAGTTGCATGGCATTTGCATATTTTTAAATCTTGCTGCATGATAGCTGGCACATGCGGCGATATAAGTTAACACTCCTTTACTCATCATCACCCATTTAACCTTACTTTTGAGCCTTATAAAATCATGACAATTTTTGTTATTTATGGGGTTGTACGTGCCAAAACCACTTTCTGATTATGAGGCACGTCGTAGTAGGGACTCCGTAAATTTCGACCACCTGGGGGTTCTTTAACGTACACCCAAATCTAAGTGCACGGGTGTTTTTGCATTTCGCCCCCTATCGAAATGCGGCCGCCGTGGCCCGGATTCGATCCCACGACCTCGCGCTCAGTAGCTCAACACCATAGCCACTGAGCAATCACGACGGATTATAATCATAGTGGCGATGGACACTGATAGTTATATAGGCATAGTTATATATACTTACAGACAGACAGACACAGCACAGAACAAGCATACAAACCGAGAAAACAACCATACTATAGAACATACACAAATTTAAAGACACCGACTATCATGCAACCGAAGACTTCTCCTTGGAAATTCGTGCACTCGGAAAAAAAACTTTGGGAAGCGTCCCAGATGTATCGCAACAATGGCTCTGAGGTGAAGCTTCACTTCAATTACATTCTCATTGATAAATGTCGGTACGTTCTAGGACGATGATAAGGATGCCCTTGAGAAAGACCACAGGCAGTCCCCCAAACGCACAGCCCGACATTCTACTACGTCTTCTGTTTGACGTCCTAAGCACAGGCATGAAAAACTCTCGATTATGAATATTAACGCTAGAAGCATTATAAACAAATTTCCTGGCTTCTTGTCTCTTGTGTGTTCGTACTCCCCACATATTGTGGGCATTACGGAAACGTGGCTTCACAATGGCGTCCATGATTCTGAATTCACTCCCCCAGGCTACTTGGCGATACGAGCGGATCGACAGGATAGCAAAGGCGGAGGGGTCGCTCTTATCGATCGATCTGACATTAGGTTCTCCATTATGAAGGCGCCAGCAGAAATGGAATCTATCTGGTGTAAAATTTTTCTTAAGGAACAGTTCATTGTAATCGGCATTCTTTATCGACCGCCAGGTTCATCTGTCGATGTTGTGCGCATCCTTAATGATTATTTGAATATACAAACACCCAAACTGTCTAATCTTATATTGATTGGCGATTTCAGCACTCCAGGTATTCATTGGCCATCATTTACGCTTTCTGGTCGGTATACATCCATCTGTCGAGAATTGCTGAACATTTCCTTGTTCTTCGATCTAAAGCAAATTGTTAACGAAGCAACAAGGGGTGACTCGCTGCTAGACTTGGTCTTTCTCGGTTCAATTATTTATCAGTGTGGTTTGAATGTAATATTGTTGACGGAATTTCCGACCACAAGGCTGTGGCAGTTACTATTAATTGTCCCGTTTTCGCGCTGCTGTCGACTTTCACCACGTTTCCTGATTTCGCTCGCGCTGATGATATTGCTATCTCCGATTTTCTTGCTTCTTCTTTTGGTGCATTTCACACGATTAGTCACATGTGTGACATCAACGAACTAGTCAGCAACTTTGAAACTATTGTCAGTGACTGCATGCAACGTTTTGTTCCGCTAAAAACAAAGAAAAAGAACCTCAATGTACCCTGGATCACACTTGATATCCTTCACGTATCATGCCGCGTTGGACGCCTCAGGTGCGTTAAGCGTTTATCAGACTATCATAAAGCTATCAAGTCTTGTAGGGCAAAGGAAGAACTGGGAGTAATTACAAAATCAGCAAAAAATCGTTTTTTTCGATTTACGCTTAGAATATTTTCTAAAAACTAATCCTCGCAAATTTTGGCGCTCTTTCTTGCCAACAGAGTCTACATCGGCATCTATAATCGTCAATGATGAAGCAACTAATAATGCGTTAATAATAGCTGATGCTTTTAATGCTTACTTTAAATCTGTGTTTTCATCAGATACCTACGAAGTTCCATCCTTTGACCCTCCTAAAGTGGCAACCCCGATTACTGATATCATGATTAATGAGCATGGTGTACTGAACCTAATACTACAGTTAGATACTCACAGATCGACCAGTCCTGATGGTATACCCAATTCTTTTCTCGTTCCTTATTCATCGTGGTCTGCTCGCTACCTAACCATCATCTTTCAAAAGTCGCTGAATACCGGCATTGTTCCATCCTCATGTAAGCTGGCCAAAGTACATCCATTATTCAAATCTGGTAATAAACAGCTCTTATCTAATTATAGACCTATTTCATTAACATCATATTCATGTAAGTTGCTGGAGCACATAATTCACAAACATATAATGAAATTTCTGGAATTTAATAACATCCTTTCTAACTTTCAGCATGGTTTTAGGAACGGTTTCAGCACCTTAACACAACTGGTTGAATTCTCACACGACATTCTCTGCGCCCTTAATATCGGCACCCAGGGGCGCGATCGGAGATATTTTGTTGGATACGCGTTCTGTTCAGTTGCTGCAACGTCACAAAGTTGCAGTATGCAAAATTTGTGACAGCGGGGCGCAGAGAGCAGCCAATCAGGAAGCGGTCACCTCCCCGGAAGTTTACCTCCGTCGTTTGTCGTCTGCTTGCAAACAGCATACTACAAAGCCAAATGTTTCTCGTCTTCCAATTGAATGAAATCTTCGTCTAAAAAAATGCATTTTTTCTTCTCAAGCCCAAACACGTTTTCAAATAGCAGTACGTGTGACTACTGCAATTTATAACTATTAGGTTCTTTGCGTCGTCCCTAGGTGGTGTCGCGCACAGCGAGAAGGAAAAAGAAAAAAAAAACGACGGGAAGAGTGGCGCTCTTTTCAAGAGGCAGCGACGACATCCCAGTGGCTCGCTGGCACCGATGATGTTGTCGATTTCTCTGTGCAACCAACGAAATATTTGTTTCGAGAAAGAAAAACGACGCCGGAATTCACTTTCTGTCATTTCTTCAAACGCGTTTCGCAAACCTGCCATTCTGCAGCCGAAAAGGCCGCCAGTTGGATTCAATCCAATCCACCAGACGCGCCATGCGAAGCCGTACGATCGCTCCAAACTTCTCAACTCCCGTCGCGTTCGGACGAAATGCTCGGTGGGCGGATGACTGACAGGAGCGTGTCGTCATTTTGACGTCACCAAAAACGGGGCGGCGCCCCGCGGCTGGCGACGTCGCCGCGGAGTAGGCCAATCGTGCGCGCCGGTAACCGAACGAACGCGCCGAACAACCATCTCCGATCGCACCCCAGGTCGACACTATATTTGCAGATTTTCCCAAGGCTTGCGATACTGTACTGCATTCTAATCTCTTGATAAAGCTTAACATGATCTTCAAAAATTCTCACTGGGTTAGCTGGATTGCCAGTTTTCTTTCTCATCGGTCACAATTCGTATTTTATAATTCAACTAATTCTTCTTCTGTTGACGTGTCATCTGGTGTGCCGCAAGCGTCGGTTCTTGGTCCTTTACTATATCTACTATAGATAAATGACTTACCTCGAAACGTCACTTCACGCATACGCCTTTATGCGGACAACTGTATTTTGTATCGCGTGATTAGCACACCAGAAGATCATCTTGAAATATATTCCTTATTTGTCAGCTTCTGTCCCTGGTGCAACACTTGGCAAACGAAAATAAATTTCACTAAAATTGTGATAATGTCGTTTTGTAATAGTGCCTCTCCTTTATTGATCAATTACACTTTCAACGACTTACCCTTGCACAGGGTCTTGGAATACATGTATCTTGGCGTCATATTTACCACTAACATATCCTGGTCAAAACACATTAATTTCATTTGCACTAAAGCAATACGGAAGCTCGGGTATTTGAGGCGCACTTTCAATAATTCTCCAAAGGAAATTAAGTTACTAATGTATAAAACTTTAGTTCGCCCAATCCTAGATTATGCTTCTCCTGTCTTGAACCTTCATAAGCAGTGCGACCTTAACTCCATTGAGAGTACACAACGACAATCTATTAGGTTCATATATCGCCGCTATGATCACTATTTTTCACCCTCTCGTGCCTTATCTTCTTTGAACCTAACCCTTTTATCCATACGCCGTCACACTGAGTCATTGAAGTTTCTGCATAGCATCGTCAATTTTCCTTATGGTGTCTCACATCCCATATATATTCCTTCAGACATTCCTCGGTTAAGTAGGAGTCACCATAGCCTTAATATTAAGCCTTACTTTTCTCGATCTAATAAATTTAAATACAGCTTTTTCCCACGTACTATTGAATTTTGGAACTTAATTCCCGGAACAGTTAAGTCACTGGCAATAAACGATTTCTTGTTAAAGTTAATTACACCTGATTTTATGTGTTTTCTCGCTGTTACAGTGTATTGACTCATTCTCTTTTTTGTACTGACTCTCAGTGTTGCTGTTATATTAAGTTTCATTTGTGTCATCTGCCTTATTTCTTGTTAATATTTAATATGTTATTCTTTTTTGTTTTGTTTTTCTTATGACTTCTTTTTCTCTAACCTACTCCTGCCATAGGCTGCAGTATGCATAAATAAAGTAAGTAAAATAAAATAAACCATACAGTTGATGATAAGGCGCTCCTAATAACAATGTGAAGCAAGCACATAGCACTGCCCGCATACATTTGCCGGTAAAGATTAATTACTCTCGGCAGTGACACCCCTAGCCTTTCGTAAATGAAAGTAGCAGCCAAGAAATTAATTTTAATGTTGTTGCGGCACGGCTGCGGGCGGAGGCGTGCTGTCCAAATTACCCTTACTCCCGTTGTTACCACTACCCTAAATGAATAAAGCATTACATATCCACTGTCCCCCCTGCCCCCCTGTGGAGCTGTAGCGGTGGTTTTTAATTGCTTCACTGGTCATCAACTTTCGCAGGGCCGGGACAGCGGAGTCGATTTTTTTGCCCTCTTCTACAGAGCATCTGTCGACCAACAAGAAGGTTTTGTGCTTTAATGAACCAGAAACGCCCCCATACTAGTCATTACTTTCTTAAAATAACCCACTGTAACAGGAAACAAATGTCACAGGAATAAGACGAACGCTTCGTCTTTGTTTTGCCTTATTTTTGTGGCGTATCTTTCCTTATATAAAGTACATCACGCTCAACTGATTGTGCAGCCAAATAAGCAGGACCAGGGGGTCAGTTTGAAAACTAATGTGCGGAATAGTTGCGCAGTGTGTTATAGCCTGCTAAGGGATCAAAGGTTAGTGCCTTGTTGAAGGAGTGAGGAAGACCGTTTATGCAGGAATAGTAATTGCTCTCATACAGATAACACAAAATGTTTGAACAAATACAAATTTGTTGTAACGCATTTAACACGCTCTCACGGATGGTCAACAGCACTTAAGCGATATCATTGAACACTATACAATCAGCGCGTTGTACCCGCACTAACATGTAAGGCCAAAACACGCTAAGTAACAACGAAAGTTGAAAGTAAACATGGAACGTAAACTGAAAGATATGGTCATGATATTGAATGAAAAAAATAATGTGATTCTGAGAGCAAGTTCATGTAGATTATGATATTCTAGTCGGACAATAAGGTGCTGTATTTGCAGGGTCGTTAACAAATGGAGTAAGAACATTATTGCCAAAAGAAAGGAAGAATAGTGGAGGGTATTTATAATCATCATCATCATTTATTATCCCTTAATGGCCCTGGATTGGGCATTACATAAGGGGGTATGTATCAATCAATGAATCAATCGATATTTATTATTACGCAAAATACTTTACAGATAGAGGAACACGGAAGGAGTTCCAAAGATTGGATGTAATGTTAATAATTCTTAAAAATGGAATTATTCAATGGGTTAAGCGGACGCATAGGAAGGTCGGAGTGCGGAAGTCGGCTTGCAATCAAGACCGACCATGCAAGTGCATTAACCTCAGCCTTCTTGATGGGGCCTTGGACACTTTTCTCACTAATCATAGAACGGTATATCATTTAAAGTGCGTCGTCCCACGAATGTCATGCCACAGACATGTTTCCAATCGTTTAACTACAAGTAAAGTTATCGCACCGAATACCCGTCTTGTCTCTCTTCTTCTTCTGTAGCGCCATGCAAGCTACACAGCGGAGAGGCGAAGAGGTGAAGGCCCCTTTCCACAAGCCGAGAGTCACAGCTGCGAAAGGACTCATCGCGCGACCCCGTGGCGACCGTGGTAGACTAGGCTGCAGAGCATACCGCTACCATCGCGGAGGCTACAAGCAGCAGTCGCTGCTACGCCAGTGCAAAAAAAAAATAAAAGGATTCAATTTTCTCTTTGAGATCGCAGACATATATACTACATATCTCTTCTTCATTTAGTCATCTAAAACATATAGCAGTAACGTATTAGTGTGAATGTTGTCGCTATCACGAAATCAGCCAGCACCGTTGGTCAACTGTTTTCGATCAGCTTTCGACGACGTCATTTCGGATGCGATAGCAAGCGTGCGTTCACTGCTTCTGATACGATTTTTTTTAAATTCCCTGCTGCATGCAATGCAATGTTATTCGGTTCACATGTTCACGACCCCCAATCGGCAAGGTTCTTTTATTGTGTTTAAAGAAGTGTATGAGTGCCTCTTTAAGGGCGCTTAACATTGATCGATAAGCTATGCGTTCTGGGTGTGGTAGTACAAATAACGCTGGTGTACGGCGCTTCAATTTGAGAGGGAGCCGTCTTTGTAGCGTCAACATGCACTCTCAGACAAATCCCGCTTACAACAGCACTGACTATACAAGGGAAAAGTTCGAGATAAGGACGCTTACTATGGGGCCCGAAAATATACGACTCATTTATATCCAGCACCTAGTTTGGCGGTCCGCATGTATACGGCCCATTTTGTTAACGGGAACTTTTATGTGGTACAAATTTTGAAGAATACGACGCTTACGAGCTGTCTGCCGTATCAGTGCGACATTTTATGTGGTATTAAAATTCAAAATAAGGACGCTTACCATCTGACCCGCCGGGTAAAAGGGGCATTTCATTGGGGTATAAAGGCCCAAAATAAGGGCGCTCACATTGCGGCTTAAATGTGTGCCGGCCGTGCTTTAAGCCACTCCTTTCGAAAGAAATTGCGCGCAGCAGTGGTTTCTTCATTTTGATTTTTTTTTACACAGTAGACTCGCGCCACGGTGAATAAGCAAGATTTCGTACATCTGCACACCGTGATATTTCACAGAACGTATGCATAACTTGCAGCGTCATTTGAACCCATGGCTGTCGCGTGGCAGACGAGCTCTCTAATTGCTACACCACAAATCCGCATTCTTCTTTTTTTTTCACACGGTATTTACTGCAGTGAGCTCACATCGTACGCACACAACAAAAACGTATATGTGAGACGAGGCGTGTTAGACGACTGTATTATTGGCATATCTTATTTTGTTATAGCGCAAGCTTGACAAGGACAATAGAAGGCACATGTGACACACACAGCGCCACTTTCATCAACAGGTTTATTTCTCGTTCTCGTCGCTATATATACACCCTCGACCCGTCATACACCACGTGTAACATTTTTTGGAAAAATAAACAAAAGATATAAACTGGGAACCACACGTAGGCATTTTCATGATTCACATATTCAACGCAATGTACACGCTCAACGCGAACAAAGATAATTCAGCTCTTTTGATGATAATGAAATGGAAGGTTTACTGACGCATGTATCGCCGAATGTTGATATGTGTCTGGCTTCTATTATCAAGCGCGTCATTTCACACCTGCTTCTACTCATGATCACTGTTTCTTTAAATCTTGGTTTGCACTTGCATCTCTGGCAATGGATGGCAAGAAAGCCGTCAGCGGCCACGTTGTTAACTTTGTTACTATGTTCCCGTAGCCTGTCATTTATGCATCTACCTGTTTGACCGATGTAGGATTGTCCACAGCTGAGAGGAATACGGTATACCACACCGGCGATGCAATCAACGAATTTGTTTTTATGTTCTTTTTCGCATGCGCGACGTGGGTTTCTTTCCGGCCTTGTGTTTTTACAGAGGCTGACCAATTTATTAGGTGCCGAAAACACAACGTTAATGCGGCTCCTTCCAGCAGTCTTCTTGATTCTATGGGAGAATCCGTGTATGTAGGGGATGACGGCAACCTTTCCTTTGTGCATGTCAGTGCTCGACACGTGCACCTGCTCCGAACTGCTTTGCTGCGCCTTCTTAAGCAGTCCTTCTGCGACTGACACAAGCACGTGGCTCGGGTAACCAGCGCAGCTTAAACGCGAGGCTTGCCGTCCGAAGCTATCGTACATTAGGTGTTGGCATGATTTTGTCAGTGGTTCGCTGAAACACATCTTCTTTGTGAGTCTTAGAGCTGAAAAATACTTCCAGACAATCCTTCTTGCTTTTTTTGATGCTGTTCATCACACCTTGCAAATTCATCTTTTTACACAAGTCTGGAAGTATTTTTCAGCGCTAAGACTCACAAAGAAGGTCTACCGTTCAGGGTGATAGTTTCTGAGAGGGACACGAGGCAGAAATCTGTCGCCATGTACCTTCAAGAAAAACTAAACTTGTTAGACATCAGTGACCCTTTCCTGACAAAGAGTTCTGAGGAGGTTTTAAATTTTGTAAGAGCTCATGAAAATCAACGTTTAAAGGCCTTCTCTGCCGATGTTAAAGACCTTTATTATTCTGTGCCACAATCAGAATTATTAACCTGTATTGACAGTTGCATAGATACATATGGTGCCGTTAGGTTTAGCACTGACAATTGACAATTGACAATTTTTTAGAATTACTTAGGTTTTATTTGTCATCTACGTTTATCGAGAACAAAGGTATCCTGTATCTGCAGAAACAAGGAGTGTGTATAGGTTTTGCCTAGCACCAGTGCTAAGTAATCTCTTTTTAGCCAAACTTGTCACAGCGCCTTCACGAATCTAAGGTTGTAAAAGTTTTTAGATATGTTGACGACTTTTTAGTTCTAATTGACTGTTCATCTGCTTGTTTTACTAATGAATGTGCTCCTGTATTATCACTATTCGTGACTGTCTAAATCCACTAGAAGTGACCTTTGAAATGCCATGTGACGGGAGGATTAGATTCCTTGACATTAAGTTTGTGCTCACCGATAACGAAACCTGCTGGTGTTACGAACCTAGGGCAAGTAAGCCACTTTTACCATTTCATTCCGCGCATACAAAGCCTGTGAAGTGGGGAATCGCGAAGATGTGTTTCAGCGAAGCACTGAAAAAATCATGCCAACACCTAATGTACGATAGCTTCGAACGGCAAGCCTCGCGTTTAAGCTGCGCTGGTTACCCGAGCCACGTGCTTGTGTCAGTCGCAGAAGGACTGCTTAAGAAGGCGCAGCAAAGCAGTTCGGAGCAGGTGCACGTGTCGAGCACTAACATGCACAAAGGAAAGGTTGCCGTCATCCCCTACATACACGGATTTTCTCATAGAATCAAGAAGATTGCTGGAAGGAGCCGCATTATCGTTGTGTTTTCGGCACCTAATAAATTGGTCAGCCTCTGTAAAAACACAAGGCCGGAAAGAAACCCACGTCGCGCATGCGAAAAAGAACATAAAAACAAATTCGTTGATTGCATCGCCGGTGTGGTATACCGTATTCCTCTCAGCTGTGGACAATCCTACATCGGTCAAACAGGTAGATGCATAAATGACAGGCTACCAGAACATAGTAACAAAGTTAAGAACGTGGCCGCTGAGGCTTTCTTGCCATCCATTGCCAGAGATGCAAGTGCGAACCAAGATTTAAAGAAACAGTGATCATGAGTAGAAGCAGGTGTGAAATGACGCGCTTGATAATAGAAGCCAGACACATATCAACATTCGGCGATGCATGCGTCAGTAAACCTTCCATTTCATTATCATCAAAAGAGCTGAATTATCTTTGTTCGCGTTGAGCGTGTACATTGCGTTGAATAGGTGAATCATGAAAATGCCTACGTGTGGTTCCCAGTTTATATCTTTTGTTTATTTTTCCAAAAATGTTACACGTGGTGTATGACGGGTCGAGGGTGTATATATAGCGACGAGAACGAGAAATAAACCTGTTGTTGAAAGTAGCGCTGTGTGTGTCAGATGTGCCTTCTATTGTCCTTGTCAAGCTTAATTTTTGCGCTATAACAAAATAAGATATGCCGTACCAACAAGCTCCTATTGTTATCCTCATTGTATTATTGGGTTCATGTCGCTAAGAATATTCATTGAAGTATGCAGTGATAGCAAGTACTTGCTATATGAACTAGAAACTTTTTTTTGTCCGAAGTGGCTATGTACTGAGGTATATAAACGACCAAGGACAGTTGCTTGTCCTGCATGTACTGGGCGTCCCGCGTAGCTGGACAGAAGCAAGGTACTATGGTCTGCCTTTACCTGGAGCAAGTCAGACTATTTTAATTTGCATTTCGTACAGTGTCATAACGTGTTACTATAAATTATTCAACTTCTCAGAAATTATAATCACAGCAACAGTGTCAGTGAAAAAAAATGTTTCGCCATCTTGAAGAACTCCCTGCACAGCCTTCTGTTGCTTAGCACGGACCACATAAAAGTATTTGTTTCAAGCCTGAAAGAAAGTCCCCGAAACGCGAAAAAGTGCCACGAGACTAATGGCGCCATGGGACAAATGATATAGATTCAAGCTGGCGTGTAAACACCACATTTATTCCTGCATTGTGCTTCTGCAATGGCCACGGGGTCCTTGTGGTCACTTTTTTCATGTTTCCCTTCGTATGGCTGCAACAATTTGATAAAAAAGGCAAAATGTCAACACGCTTGTCTCCTGTTCGCGTGCTCTCGTTAATAGCCCCAGTTGGGAGCCATGGGTGGCTTCGATAATGGCCCAAGTTTTAGTTAGGAACGTTAAACCCTGGACTCGACCTTTTCAAGGGTTGCTGCGAGAGCGTTTCACACATCGCTAATGCCAGCGCATGGAAATTTTTTTTCTTTAATTCTAATGTTTGGTTTGCGTCATATACACTTGAGTCACTTGAAATCACACGTGAGATACAAGGTGGAGGTGACGACGGTAGTAGTGGTCGTGGTGTTCATGATGTTGCTACAGGTCGGAGTTTCCTGGCCGCCAATTGATTTGCCTCCTAGCGCGAAGGAGATCTCGACACTTCGTGCGGTGGCCTTTATCGTGGGACATGGTATGGACGTCATGCTGCAAGCACAATATCCGACTAGCAACGACTAAACATTTTCCCTGCCTAGGTAGACGCGAAGGGTCACTTCATTCGTGTGATGTCAGAAAGCTGAGTCATTATAGGCTCACGCTGATTTGTACAGCTATATTGGTCATCTGGCTGCCTTGTTCATGTGCGTACATTTGCCTGTGTTTACGTTAGCTGCTCTTCATGCGTGAGATGACTTAGAGCCTACTAAAGGCTGATGTAAATCCAAATTCAGAATGCGTCACTGCCTATTAATTCTTGCTTGCGCGCTTATCATACCCGAAAGTTTAACAGATGGCAGCGAGTTTTATTTTGGGGGGGGCGGGGGAAAGAAGCAACATTTCAATCACATCTACTCCCACAGTTTAAAGCAAAGCAATGTTAGCCTACTCTCCCGGGTTTGCCGTGGCAGCTGGCTACTCCTGCGATGGTCCGTAGCTCAAGTGTATATATATTTGTGCATATACCATCATCTTCATCAGGAGCAACAGCAGCAGCCGCCGCCTATATTTTGGTCCACTACAGGACAAAGGCCTCTTCCGCGATCCCCAATTACCCCTATCTTGCGCTAACTAATTTTAACTTGCTCCTACACATTTCCCATCCCCCTGCCTAATTTTCTTATATCCTTGACTGCGCTTCCTTTCCCTTGGTACCCATTCTGTAACGGTAATGTTCCACCGATTACTTGCCCTACGCATTATACCGCCTGCCCAGCTCCATTCGCTTCTCGTAAATGTCAACTAAAATATTTACCATCCTCGTTTGCGCTCTGATCCACACCCTCTCTTGCTGTCTCTTAAATTTATGTGCGTAACATTTTTTGTTCTATCACTCTTTAATGGTGTACAACGAACGTCTCTGCAGTGAAATTACGCGTATAGCGAAGGATTGACCTTTATTATGCACAGTGAACGAGTCTAAAAGGAAGGTACGCGTGGAGTTGTGTTAAATATTTCACATGTCGCACACCGGTGCACAAATTTTGGTTTTTACTGCATGTGCGGACTCAATGTAAACCGATATATGTACACCAGTGCGCGATGTGTGCGATTTTTCGCATGACCGCACGCGTGCGGCAGGTGGGCGGTGCGGCGTGCGGCTCGGGCGCAAATCGGCCCTTACCGTCGCTTTTGAGGGCCACCTATATGGACCTTTCCCTGCTGCAATGAAGTACTGTTGATGCGCAGTATATTAGCCAGAACTTGACTGAGGCTGTAGTGTTGTTACTTATAGTAATGATGGCGCTAGAGTAGGGGCCCTGCTGGGAGTCCTCGTATGCTGCTCTAGCAATTCGGCCCACGTGTGCAGGTAACTTTTTCAGCGAGTGCAAGCACCCATGCATCAAGCATACAGGACTTCTGTAGGCCAATGTTGACGAAAAAACATTTAAGTTTGTTTTTATTTCATTGAACTGAAGCTTGCGGAAGCCCATGCCATTCCAAACTAGAATACCTTCGCAGAGCAGGAGTTTACCTCGTTGAATTGCCAAGCGGATGCTGCTCACATACGTCTGGACAAATCTGAGTCGTAAAGGGTGGCTGGAGGGATGGTTCGGCAATTGCCCAAGTTCTCTAGAGAACGGAAAGTACTCCCACATGCATACAGAAGCTACTAGTGGCCTGTCAGCAAAGGCGCAGATTCCTCTTAGTACGACTTTGAAATGAATTCGCTGCGACGGAGTGTGTTTTCCAATCAGCGCTTCATAATGTTAGCCCACGCGTAAGGGAGTGACCTGTAGCGGACCGCTCCACCCACAGTACGAAACGTCGAGCCATTCTATTTAGTACCTCGGCCGCAGCGAAGGCAACGACCAGATTGCCACATGAGCGGGGAAACATCGATGTGGGCATCAATCAGCCTGTGCAGTGCCCTAATAGAAGCGTGTTCACTGCTCCTGAGGGACCCTCTGGAACTGCCTCTGTAGACAATGTTGATCTCCTGAAAATAGTGCTCACAATTTCTTGGGAAAAGCATGCAGCCGTGTGATACGGCGCAGATGAAAGGGGCATACGGGCGTTTCAGAAGATGAAGCCCGCCTCTGGGAAGCCCTTCTGAGCACTTGACTTAGCAGGACTTTTCCTGCGGTACAGAAGCGAGGGAGCGTTTCACCGTCTCGCTAACTTGAAATAATCGGATTTTTTCAAAGAATCACCGATGCAGACCATCAACTAACTCTCTATTCACCTGAGGGACTAAGACAAAGACAGAACAGTAAGATTTACACAAGGAAAATATAAAGATAAGAAGCCGAGCCCGCATCTCGGAGCCTGCATCTGGGTACACTTGAAGCAAAGCCGAATATAAAACGCGCAGCCATGCACACAAAAGGAAACAAATTTAAAAAAAAACTGACTAAGTTTGCAATGAGGAGTAATACCTTTCATGTTTCATGTAAAGTATGTAAAATAGAAAGAAAAATGGGCGTAGGAAGATGATAGAACTTAGGAAAGAGCCCCAGTCGTCGGAGAATTTACTTTCCTTCTAGCGCAAACAATGACAGATAAAACGTAAGCGAACGCACTTTCTTAAGCAGGAAATGCGGGTATGCTTTGAAGGCTTGCTCTGAAAACAAACGCAAACCAACGGAAAGCACGGCGTCGCCCCGACAGCGTGTCGCCAGTCCACCCCGGTGGATAAACTCGGAGAGTATAATAAAAAGAACGTGAGGGCTAATACGTGGCAGAACTTTAAGCCCTCATGCTAAACACGTGCTTCCACATGGTCTCAATTGTACTAGTATGAACAATGTCATCGCTTTATTCTTAGATATGATATCAAATAGTGAATGGATGGGAGTTCATGGGTCTCTTCCTAGAACTTTCTGCTCCGTCTGCTTAGCTACACTGCCGAAATAAAACGAAAGCTCTTATTTGCACTAGTCAAGGGGTTCTAGTGTGTTTCGGTTTTTCTCCATGTATGATCTCTCCATGCATCAAAGCGGCTGTGAAGTAATATAGCTACTCAATAATGCTTGTCAGCATGAAAATGAAATTCAAAGGTACACATGAAGATGTGGAACATAGGGACATTAAAGTAAGTTCTCTGTCCATACATTTAGGTGCATGCCATTCCAACATTCTGAAGCCTTCAAATGCCCTGTAAGGCTCTTCGGGATTTCTGTACCAATGATGGTGGAATTAGCGTTGCTAGTATCTTAGTTTCCGCGAGTGCTTGGCAGTCGAATTCGCTTGGCTACATGATACTACTAAATATGGACAGCTGGGCTAGTTGGTTGTGATTAGCATTATGAAAATTGTGCGCTGGCACGATGTTTCATAATACATGATACTAACCTAACCGCCTTTTTTCCCCCTCTTCCTATTCAACAGTAAAAGTGCTGGATCACTGGCTGCTATTTTCATCTCAAGGTGCGCCAACCGCTGCTGATCGGCGGCACTTCTTTTATAAACTAGACTAACGGTAAGAAAAATTGCTTGTTATTTCCTATGAAATGACCCAAGTTTAGACAAAAACTTGTGAACTCAAGACTTGCTTCATCCATTGTTTTCGTTATTGTGCTGCAAGTAGGCTTAATAACTTTAGAATTGAAGCCTCGATGAAGCCATTGGCACTTATATTCTGAATGCAACCGCTCGATAAAGTATTCATCGACTAAAGACGTCTCGGTCGTGTTCATTTCTAAAATGGAACAATTTAGCATACCAGGAACTAGTTGTTGCCGTGTGCTTTACCATGCAACAATGCGATTTTCTTTTACGTTATTACGCAACATGGCACAACCACTGGAACGATGGTTATTTCTATACGACTTTCACGGGCACTCCTGGCGAATGTTCAGCGTCATTGTCACCGTGATGTCCCGGATAAAGTCAAAGTGTGAGGACACTGAGCGGCTCGAGCGGCATATGCTGCGGATGTAAGTGCAAGAATGCAAAGACTCGAAAAAATGGATGAGCGAGCCGGGCTTGGTGCATGCAGTCTTCCCGCGTCCCCATGAGCGAGGTCACGTGATCGAGGGCGTGCTAGCGGAGGACGCCACTCGTCTCCTAGCACAGCTGGGGCTGCGCACTGCTCTCCGCGTGGCTGAGCGCGTACGTGTCCAGCGCCAGGTATGTTGGATCTGCGCATGCGCAGCACCGTGGCCCCTAGTTCTTGCGTGCGCAAGCTGCTTGCGTCCCCTAATCTAAATCTCTCTAGTATCTGCGGCGGGCGACAGGGCACAATGCGCGCAGGAGCTAAAGGCAAGTGGAGATACCTGGTAGCTTTATAGTGTGCGACCTCCCGAAGTGCCGAGTCCTGCAGTTCGCTTATGTTTTTGAGATGTGGCACACTTGAAATGTTGAAGTGGGTGGCCGCATTAAACATTTTCTTTGTCAAAATTACGTGGGTTCTCCACTGGCGATGCTCGTCATCACGGCAGCATTGTTATGACAAGTTTCCACCGTCACCGAGTGAAATGTGTTGATGTTTGCTTAAGCGTGCGTCAAGTACGTTTGTTTAGTAAGTAAACGAATGTTTAGTCATTTACATGGCCAATAAAACTACAACTCTGACTTCTTGTAGTTGTGCTTGGCCTTTCGGGCTAAACTGCTTACCTTTTTCGGTTTGTGAGCACTAGGCCTGCTATACCATCTGTCGAGTTTTTGTTTCTGCACAAAGTGCGAAGCTTAGACCACTTGTGCACTCCTTGCTCGCATTCATGCCTCATCATCATGTGGGCAGAAAGACTAACTTTATGTGCAAGCCAGAGGAGCACTAGAAGTATCATGTCTTGAATTTCATCCTTACGTGTGTACGCTTTCACAAATCGGCCTCCAACATAGCAAGTTCTATACGCAATCTGGCTCCAATCCCATCAAATCTTCAATATGCGGCGAACGCAGCAGCGCTAAGTTAGGCCTCGTCAGACCACTCTTATATCCCGTCAATTCTGCAACATGCGGCAGCCACCGTAAAGTGCGCATTTTATCTGCAAGGACAATCACATATGCTGCCCATGCGGTGCGGGCCCGTCCCAAGAATTGTAATGTCAAGCTGAGAAACCAAGCTCTACAGACCTCAAGTGGATGTGGTGTCGACGTGCAGCCCCTAATGAACCAGCTTTCTCAGTGTTCTCACCCTTCTTTTCTAGCTTTTGTTCCTTAACCCCCTTTCACGGCGTAGGGTAGCAAACCGAACGCATGTCTTGTTCACCTCCGGGTCATTCATCTATCTCTTTCAATTTTATTTCATTATCTCGGGAAGAGACTCCCAAGTATAAATTGTTCTTAGCGCACTTTAGCTGGCTAATTTTGTAACACTAAGGTAATGCTTTCTCGCACGCACACACAAACACTCACGCACATGAACACAAGTAGTGTACAAAGCTTTTTCAATACGCGGTACGTTCGGCCAGTTTACTTAGGAGCAATCAACTATGCCTGCGCAGGCAAGGTCTCGCTGGAGGAGGAGACGCTCCCTCTTCTCCCCTAGCGCGCGCTTGATCACGGTACCTTCAACGTCGGACTCGCTGGAACACGGCCCGCATCAAGCCATCATTCTTCTCGGCTCACCCTCGTACGCTTTTTCTCGCGCCTACACCATACGATCTATGGGGTGCTATCTTACCGCACTTGGTCTTAATTCTTAACATCTCGCTGACAGCGGCAATGGCGACGGCGAAAATTCGCCTTCAGTACGTGTCCATCGAATACATGGGGCAGGAAAAGAAATTGCATACACAGTACTATAACGGGCTCACCAATAAAAACAACATCGCTAGGAACGGCAGCATTCTGATGGCCTTAAAAGAGCCATGTTAAGAAAAATTGCATGAAAAAGAACACTAGTTTCTTCCTTACGAATGCAGTGCATTTGTCTCTTTTTATTTTCGTGCTTAGTTTCAAGCACCCCTCGTTACACGCCACAACCCATTACACGTGCACTAAACCTTTTCTATCGCCAAACCCGACCAAGTGGACGACCATCCGATCCTGAACGTGAGGTCACTGGCTCGAAACATAACGTTCGAGCGAGCGTGCCATCGTGATATCACGGCACTGTAGTAAAATAACTGCTCGCAAGAGATCCAAAGGGATCGAAAGGGATGCGTAAAGGGTGCGAACGCTTTTGAACCTCTATGGTGCTGGTGTTGCGCGAGTGCCATGGCACACCACTAGCGCCTGATCCTGTGGCCCAGCACGTGTTTTCTTTCTCCATCTTGCAGCGAGAGTTCGCATGCAGGCTGGCACAGGCCGTTTCTTCGCCTGCCCCGCAGCAGCCGAGCGTGTCCACGCAACCATTAAAGTACTGGGAGTTCCGTTCACTGGCTGCAGCTGCGCAGTTTCCTACGGTCCCCTACATGCAACGCTTGTTCCCTTCCTGGGCATTCACGCTTCACCTCTGTCGGGAGCGTTCCCCGTCCGTATTGGGTAGACAACTCGGCACGACGATTACGTGTTTAGAGGCGATTGAGGTTCGGTATAGCCTCTTCCAGCTCAGCGTGGTGTGTTTTTGTTATTTTTGTTTTATTTTCTCCATGTCAGGAACTTCCAACCTCTCTCGGGTTCTTTCGTCCGGATTACGATGCGGCGCGTCACTGCGGCCTTTTAATTCACTTCTTACCCCCGGTCCAGATCTGTGCTCCTCGAATCTACAGCGCAGGTGTCATTATGCCTCTTACCCAAGTTCGTCAGCCCTCACATTTTTTTATTTTATGTTCTCGCAATTCGTTTATTGTAATTTCCTCCTTACAAGAATGTGTTGAGACTTTCTATGGTGTGTCTGTAGACTTCCTGAAGACAACTTTACCTTTCTATAGATTCGTTGTTTTGTGTATACAAAATTTACAGACTGTCTGTTGACGAAACGTAATAACCTTTACATTTCTTTGTGTGCTTCCATTTCTTTAGTCGGTCTATAAAAAAAAGTCGATGAGCTGTTAGTTTCTTTTTGTCTTAGTCTGCTCTATAGAATACCTATAAACAAAAGTCAATAAACTCTCTATTTATTCGTGTTCATTCTTCCTCTATAAATTGTGTATACACGAGAGTTGCTATGGTGTCGATTATTCCTGTCTACTCCTCGTTTATAGATGGTCATGGCAAAAGTTGATAGGGTCCTTATTTCATTTTGTCGGTCATTCTATAGTCTGCCTAAGAAAAAGCCGATAAAATGTTTGTTTCCTTCTGTCTGCTTGCAATCTGTGGCTACGTATACATATACACAAAAGTCGATACAGACTTTGCTTATTCTTTTTCATTCTTTGTCTATAGACGAGAGTCAATAAGGAGTTGATTACTTTTGTCTACTCCCGGTTTATACATTGTATATGGACAAAAGAATTCATTCTTGTTTATTCCCAGTTTGTAAATTTCCTCTTGACAAAAGCCGTTAAATTGTCTCTCTATTTTATATATACTTTCGGACTATACGCCGTCAATATGCAAGAGTATTTTGGTGGCCTATTTCTTTGTAGAATGTCTACAGCGAAAAGCTATAGCAGTCACCATTTCATATTTGTCTTTCAATTACATGGACCTTAATAATTATTTTACCACATAAATAGGTGTTTAAGGGTCTGCTCGCGCAGTTTCATGCAGGATTTCATTGGTATTGAACATGTCATATCTGGGGCACCATAGTATGGAATGCATCCCCGACGATGATTTTTACTAGCGCACCGCACGAAGGCTGAATATACAGGGTTTCTCACGTAATTTGAGCCAAATTTTTAAAATATGCAAAGTCAAAGCAGCTGAATAAAACTAAGGTAATGCTGTTTGCCGGAGCTTGGAGATACTCACATTACTCTTTGCATTCTGCCTAATCAGATTAGTCGTAATTACATAATAAACTTTTCCAATGTTATAATTCGATGAAAAGTCTCAATGAGAAAACTGTATCGCAACATGAAAAACTCCCGATGCAGCTTTCTGTTGCTCATTGCGTACTACATAAAAGCGTTTTTCCGAGTGTGAAACATGCCCCGAATATACGCAAAGTTCTTCGAGCGGCCAGTCGCGCGGCAATTTTGCATGTATTCGCGGGTTTCTTTCCCGATCGGAAACGCACTTTTATGTAGTACGTATTGAGCAACAGAAAGCTGTATGGGGAGTTTCTGAAGCTGCTCTGCAATTTTCTCATTGAAACTTTCATCTATATATAACATTGCAGGAGTTGATTAAGTAATTACGACTAGTCATCTAATTATGCGGAATGCAAAACGTAACCTGAATATCTTCAAGTGACGCCAAACAACTTTACCTTGGTTCGGTGCAGCCACGTGGCATATCCACATATTTTTTTTACATTTAGCTCATATTTGCATTAATACATGTTAGCAATTCTACCTCTTCGCTGTATTTCCATTAACCTGAATTGTTTTGTTACTTTTATTAGTTCAAAACGCAATTCTATGTACTATCATATAATGTTTCGGTTCCTTTGCTGTCATGTGTAATTATTTGTAGACAACCTTAAAACCTTGCTGCATTTGCTGTAACCTAACTTGTTTTGATCTGTCTAATTAGAACAGGAGGTCCCCCTACAGCCTTGAGGTTTGGGACGTCCTTCTGTATATCTTGTTACTGTGATTTTATTTTCGTGCATGAATAAATAAAATTCTGCAACTGCGAATTAAGGTGGATAAAACGGAGTTACATTAGATGTAACCCTCTGTGGCTGTATACTACTGAGATTGCTTTAAAGCCTATTTGCAGACTTTAGTATGCACGTACTGTGTACTTCCGCATTTGTTGACTGCATTATACGACTTCCATAGACGCTCTCGGTAATCCCAAGACTGTATTCACAGATGTCATTGGAGGACTTTTGCAGCAGTATAATAATGAAAGCAAAACGCCGATCTAATGAGAGCAGCATTCCGGGCAAGTTGGTAATCCATTACTCAAATGATAGTGCGCAACAAAAAAAGACACAGATCTAAGAGAGGACGACACCTCAAGCGCCTGGTGTGTCTTCCTCTCTTACGTCTGTGTCGTTTTTGTTGCGCAGTATCATTTGAGTACCCGTTCTAATCGTGATACTAGATGTTATGAATGCCAATTTTAGCGACAAACGGTTTCCAAACCTTCATTAAGGTAGCTGCACAGAGGCTCGTAATGTTTGTATCTGATAACGCAGAATTCATGAAAGGGCGATGACGCGATATCGTGCGTCTGGTGGTCGCGCTCTGTGTCGTCTGATTCTGAGATAGTTCTCAATTTGTCTTCACATGTCGGCTGTATCACTAAGATTGGGTCGTTTTTCGTAGAGTGATATCTAGCACTATAAACACATCAAAGGTCCTCGTCCACTTGAAATACGCGCCAGATCCCCTGAGCCCATCCAGTAATTACCAGGCGATATGCCTATACGGCCGAGCACATGCGTTTGTCATTACTGTATTGATTGCATTGGCGCATTGCTACGGAACAGCCGCCACAGTGAGGCTTCACTGAGGATGAAGAAGATGACGTGGGCCCGCTTGATATAACGTCGCCATTTTGGCTTTCCGTTAGCTTCCCTTCCCTGTAAATAATTTGTATATAGTATTGGGCTCCAGCTACACGTAACAATATCACAAGAACAGACAGATGTGCACTAACATGTGTGCAGGTATCCATGTGGCGGTAGGCTGGAAGATATGCTAGAAATGCACTGTATTACTCATCGTCGTTGCGATAATGCAATCACCTGACGTGCCTTCTAACGGCTTTAACAACCAGTGCATTCAGCCAAGTTTGCGTTCCAAGCGTTCGTAATTAAGCGGGACAACGCACTTCCTTTCTCCACTGAAAAAAAACCGTGCGCAGCTTGCACTAGTGGCGCAAGGCTGCAGTGAACAGCGGAGCTTGTGATCACCTAGCTTTTACGTGGCTTGCCTAAGTCGTTTGTAGGTTTTGCGAGGTTATGCTAGGTTTCGCTAAGTTGTTGGTAGGCTTGGCCAAGTCGTTTCTAGGTGTTGTGAGGTTATGGTAGGCTTGGCTAAGTTGTTTCTAGGTTTTGCGAGGTTATGCTAGGTTTTGCTAAGGTGCTGTCTCGGCGGGCTTGACGATGGTAGTTTTCGAGCAGTCGCAGCCCAGGATCGCTTTCTCGGTGACGTCGAGCGTTCAGGCACTGACTCTCGCATTCCCTGGACTAAAACTCAGGATCGTCTATTTGGCGTTGCCTTTCTTAGCCGCAGCTTCGACGCGGTGTTCCGAATCAACTCGGCGGCGACGAATCGCTTTTTGCCCGGCAGTATGACGCTCTTCTGGGTAAGCCAATTCTTCAAGCGCCTGGACTTCCTTTGGTCTTCCCATGACAGCAGCACGTAAGCACGGAATAGAGGAGACGAGAGGTGTGTCGCCGCACCGGCTGTTCTGAGCATTTACTCGCCTACGACATCACGACTCCGCCCTACACTCTAAAAACAGTTGCACCCTTTGGGGTGTATATGTGCCACACAACGATACTCGTCATCTGTCTTGCCCGCATTTCTCTTCTTTAACGCTGTGAGCCCAGTTCTTCCAAGTCACGAACGACATGCGCGTTATCAGCATGACAGAGCATTCTTGAGAGTAAAGTAACGAGCGCAGCGTTTTCAAGAAGGGAAATGTGGGCAAGACAGATGATGATCATTGTTGTGTGGAAAATATACACCCCAAAGGGCGTAAACTTTTTTTACAGTGTACACTCTTCAGCAAAATTACACCCTTTGGGTCCTATCTTGCCAAAGAATAATCGTCATCTGCCTTATCTGCATTTCCTTTCTTTAACGCCATGAGCCCGGTACTTCCAAGTCGCGAACGGCGGGCGCGTTGTTAGAATGACAGAGCATTCTTGACAGGAAAGTAGCGAACGCAGTGTTTTCAAGAAAGGAAACGCAAGCGATACAGATGGCGATTATTTTTGTGTGGCAAATCTACACCACAAAGCGTGTACATTTGTTTAAGAGTGCACGTACGTAGGCTGCGAGTAGGTTACGTGTGTCGGTGCTCTCGCAGGTAGTTGCTAGTTGGCAGCCAAAGCAGGTTGGCGCACAGCTGGGCTAAGTTTTCTAGTAACGCTCCACGGTGGAACTAAAAGCTGAAACAGCTCCGCTCTTAAAATGGAAAAGAAAAGCAACCCGTGTCGCAAGCAAGACGCGGCTAGTAAGGGGGGGCGGCAATTTTGAACATACAGACGCTCTTTTTCCAGCTACTTTCGGTTTCAAGGACCCTGCCAAGATTAATTGTTCGCGTAGCCACCACATGAACTCCGCTATTCAAAATTTCACCGATGGGATAGGTAGTATCGAAGACGGGCTCCAAAGTACTCATCTGCTGTAGCCACCTATTGTTGATAATTAGAAAGTTAATTAGCGTAATTTCGCTGATTGCGCACGTAAGTGCGGAAATTGCTCTGTATCTAGAGGCCGCGAATACGTACACTCATATGGTAAACATAAGGTTGCCGTGGTTTATATTTTTCTCATTTAAAAAATATGATGCAGCTGAAAAACACCCTGTATTTAACACTTCCAGATGTTATCTTCCGACGCTTCGAAAGCTCTAACAGGTGTGTTAGAAAAATGGCAAAATTTGTCATTACATGAAATTGAAATTTCAGCAGTTGAAAGTGTAAGAAACCTGAGCACTCATAAATTGACATACTTATTTCTGCTCCGCAGGAATATAAGATTGTTTATTATATACCGATTGACAGTCTGTTCTCTGTACAAGAACACATTTTTAGTAAAAATTCACATGTAACTCACTGTCAGGAGGAAACAGGTACAGTAACGTTTATGCAAATGCACTTATATTGCTTGGCACAAATTATTGGTTCAAGTATGCAGGGCCCAGATATGCACGATTTTCGTTAAGCTGAGCCAAAAGATAAACATTAGAAGCCTTCTGGAGAATGGTAGGACACACGGTATTTTATATGAAATTGATAAGAGAAAAAAGCATTTTATTTACAAATCATACTGTGGAAACAAAACCACAGAAAAGACACGTCAACTTTTAACAGTTCTAAGTTTTCGCTTTGCCTTTGGGGCAGACAACTTGTCGTTTGCTGTTTTCAGGGTGTCTACACCAAATTGACATTTCCGAATTCCCTGAGGCTTTCATATTTTTCCTGAGTGCCTCTGCGAATTGTCTGAGTGCGACAGAACTTCGTTTTATGTGAAGACCGGTTGACGCTATGTCGCCCGATGCTTTCACTCTCTAGCAAGCATGCTAAAAAATTAAACAATGGCTTAATCCAGTTTGAATAGTAAGAAGTTGTGTTTATTTTCATCAAAAAGAAAACAAGGGTGGATTTAGTAAAATGCACAGCGAATAAAATATCTTCGAAAAGCAAAAATGGTAAAACCCATTCCAAATCGAGTCAAACATTCTCAAATACGGAGAAACGGGAAATTCATACACAAGCAAACATTTTCGAATATGACCAATTTCTATCAACTGATCGCAAGCTCATTGGTATGAGTTCCGAACTTTGTCACAAATGAGATTCTCAGCAGCTGGAAAGTCAACCTCAACTGCCCTGTCATACTCACAGCCCGCGCACAACGCCTCAATGTTGCGTTTCACTGCTTTAAAGAGGTTATTTTGGTTTGGACGTGGGACACCTGCATCTCGGCGTCAGTCAACACTCTATTTCTTGAGCTCAAGCTCCTTCATAGAAGCGGTGGCACGCTTCCTTCCCCGTTCATTCCTCGATGCTAGGTTATTTCTGTTCTCGTACTCCTTCCGTCGCGCGTTCGTCCCACGGGCCACTTGAAGCATCCTCTTAGTAGCAAAGTTAACGTCAGATTTTTCGGACTCCCAAGGGGTTACGATAACGTCCGAAAAATCGGGCAGTTCTAAAAAATGAATGCATGTCTTTTGCTGCCCTTCAGATCTCAAATCACCCCACGCACATCCTAAAAAGCCTGTCTGCCAGTACATTTATTAGGCATATCGGAGCTCGTAGTGTGACAGGATATGGCGGGTGCAAGCGTGTATAATTAAGGAACACATACAGTGTCACGTAACAGTTGCCGCTTCCCACGCCGGTTATGCTTCGCCGTAACACTTTGGCACATGCTTCACCGCATTTCGCTACCCTATTGAGACAACGCCGACTTTCTGGAACCGGGATTATGCAACGCGCCGTGCTTTCCGAGCTTCGAAGCCAATCGCGAGGACACCAACGGCGGAGTCGGTGCCATTGCTAACAGCGGCGAATTATTTCAGTGAAACACATGGCACAGAACGACAAGCTTAAAAGCTAAAGTCAAAGCAGCTAGGCTTAGCGTTGCCACGGTGGTGGCTACGGCTGCCAGCGGAAATGCGTGCGAGAGCCCGGTTCGAGGCGGCAAGGCAATAAAAATGGCGGTGGCGGTGGCGGCTTTGATTAATTCTGTTTCGCACCTGCGATCATGGCCAAAATTCTGGAAAATGGGATGGCGACGGGTTATGACGCCGTAAATTTCAGACGTTCGTATACATTGACTCTATGGGATGCGGGGTGGCGCCGCGTAGCCATGCGAATTATCGGGCGTTCCTGGAATTCGGTTGTTTACTTTACACTGGTAACTCCTCCAGCGGGTGACTCAGCGTCAAAGGCGATTCGTTACGATTCCTCTCTGTCACTCGAGCCAGCATTACAGCGACTTTGGTTACCCAACAAAAGTACTGCGCATTTTCCGTGGCAGAAGCACAAATTCCCTGAGTTTTCACTGAGTATTTTGAAACTACTCAAAATCCCCGAGAATTCCTGGTTTTCCCGTTTGGTCGATAACCTGTGTTTAGCAGAGGTTGTTTACACGTGTGTTTGCTGCTGTACTAAATATGTAATGCATGGCTTGTTGAGGAGCATGCCAACTAACACAAATATCCAATTCATCGATATCATTGAGGATGCCATACAAAAGAGCCAACAATACATTTTTCTCGTTAGAAAGTGCAACGAACAGAGTAGCGAAGCGTGGACTTCTAAGCTTCACGAGCACTATTTCTGTGGTAAGCACAGCATTTATAATAAGCTCACGCGGGAACTTCACCTCACCCCTGGTAATGCTGGTAAAAACACATTTCTCGCAATGTCTACCTCTCCATCATCTATTACCATATTTCCTTTGCATGATTGGCACAACAGTTTCTTTAGAGCTGCATGAGCGCAATAATCCACAACACAAGTCAAAGCAGGAAGCCTTGCCACTTTCTTCTAAATTTCTCTGTAACTAACTGCGACGTGAAACTTGCTTTGATGCGAGTTGGCACTAATGATAAAATCATCGCACAGCATGTCAATGTCTGGCAACTCGAGCACTTTCTGCAACCGCAGCTTTGTTTCGGACTCGTGAATCTGTCTAATTGACAAATGGTAGTTGGGACCAGACAACTGACGGCACCCACCAAAGCGATCTTCGAGAGAATGTGTCTGAAAGTTGCCTAGCAAAACATATTTCATACCAAGTTCTTCAAAGCAGTAGATAAGGTCGTCGTGGAGCGCATGATTGTGTGGCATAAGGCTTAGTGCGTTTCCCTTGTCAAATATCCTGCGTCGTGCTTGAAACTTTCCCAGTAGTCTAGCCACTGCATCATTTTCTGCAAAAACTGTTATGGGGACAAGATGTCGAGATTATAGGTTTTCCAGCTCGTCTGAAAGCCGCTGGCCCTTTCTTGGAGTCTTAACGTTGACCATATTCCATCGTGTTAGCAGCGTGTTGATGTACTGACCCATGCTATCAGCATGCTGAAGGTTGCTATAATGAAGTGCAGCCGCACTTGATGAATTGAAAATTCTTAATGCCGACTATACATTTCGCCACACCATTTAGAAGGATTTAAGGCCTTCAATGACAATGTCGGAGCAAAATAAAAAAAAAACAATTTTGTTCGGACTCGCGCAGCTCACATAAAGTGTTGAATGATGCTGTCGAAATTTTGCGTTTGGGGTCTGTACTTTTTGTATCAGGGAAGTACATGCACATGTCTGCATTGCGTTGATTTAACAAGGTATTTTTGACATATTTGGTTAAGTGAGCAGTGTTCGCGACAAAAACAAAGGTCATGATTGGTCAGCTGGATGTTGATAAACTACTTTTAGTCTCGGGGGCTTAAACACAACGGCCTTCTCTTTATGTTGACGGAATTGTTGTCAGAGATAATAGCAATCTCTTTAAGCCCTGTATGCTGAAGCATGACAACCAACATTCGCAAGAGATCTTGCAGACATTTTCCATCAATTGTAGCCACTGGCAAAATATGTACATCAACCTCGTGATCAGAACGGGGACTCTGAGTCATAAAGGCATACGCCGTTTTAGCCGGGCTTGCAGTTTTGACTGCTCCCCCTGTTATTGATCCAGATTTGAAATCGAAATATGACTGAATGTGGATTTCATCCATCATTAAAGGTACTATTTTTTCATCTTCTTTCATTGTGGTAGCAACCTTCTTAGCATATGACAGAAAACAAGAATTTTGCTGTTTTGTGGATGGGCTAACTTGTGGAGCGGAGCAGAGACGTCTTGCTGTTTCAGGATGAGGCAACTTAAACTTCAGTGAACCTCTCAGGAATTGATATGCGAGGGGCGAAATGGTGTAGAGGAGACTTGCAAATACGCACAGGTCTGGCGAGTAGCATGCTGCGTTGTTAAGGACAAGCTCGACTTCAGATTTTACGAGCTTGACGATTTCCAGGTGCCATACGTGTAACTGATGCTGCTGATAATTGCATATTACATCTCCCTACGGTATCACCACGGATGCAAGCATTTGATGAGCCCACTGAAGATTCTTGGAAGAATGAGGAATGTGCAGAAGCTCAACATGATGAAGGATGCCCCTTAATGGCCCCAAGTCCTGCAACTGTACAGGAATGCGGACACCATGAAGTTCCGCAATGCGTGTTTTATCAAAATACACTTCCACACGCATGGCGTCTCGAACTGTCACTGATGAACGCACAGAGGCGTCCTGATCTACAGTAAAATCCAGGAATGGAACCTTCGAATCCATGTGGATCACAGACCAAAATGGCGAAGTGTTAAAACTTAGCAGAGCTTGAAGAAATTCATAAAAGCTTGTAACTTTGTTCTGTTTGTCTTGCTGTTGATTTTCTTCCAGAGATTCATCTATGGCAATGCGAAGCGATTCGTGCTCAACACGTTTTCTGTACTCCTCCGGAGCCTCCACAGTGCATGCATTTTGACGAGAGAGGCATTGAGGGCAATTCGGGAACGTACCCGCTACCGCATCCGACTTTCAGCGGCACATCAATAATCTTCCTCGTCTTCACGTCCATGTGCTTTGAATTTTTAACGTAGTCGCTGGCCACAAAATGTTTCTCGCAGAGCTGATATGACAAAAAAACTGAGGGAACGCGTTTCATACTGTCGATAACGTAAACGGCTCGGTTCGGCTTTCGATACAAAGAAATAAGTATGATGACGTTTCAGACTCCGGCAACGCATGCAGGCTGATACAGCTGGTGCTGAATACGTTCAGCCGCAAAAACGCGCATTGTGTTAATAAAGCAAGTATTGAATTATAGGTCATATCTTACCCCTGTGCTCTTCGTAGGAGTATAATCCATTCGGGAAACTGCTCTTGGCCACGCCGCCCGCCACGCCAGGCCATTCCGAAACAGGTGCACTCGCACGTGTTTCCTGCACAGTTCGACTTGCAGTTGGGAGTGCAACAGCAGCCGGGAATTCTTGCAGTTCGTTCACGTGCAAAAGGACAGCACGAAATGACGCGAGAGGTAAGGGGATCGATACCCAGCACCTCCACCAGAAACGTTGCACAAAAAACGTATGTTTATAAATATTTACAAGTAAAGCGAGAAACGCAGGAGTCACAGTAACCAATACAGTGAGGAGCCACCTCTACGTTTCCTTCATCAATGGTGGCCTAATGCGACAAACTTCTTCTGTCCCGTGGCATTACACATCTCACAGACGTAAAAAGGACACACCCTCACACGCTACCTAACCAACGGCATGGGAACGGGCGACTCCAACGACCAACTCCGATCACTGTGGCCAGTACACGTGAAACGAAACCCGACAGAGATGCATGAAAATGTGGCTGCTTAATAATAGTTAAACGATGTGGTGTACCATTCTTTGAGAACACAGTTGGCTAATTAAAACTCTGACGAGCGGACCAACTGCCTGCCGCGTGAATTCATGAACCGCGCCTGGATTTACGGTCCAGCTCTCTCTCAGGATTGCCCCTTCAAAGATCCTCTTACCACTTATCACAATATTACGTCGCGTTACAGACAAAGCAGAAGGAAATTCCCTCCCCCAGCCCAAAACTGAACAGGGCTCAGGCCGTTACTTTCAGGCTCTTACAGACCAGATACTAGCTCACCCCCAGAGCGCTTAGTTAGATAGATCCTAACTTCCCGCAGTCGTGCTCGAAATACGGTCTCGCATGCTGGTCCTTCGACCACATGCTCTGACTGTGCCCGTACAACGCGGGCTCCGACCTGCAACACAAGTCCAAGTGGGACACCTCGCTGAAATACTCAGATTTCACGAACCAACTACAGGGGGTACAGAGGGCCCGCGACGTCACGGAGAGTCACCACCTCTTAGAACGACAAAAGGCTGAGCTAGTTGGTAAGTATTCATTATACAAAAAGGTGAGGCGTGCAGACAGGACACAAGAAAAGAGAAGTGGGCGTACTGCTTAAACGCGAGGAGAAGTGGCGTCCCTGTTGTCCACTTCTCTTCTCTTGTGTCCTGTCTGCATGCCTCATGTTTTTGCTTAATATGACCGCCTCCCTGTCCCATTGGGGGCGGAGCCACCAACTTCATTTGGGAGTCTTCGGTTCCCCCCTATCAACTTCCTCAGGACACTCTAATAAAGTTCTTGTCACTGTTACTGTCAATGCTGCAATCTTTGCTAATATTTGCACCCTAATTATTACAAACACTAAAAAAATGACTTGTTTGGATTCTACCTAAAGTCACCGCTGAAGCCACTGTGAGCCATCTATACCTGTTCTTGTCCAGACTTGTCCAGCCTGCGCGCTGAGCATGTAGACGTTCGGCGCTTGGGCGAGGAGGAGACACGGGGGCCTTAAGTTTTCTAGGTGGTGTTGCCTCGTTACCCTCTGCACCCGAGCACGCGCAATGACGGCAACCATGGCGTGCCATCCGTCCGCGTCGATTTGAATTCTCAACGACTGCACCTGGCGCGCCGACGCTTGTTGCAGTGGTGTCTACCTGTAGAATCGGTCTGTCTGTATTCGCGCCTTCTTTGTTGCATCATCCGTCAACCTCATTGAACGGTAAGCTTTAGCGAAGGTATTTCCGTCAATAGGTCATGATTAGGTGACCGCATCTCGTAGCGCGAACCGGCTGAATGAAGTGTAGCCGACTCGCGCACACTGTCGATTTGTCGTTTACACGCTGTGGAAAGGGAGCCCTTGTTCTCGCTTCTAATGTATATAATATGTTATGGCAAGCGATCGCTCACGCTTGTTGATTTTACCGTCATAGTTGATGTCCGTAAAAAAGAAAATACACCACATTTGACCTGGATACTGAGCAGCCACTAAGCGGATTGTCTGTGTTGAGAAGCGTAGTGTAGGTTGACATTGTTTTGTGGCGCTCGATCTGGCCGCCATAAATGCTGCGCTGCATGCGTAGTGCAATTCTCGTTACACGCTTTACGCATATACCTCGAAATCGTATTAGCGTGATCAATTTTCAAAAAGAGACGCACAGTTGAATGAATGCTAGCGTATAGTGGTAAGAAAAGCCGTGTTTTCGCGGCACAGATCAGCAGTGTGCGCGCTGCCGTTTTCGTAGGCAAAATTAGCAGTATTTGTGAGGCTCCTGGCAACCAATATAAATATATGCAACAGCAAAAGCATTCGGAGCATGAAACTCATGACAAGCTCAGTCACTCGCAGATTCGCAACTTAGCCGAGAAATGTTATAGAACAATAAATATGTCGTTCGGGGACGCACCCTTTAGATGTTTGAAACTGAAGGCATTGCGTTCGACGATAGCCTGAATATTCTTTTTGCGCGTTGGTTTTATGAGCAATTGAGCAGCACGAAATATTTTGGGGGCTATTTGAAAAGTGTTAAGTGCCTCTCTATGCGTAAGCATTATTACGCTTACGTGCTGTTGTTCACTGTTTATCAGATTGTTGTGTAGGCAGCTGCTGGCGCAGGTACTAATTTTGACAGTCACGCATGGTATGACGTTCTTGTCGTGCGTACGAAGAGTTCCAGTTTTCATTACTGTTGCATTAATTGCCGTCGTGTCGGACACACTGTATAAGACATGCGCTGCAAAAAGACGGACGCCAGATTATTCACTTGGTGGCCTTTTCTTATTGGATGAACCACAGAATATACAACTAATTTAGTGAACATTAAACTTGCTCTAACCTTATCAACACACCTAAGAGGTCGTAACATGGTTTAGCTGATAAGTAACCTTATCCACAAGCCCCATTCATGTGCATTCTACTGAAATTATGGCAAATAATGTATACATCTCAGAGTACGACTAAAAAAGCCGTTACAGACTGTTCTAAGCAGAATTGCAATTCTTAACGTGATAGTTCAAAACAGCAGTCACTGTTGTGAGCATGTTCGTTCTGCACGGGCAAATAACATTAACAGCCCGAAAATGTGCACATAGTCCAGCGGGTACCCTTCCTTCCAGCAATTTTTATATGAATCATTTGTCATCCTCTCATTTGTTTCTTACTTTGATAAGTACAGTATGTGTCATATGAACCTGTCTTGAAACGATACCTACCGTTGCCGGCACAAGCGGCCATTGCGGTTGTCTGACAGTTCATGATGGTTTGACATATGAAACATTTTAATGATGCTGATTCGTATTGGGCATGTAGTCTATGGTCAGATGTAAACTCAATTAACTGAAGACGTAAGTGATCGGAACAAATGATATTTCTGGCCCTTGCGCCAAGAAACAATATCCATCAATCGGAACAAATGATATGTGAAGCTACTAATGAACTGGAAAGAAAAATACCCATAGATTAGTTTTTCCTCACATTCTTATCTCTACTTCACGTGTGTCTCTTTCTGTGTTCTTCTCTTCGGTGCTGTGCTCGCATAGCTATGAATTACGAACGTACCCAAGCCCTGTCGGTGTTATTAAGCAAGTGATTCAATTCAGATCAATCTAATAGTAGATGGCAAGTGACTGGCCTTTTATCCGTTTTAGCTAGATAATATGGACTGGCAGTAACTTGGCAAACATTACAGCAGAATGTTTTTTATTGCACCTAAACTGCGGGTGTCATAGAATCCCAGGGAAGTTTCATGAAAACAGCCAGCGAAGGCTTGGAAAAAGATCACGTAATTTGTAAATATTAACATAGACATGCTGTCTTGTTATATGCTATAGAAGATTTCATACAACCTCTGTATTAAACATATCGTTGAAGCGCTTCCCCTTTCAAAAACTGAGACAAATAAGTAACATTTTTTAAACTAAACTGAAAGAAGCATATTGACTTGGCATTTCTTGCTCAATTTTTTTGCGTTAGCTAAAGTTCTGAACTTTAGAATGATAGAAAAATACTCATGTTTGAGATCACCTTAAATAATTTACTGTGAGAGCATTCATTCAAACTACAGTTTTAGTTTTGTTTCCAGGAGTTGTATATCTGTCATGCCACGACACAGAAAGTGTTTACGTGGTATTTCTGCTGCTCATGTGGTATACCTAACCTGCAACCATGTCAGCGTGCCCAAAAGGCCTCATTATCTATCAGAAGCTAACAAGTGACCATATAAATAGAATTAATCAATCTGCCTTCTATGACCAATGATGCCTCCATTTAAGAGGATGAGAAAGGCATTTAAATGTGCATTGAGGGAAGTACAATCTTTAGCATGATACTCGCAATGCTCCAGTTACTCTTCCGACCACATCACTCTGCGCGGGCATACTGAATTACCTGCCAAAAAAATAGCAGACAGTCAAAGAGACAAAGAGTTTATTCAGACAACGCAGGTACAGTCGCCTAGGGCGCAGACCAAAAGGCAAGTGGATGCCTGACAAGGAGTCTGCGCCCTTTATGCTCCCATTCGAGAGCACAAGACATTGAGCGCAAAAAATAATCACTAAACAAGATGGAAATACAGAGGCGTTGGTTAACATTGAAACGGGAGTTATTTCATATTGGACATTTATGTACAATTGGGAAAATGCTGTAAGAAACAACAGAGAAAAAACAAAGAAAAGGAGTGGTCATGCCTGTAGTGACAATAGATACATAGTGATTTCATTTTTGAACGCTTTGAATGATTTACATTCCTGAAGAATGTTTAGAACAGGATGGTGACCATTTAAAAAAACTGGAAATTCCGTAGCTAAGTTTCTGGGTGCCGTAGTTCATACGTATTTTTTCCTTATTGCAACATATGTGCCGGGTGTTGTAGGTGTGTGTTTTCGTTAGATACTGATGAAAAAAAAAAGCCGTAGGATCGGAATGCATTTGTAGGTAACTACCTAACGCTATGTTTTTGTTTATAACATTCAACAGTGTAGGCAGTTGATGTTTTCTAAACAATGGGGTTAGTGTGCCTAAGATATGGTGCATTATCTATTAGGCGCATAAATTTCTTCTGTAATAAATATATGTTTTCTATGCATGTTTTAGTTGCTGTGCCCCAGACAAGAAGACAATAGTGGAAACGCGAATGTACCAGTGTGTAGTATAGTTGTTTCTTTAGGCAGATAGGCAAAAGGTTCTTTATTTTATGCATGATACCAATGGACCTAGATATACCAGTGCGAACTTTTTCAATGTGAGGTGACCAGTCAAGATGCTCGTGAAATATTACACCAAGAAAATTATGTGTTGCTACACGTTCGATAGATTCATCGCTAAATTGGATAAGTATTTCTTGTTTTATACACTTGTTACGAACGCGGAATATAATGTACTTAGTTTGTTTAATGTTTAACTCTAGTTCATTACCGTGGAGCCACGTGGACAAATTTTCCCGCCATGCATTGGTTTCTACTTGTAGGACTTCTAGGTCTTGTCCGCAGATGAATACATTGGTATCATCAGCGTACAGTATTATTTCTGGTGTAGAGGGCACGTTAATTATATCATTTATATAAAGCAGAAATAACAGTGCCCCAAGGATTGATCCTTGGGGAACTCCATAATGTATCTGACCTAAGCTGGACTTTGCATTCGTAACATTCGTGTACTGGTGACGAGTTAAGAGGTAATTCTTTATTAATGTGAGAGCCGTTCCTCTAATGCCGTGTTTATATAATATCTACACTGTAGGCAGTTGATGTTTTCTAAACAATGGGGCAGTGTGCCTAAGTTATGGTGCACTATACTGTGTCTTTCACGCATGGGTGCAAACCATGTTTAGTAGCCTGATGTTTATAACTTGTTCAACTACTTTCGACACCAACTGAGTCCAACTGTGTAACCTTGTTTCAGCAGTTGATATAGATATCATTTGGGATAAGTACATTACTATCTCATATGGGGTGCTTAATGGAGTCGAATTCCTTTTTAAAGTCTAGAAAGACACCTATTGTATATATTTTCTGCTCAAAGTTGTCTATTATCTTGTTCTTAATTTTTATTAACGCCATTTCAGTAGATTTCTCTTTCTGGAATCCGTATTGCTCCTCGGCGATGATATCGTTTCCCTTGCAGAAGTTTAGTAGCCTTATGTTTATAACTTGTTCAACTACTTTCGACACCAACTAAGTCCAACTGTGTAACCTTGTTTCAGCAGTTGATATAGAGATAATTTGGGATAAGTACATTAATATCTCATAAATGAATTTGTCATAAAAAAACGTACTCTTCCTGCAGCGCCAGCAGCAATTGTGAATGTTTAGCTGTTTCTCGTACAAATTATTAAATATACAAACAATAGAGATTTGTTATTTTTGCTTCACATTGCCGCATATACTTATTTGCAGCAGACACACGCCGCAGCTTTGGCAACAATGGCTCAAAGGTCAAGGCCAGCCTGGCAACCGAGCTTGCCAAGCGGGAAGTATTCTGTAGATACGCAAATAATCTCTTTAAGATCATATCATAAGACATATATTTTTAATAAATTACTGTCATATATCTTCTAATAAACGCAATTATTCAATATCGCTGCACCTGTTTTCTTTTTCTCAATGCATGATTGACCACAAGTGGAATTGCTTCGATTTTTTCTGTTTATGCAACATATGAGAGCGCAGCTGGTTCAGAGGCATTATCAAGCTATTAACATTAATGCATAAATGGACGTGAGAAGCAACAGGTACACATGCATAATATGCATTCAAAATTTTCTTGATGCCATACGTAAACAAAAATTGTAAACTAACTTGTACATTGCAGATAGCTAGCAGATTTAAGTCAATTGGATGCATTGCTTTTAACTGTAACATTTCTTAAATGTACATGTGCATAAATGTTCATGCCGCATTACATAAAGATTAAAGGCTACATGCATTTGAGATTTTTTCAACTACTTGCATCCGCATGCATACTTTTCAACGCACAGCTCCCTAAGTATGTTCCGATATGCATACTGGGTGCAGTAAATTGTTATAGGCATTTCCAACAGACTGGTATTAAGAACACCAAGCAGCGAGTGTTTATATGTAATGAGAATAAAGTTGCTTGCCGAAACGGAGTTGGCAAAATGTGGTCTATATAGGTGGTATATAGGGTATGCAAGCTATTTTAGCGAAGCTTTTCAATGAACATAAAATATTTTTAAAAATAAGCAAAAAGGTATACGAGTATAAAACTACCTACAGGTCAAACCTATGGTGGCTTAACAGCTTAACAGCTTAGGTGCTAAAATCGAATTTCATTTCACCATCTATTTCTATTATTATACTTGAACAGCTTTTCTCAACTTATGTTAGCAGGAACACCCTGTATCGAAAATAGTATACAAAATTGTAAAACGAAAGTCTATAGATTAGCGACAGACAGGTCTACAGGAATTGTCTATATACAGTCTCTAGGCCACAATCTACAAAAAGTGTAAGGCAACCAGTCCATATACAGACTATAGACTGATATATAGGAATAGTCTAGATAGCCTGCAGACATCTGCCTATAGAAATTTCATAGAGTTCGGTCTACAAAAGTACAACTATATAAGTCATACACATTTGTCGACAGACAAATCTGTATACACATTTGTGTATAAAACCTCACCGTTTTGGTCACCTCTTTATTCCTTGACTACGTCACTACTCACATTGTAGTGACGTAGTCACTATACTGTGACTTTCACGCATGGGTGCGAACCATGTGGTGCCATCCGCACCAGGGGGCCATGGTGAGAAAATTGGGAGATTGAAGCTCTTCATAGGAAGAAGAGATTTTTGCCCGGGTGCATTTGATAACGCACTGAAGTGCTATTCTGGATGGGGAAGGTGAAGGGAAATAAATGTTTACACAGGATAGCGAAAAAATGAAATAAATGTAATTTTAAAATGACCGAGCAAACATCACAAATATAAAAACAGGGGAGACGGTGACGAAAGACCCGGTTTTCAATCATGAAGTGAGTCTTTTTTAAGCTTTCTGAGAAAGAATTTCTGAGAGGCATCCGAGCATTAAATCTAATTGTAAATGAACGAAATTGTAGAGGCGAAATTAAAATTTAGAAACATACGAGTACAGTAGGAATATATTAAGTAACCCAGCAAAGAAGTTGTAAAGAAATTAGATAAGGGAATGTGCGGCATAGCAAGAAATTGTCACAGTCACAGATTCGAGCGCACCACCTACATTGTGTAGGGACTAAAACAGCGAAAACTAGCATTCCAACCTAAATGAATGTTTTCAGCAATGCGCAAGACACTGCGCAGCATTTAGGAGAAACATTCCATACACGTTGTCTAAGGGAAGGGGAACGAGCACGACGACGCAAGCCCCAATAAAACGGCTTATAAAGCAACACTAAAACTACAATTTAAATGTTTTAAATAATTAGCTATTTAAGATAATGATCAAGAAATTATCGAGCAATTGTGAAATATTTCTTGCGCATTCATTCTGCATACACATTCATGAGCGATAAAGTGGGGATCGCCTGAGCAGTGATGTTTTAATGGTATGGAATATTCTCCATAGGGCAGAGGGGGAGGGGGCTGTGCCATGGCATGAGGACATATGGCACTAAAATGGCACACTTTCTTTTTTGATTGATCAGTGAATGTGCAATACCTCAGGGGTCTAATTTTTTCATTTTTTTCTGGACAGAGGTTAAACGCTGCGGAAAAGGCAGAATACGGTTTTATCTCTGAAAGGAAAGAACACCTCCAGCAGCAGCAATACGGTTCGAGGGCTTTTCTACCATTTATTGTTGTATTACGTCTTCGCAGTAGAGAACAGGACACGGCATCGTTGCAACACGCCCATTCAAAAGAACTGCTCGCGGAAAGGCTGGGACGCAAGCGGATGAATCTCCACATTGCCTGTTGAGACGTCGATGGATGTGGGCGAGCAATTTATGCGTTAGGCATGGCAGGCATACCCATACTAGGAGGCCCGCCAGGAGTGCTACCGCCTCCACGCTGACACGGCCGCTTACATGAAGACTCCGAAAGCAGAAATGGCAAGAGAAACACCAGCATAACATCGCTGAACTCCGCCCACGCACGAATCCACAATCTACGAGACTCAGCCGTCTGACGTGTTCACATCGGTGCCGACAGGGTGGTGATTACCTCCAGAACGATCATGCAGCCACTGGGCCAGAAAGAAAATAATAGGCAGAACTAAAGCCAGGAGAGAACGGTGTGGCTCTCCGATGCTGGGAGAGCAGCCAAGTGTTCACGGTGCGGAAGCAGTGAAAACAAAAAGAAAAAGAAATGAAGGCGACTATGATGCAAACAGCGTATAGGACAACGAGGTGCATGGAAAGGTCGTATAGGCGAGGCCAGGGCCGAAATCATCGTCCTGCCGAACGGCGATAACCGGCTTCATGCAGTCAGACGATGTTCTGCCGGCAGCCGATACACCCGTTGGCCCAGCCGTCTGAAGTGACTACCGGTTTGTACGAGAACGTATCGCACAATAAGGGCACTACTGCTGCACCTGTTCTTTTCTCACAAGATGATCCATCCCGCCCGCTCTGGTATGGGAAAAGGGGCCTACAACAACGACGTAGCGGAATCTGCTTTTTGTTTGCGCTTGTTTCGTTGTCTAGTATTTCTTTGCTTGTCATTCTTTTCTTGCTTGCTTAGCCTGTCTTTTACACAGCACGCGTCACAGACGAACCTATGTTACACCCCGGAGGGCTCGCATCACCACCTCTTGTTATAAGGACATTCCTAAAGGACGTCTCTATTGAAAAAGCAGGCGTCGATTGTATTTCTCAGCAGGTGATCCCTCTAAGCGTCCATCTATTACACCGAGGCGCGGAGCAAGCTCTTTCATCAACGACGACCTCGTTTTGGAACACCCGGCTCATATAAGCTGTTCCTCGTAGACTCTTCCTTGAGTGCCTGCGTTTTCACTTCCTACGATATCCCGTGTTGCTACTGCATCAACTATCGCCGCTTGATCCCCGTTCTTTTGTGTGCCAGCATCATACTTCCTCCGCAGATACGAGGATTGCGACGCGCAGTTCATCATGCAACGCATCGCAGTGCGATTAATCACAGCTATGTGGACGTGAATCACCGATGAAAAATTTATGTCTTCGCAGGTTCACTGCGCTTCTACATCGTTTCTTGCTGAAAGAAATCTTTACAATTTTTTCGAGGCTCAAATACACAAAAATATAGCATGAAAGGAGACGGAGGATCCGAAGAGCTTGCTTTATATAAGAAGGTGGCACGTACGTATAATCCACGAGGGTCATCTTTCAGCATCACGAAGCAGGACAGCTCTTTTCTACCTCACAACATCGTGCAGCCGAGTTCGGTGGGTATCCGTAGTTCTTTATAAACACATAATCAGCTTCTAGCGCCTCCCGGCATCACCTTCCATCCACCATGCTTCCATTCATAAGTTCAAGCACACGTTTCAAAGTATGCGTTTCTATTTCGCTAGCAGCACAGAATAGGAACACAATTCTTGTTTCATATTTAGAAAGCAGGTTTCCTTCGATTTCTTATTGATACAAGAATGAGCTTTTCCGAACACCACTACATGCCAAGAATTGTGAGCTACTCACAGTACATAGATCTCAAGCGGATGTCTCTCATACGCTTGTGATTCCAAACAGAAGGTACGATTCAGGAGGAGCGAGTACTCGTGCGCGAGCTTATGGCACGTCCGACTGATCGTTCTTCGGCGCTCTAGGTCACTCTTGTCGTTTTCCGTTATACTGGTACAAATGGAGCACTCAGAACATATACTCTCAGTTCATTAAGAGTACCATGTTCCAGCTCAGAGCGCTCGGAATCGCTCTCACCTTCGCGCCGGGAGTGCAACAGACATCCAACAGAAACAACATCACGTGGACAATGCTGTCGCTCTGGGCAGGCTTTCTATGGACATAATGTTTAGAGCTTCGCATTGCTGCAAATCCACCTGGAGTGCGCTGGGAACCAGGCGAATGCACCATATTAGTTCACGGAAGAAGGGAAGCTTCAGGATGTCTGATTTCCATATGTGCTCATCTCATGTCGCCTCGCTTCAGCTTGTGCTCACAATGGGAGTGACTGCCCAGAAATATCTTATATGATTGACAACGCCCCTGTGTTAATCCGCTGGTACCTCTTAAAGCAGCCCCCAGACCACCATGCAGCAAACGGCTTGTTGGCTCCCCGTGTTGATGGTCGTGTCTTGCCTCGTAGTCCTAGAGCACTGTTCGGGAAGTTGAATTGGCTCTGTGTTGGTGCGCGAACGCTTGTATCGTCGAGGGCATGTGGGCAGTCCGTCGTGTACGTCCTGTGACTCCTTTGAGGCACTTGAACACCTTATATTGGTGTGTCCCGCATTCGTCACACAACGTTCACTGCTAATGAAGGAATACGGACTGATTGGATTCAAGTCAACGACCCCTGACGATTCCCAGTTTCGGAGCGGGCGTGCTGCTCAACGTGACCAGGCCCGTAGAGCCTTGTTTACTTTCATACAGAAAACTAATTAGGCCGGACGTTTGTTTATAGTCATTTCCTTCGTGTTCCTATATTCTTTTGTCCATGTCTCTCTCATTTGTTTATTTCCTATTTTCTTTCCTATTTATTTGTTTCGCATCTGATTCTCCTCTTTTCATTCGCCCCTCCCGAACGAGTATGCTGGCGCTGTGCCCCTCTCGGTGGCAGTTGTCAGCTTGCTCCCTCCCTGTTACCTTTGTGTGCTTGTATGTTTACATATCCAATAATAATAACAATATCAATCATCTCAGGTATCACTTCTTGTTCTTTGCGATCAGTTTTCAGAGTGTTTATCAACCTAGTCCCGCTTACTTGAGTTCATTTGCTAGTTAATTGCGTGGTGTTGCTCACGCCGGAACGCACTAAACGGTCGTCACTTTTGTGTACGGGAAAGGAAAACAGCAAAACGTGCGTTTCATTAGACAATTTTACTGGGCGCTGAACAGAATAGGTGCCAAAAAAAGGGAGTGAGGCAAATAAAGCTTTTGAGAATGAGAGAAAGAAAAAAGAAACCACGTTTTCTAGCAGTGAGCGAAAGTCGAGAACAGACACCTGATGTTCCCCAAACGACCCCACCCGCGCGTAAATAACACCTCGGAAAATATAAGCATGGTGCTTCAACGAAGCATTCGCTAATTACCTTCGCCCGACTCCTCGCTCACGGCAACGATAACAGCAAAAATTGACGACGAGTGCTTCCAAAAGTGTGCTGAAGTGCAGTGCCATTGTTTGCTTTCTCTCCTGCTCTCTACAGTAATTCGTGGTCGTTAGTCCTCCTGACGCCGCCATGTTTGCGTAGAAACTGCGTCGCACGATCGTTCAAGTGAAGGCAGCATCCTCATAACCCTCCGTTCAGGACAGTTGAACCGAACATATCGGTGGGGAAGTTGATGCCTACCCTTAGCTCAAACAGGACTACACAAGAAATAAGGCTGTACAAAGTGCCTCGCCATGTCTGCGTTCTTGCGCGGTGCTGTTCGCTCTAAAATTTAAGAGGAACAGCTGCACCAGTGTGTTGGGGGCAAGAAGTCACTTTCCTCCAGCTTCTATTCAGCCCCGTTTAGAGGTGGGGAGGCGTGGTGACAGGTTTGGTGATGGCGTGACTGTATGAAACATTGCTCATAAAATAGAAGACGCAGCTGCCAACTTGCACTGTGTTGTATTTTGATCCGCAGTTACTTGAACTGTTAGTAACATGCCACCTAAGAGCATTTTAAAACCGGGAAGAAACGGTTGTTCATTTTTTGTAGTGAACTGAGCCCGTCGCTTTTTGACAATGTTATAGCCGAGATCATTTCACTTGAAAAAAATATTTACGAAGCTGTTCGAACGCACTCTTACGTGAGAGGTCAAAACAGGAGGACATGATACACGAGAGAATGAGGCAGGAGGAACAACAGGAGCTGGGAAGAAGTTATGAGCCAGAGGAAAAAGTATTTAGAAATTTGCCTAAAAAGTAGGAATTGCTGTAAACACCGGAGATACGCTCCCCTTTGGGACGCCTTCATTGGGTTTAAACCAAAGGAACGTATGCATGAACATTTGCGAATTCATTTTAGCTCCAGGGGAATACCTGGTTAACTTACTGATTGAATAACTCACATATCCCAAATTTGTGAATTAAAATTGAATTGAAATTGTTCTCTTCAGACATGCTATCCTTTTTAAGGACATGTGTTTGTCTGAACGGAAAGTGAGCCTATCAAATTATTTCAGCTATTTTTTATACAATTTCGACTCCAAAAGGACGCATAGATTTCTCAAATTTTATATGCCCTCCTCTGTTCAATCGCCGCCTTCTTGGCCAGTCCCCCGCTGTACATACGCTTAAGGATGCTGCATGGAACAAGCAAGCAACTACTGCTGTTTTAATAAAGTAGTCGCTTGACTAGAATGCGTAAGTGCGACAGAACGAGGACGTAGAACGAAATAGACACACAGAAACAGCGCTACTGCACTACACATTCTATCATGGATTCGCAAGGAAACATCTTCATAACGTAACATGCTACAATGTACGCTTGATCTCGACGCATCCATTTCAGTGATGTTACTGTTTTCCGTAGGAGTCCTTCGAAAATCAGGACACAGCTCACCTCCTATTTTTACCGCACAAACATAATCAATGGCCACTTAACCTCTCAAAGCACTGGTCCGGTTGCACAATCACATTGCTGCGGCACATCGCGTGTCGATTTTTTTCTAACTCCTACACAAACGAACACCGTTCACGCGTGATCCTCATTGACTTTGACAGCTTACTGCTCGCAGCCTTCGATATGCAATGAGTGAACGCGCCGCGTAAACGGTGAACGTGGGATGGGTGACGTCAGTGCAAAGGAATAAAGTATCATCAGTACGTCCTCCCCGTTCGTGCGTTTTTTTTTTCGACATTACACAACATGTCTACACTCCCGCTACGGCGCCTCCTGTCCAGTCTGAGCTCCCACTACGCGTTCTCAAAGTACGGTGATAAGACAGCGTTCGCTAATCCTGCCCTGCCCGAACGGACCCGCTTGTCGCCGGGGTTTTCTTTCTGTTGTAGGGAAAGCAAGGACTCTGCGTGTATGACGTCACATTGACAGGCGCCCTGTAGTACGTGCTCAAGTGGACGGCGGCGCGTGCTATAAGGAGGCCCGTGCAAGGTGTAATCCAATGCGAGAGATGCCTTTGGCGGTAAGCTAGCTGCCTCTCGCAGTTTCTCTTAGCCTCCTCGTCCTTTCTCTCCAACTTCCTCTCCCGCCCCTTCGCCCTCCCTTGCCCATCCTTCTTCCAGCATCCGTCTCCACTTACTCGCCACCTCACTGTTTTTAGTGCAGCTTCGAGGCGTTAGAAAACATTCACGAGCCATTGTGAGGGTGAGGTCAGTGAACACGCAGCTACGCTATTTGACGGACCAAATTTATTCCGCTACCCAAAACATGAAATTGTATGCATTAAGTATAAAGCTCTTGCACTGATGTTTTGCCACGGAATTCCTACCTGGAATGCGATAACAAATGATCAGCGCTAAAGCAGGTGCTTTGGTCATAAAGTATGCTCTCGGCAAAAAATACATGACGCAAAAAATGCTCCAGCCGTACGTGCTATTTGTCGCCTTAGAGCCCTATTCCTGTAGTGGTGAAAACCCAAAATTAATAGTACAGATTTTTTCTTAATATTACGCGTGCTTGCGCATTTCAAAACGAAAAAAAACACACAGGTGTGCTAAGGAGACAAACAGCTTTTGTGAAATGTCTGAGGTACTACAGTAGCCTTCTTTTGGAACTCTTCATTCGCAAGCTTAGGAGTTAGCAGCAAGTGTTGGCATGCTGGTCTAATAGCACACGTTATGAACGAAAGATTCAGATATGCTAACGGTTTTTTCCAGCCAGCCCGCAAAGATATCAGTCCTATTTTTTTTTTTTTAGCTGCACGAAATCTTTAAAAAATTGGCTGTGACTAATAGCACAATCCCAATGGTTGAACTCGATGAGGCGGCCATTACTTTCACTAAAACTGGAAATTCATAATTGAAATGTTAACATAATTACAATAATTAAATAATTTACGACAGGTTTTTCAATCTACGAATTGTAGCTAGTGATATTGCAAGGCATATCTACCTGAAACGAATTCTGAGCACGGTACCGCTTTCGACATATACGCCGTCATATTTGATTAGAGACGCACTGTTCTTCCAATTACCTTTTCTTAAAAGCAACGATGATTTGTGCACTGAAGGACAAGAGTAGCTGGACCGACAATGAGTTTCGTCGGACGCTTCGAAAATTGATAGCTCGAAACTGGTGCAGTCCTGAGAATTTGCTCAAAGTGGATACGCCTTGCCAACTCAGCAGCTGCAATTATTAAATGACAATATGTACCGTAAAGCAATTAAGTAAATATTTATCGGTCTAACTATACTAACTACTCAATTAAGTGTTTTCATTTCTCATGTAAGTAATAGCCGCCTCATTGAGTAATTTAGCTGAAAGGTTAGAATTGTGCTTTTTCCCACAGGTAGTTACTTTAAAAAATCTGGTGCTGCTATGTAAAAATACCTGGTATACCCAGAAGTAGATTATTACAGTGTCTCTATGACGGCACTGTCAATACGCTCGGACCAATGACAACAAAAGCAAAATCAATTGCGGTAAGGACGATGGCGACAAAGTCTCCGTTTCCTTGGGCTACGACCCTGTTCCTACTATCCGATTTTACTACTCAATTGTCCTTGGCTGCAAAATTCGCGCGAGGGATTAGCCTTGCTTGGGATTTTGAAAGAAACAGGTGCGGCAGCTTGCGACAGCAATAAGCAGACTGACATTCCCGCAATTTTCACTGCCATATGTTTCAATCAGCGGCACCGCGCTATTGATTTCAAGCACAATCTTTGAGCACTCTTGATGGTGCCACCGTACACAGCTACGCGGAGCTCAATATTCCACAAAGCGGACATCTTAGTCAGACGCCCTTCAATCTTGCCTTTATAGGTATGATTAACGAGTTGCCACACTCCGTTTCAGTGCTGATGTACGCCGATGACATCTGCATTTCCAATTACTTGCGACACCAAAGACTCTTGTTGCGCACTGATAAACGTGTACGTTTATCGATGATGTCGTGTTATGCGACTATGGAAGGGGACACAATATCCATCTGCCAAGGCACCACAAGTTCATAAACATAACTACGGCTTAGAAGAAATTGTTGGGCGAGCTGGTGCATATTAGCAAACAGTTTCTTTAACTTCCCAACTTAACTGCAGGGCGAGATCTGTTCTGCACCAAGCGCCGCAGAATACCGAAGTCTCTATTGAACAGCAATGCCCAAAGCATGCATAAAAAGCAGTAGCTTTTCAGGGAGCACACATTATTAGTGCTCACCGCATTCGGCAAACATGGTCACGTCCTTCGCGCTTGTAAACGAGGCACCACTACAGATCCATGCCTTGTTTACGTAAGCTGGAAAGATGACATCCTTATATAGATCAACTCATGGCGGCCGATATCCAAGATACGGAAGGAGGCGGTCAGGCGAAGAAATTGTTGGCAAAGAAATTGCCAACCAGGGTAACTCCACCCACAACATCATCCTAATGATAACCACCAGCATCTTGTAAGCGAGTTTTCTGTCAACAAATGTACACCAAGTTATCCCGTGCAAAGATTGCGAACTTATAATGATGATAAAGGTGCACAGAAAAAGTTCAAATGCAATGAAGGCGCGCTCACGAGACATTCGTTAAATTGACATTCTCATCGGAATGCGTTGGTACTTCCTATTACTTGTCTTATCCCACAAAAGGTCCTGGGTTCAAATGCCTTAATTCACTACATCTTAATTAACTGCCCTTTGATCAAACTCGCCTTAATTAACCCAAACGTCATGGGTTCGACTCCCACCAACGGCCTCGGGTTCAACCGTCAATAGTGGCACCATCAATTTTGGTGCCATTGAATTTCGTTGCCATAATGCCGGACGGCCTGTTTTTTTTTTTAACAATGAGTCACCTAAGTTATTTCGCCTTAATAACGTGGTGTGTCTACGGTGCTGCGATTGCTTTTCTTTTTCTTTTTTGCAGGCTAGAAACTCCGCTTCCTAGCAGTCGAAATTGCTAATATGCTTCAGCGTTGCTTTTGCACTTATTTCGCTTTGCGTCGTCCGAACCTGGCGCCAGTAAATTATGTTTCGCAGATGTGGTAGCCTCTAGAGAAAAGGAGGATGGAGGAGGAGGAGGAGGAGGAGGAGGAGGAGGAGGAGGAGGAGGAGGATGTGGATGGTTCAGAGGCTCATCGTGCGGCGCGTAATCACATTATAGCTGGCCTCGCGCTCAAGTCGCGGCTTCGTGCTGCAGACTTCCACGCAGCCGCCGTGGCGAGGTCGGCTAGTCGGGCCGCGCCGCGTTTGGCTCCAACTGTTGGAGGTCGATAGGTTCTCATGGGCCCGGCCTCGCGCCCCCGTGCGCTGGACGCGGCCGCTTAACGAGCAAGCCGACGTGGGAGAGAGGGAAAAGCCGGGCGGCGGTGCGGCCGTGCCCGGGAGCAATAAGCACAGCTCGTGCAGCCTGTATCCCGTTCAGCCCTGGCCGGGCTGGCCTGTTGTCGACGATAGCTCCATTTCCGAGCCTCCTCCATCGGCCATTTACGTAGGACCACACTGTTGCCGCGTCTCTACTTAGCGTTTTCCGTCCGCTCGTGACGTTCATGAGCTTTCCTGATTACTTTGTCTCTCTTTCACTTTCCATCTTTCCGCTTGTTTGTTTATTGCTCAGCGACAATATCAAACTTCGTGCTTTATTTTTTCTGTGTTTGTTCAAAAAAAAGAGTTCCAGATTTCCGCTTTCTAGAATAGGCAGATGTAACAGATTTAATAAAGGAAACCCTTCTTTCCAACCTCTCCCTGACTTCCGTGAACGTGGCTGCGTCCTTGCATGCTTAATTGACCTATATATATATATATATATATATATATATATATATATATATATATATATATATATATATATATATATATATATATATATATATTTATTTATTTATTTATTTATATACACACAACATGAACGTATCCGTGAAGTGTCTCATATAATATTCGTATGATTAACACATTTCCACACTCGGATCTGCCTTACAAATAAACATATGATCATAAAACCTGTGTATAAAAATTTCCGCTCACAGCCACATCACAATTACGCCATCCTGTTAATAGAATTATTTGTTATACTCTACGAATTCCTTGATTTACTTTACTTGCTTTGATTTACCCTCTCAGTGTTCCACACTGGGTTCTTGGCTCATTCTCAGGAAGTGGCATATCCCCCGACGTTGGATCCCAACATGAAACATGAAGATATTAGGTGCAAATCTTATATGCTGACCGCGTCCGTCCAGTGTTCTGTGTAGCAACAAAAAAAAAACATTACGGGCCTACATCAAACATACATAAAGAATGTCTGCTCAGAGGCCTTATTCGAAAAACATCAAGTTTTCCTTTGTCGCGTATGCATATAGTGGCTTTCAAATTACACATTTCCCTAAAGGTAGTTTCAGAAATATAACGTTAAAAGAACAACGTTATAACAGCTGCTGCTTGTAATTATTTCGCTTCTTTGCGTCCTACCTTTCCTTCAATGAAGTTTGAGCATTTACGCTGCACTTTTACGGCGCATGAACCGCTCACAACTGGCGATTCCTGTAATGGAGGCATTCCACTAAGGTTTGTGTGAGGTGCCAGCATTGCATCACAAAACTCTACACTAATGCACACTCTAGACGTTGTCACAATCCTTGTGATTACTTATAATGTGGCCAGTATTTTTACTATACTTCACTTCCTTACTATCTATCTATCTATCTATCTATCTATCTATCTATCTATCTATCTATCTATCTATCTATCTATCTATCTATCTATCTATCTATCTATCTATCTATCTATCTATCTATCTATCTATCTATCTATCTATCTATCTATCTATCTATGTCCCCCGCTGTGACCGTTTTCCTGACCCTGCCCTGCCAGTTCATGGACTAATGAGTAGACCATCGGGTTCAAAATGAGGAAACGTCGTTCAAAACCAATGGTCGCTCCAATGTAGGACTCCGGATATGTGTTGTGGGTATGGGCCGATCTTCAATAACGAAACAAAATTCCGGTGGGGCCGGGAATTCCCCGGCCCCACCGCCGACAGCTGGCGCGCCAGCTTCCGGCGCGCTGAAAAAAGACGGGAAAGGAGCGCAGCGGCAGTCTAGGCAGAGGCTGCCCTCGCTCCCCAGAGACGACTTCAAGATTATTTTGCGACCGAAGGGACTCGTGGTCAAGTCGCTCCAGCAATTTCAAGTGGCCCGGGCCGTAGCCGTGGCATGCAGCAACAAGTTCGAAGGAAGAGACCTGATCACGAGGCTCCGCACAGGGTCCAACATAATAATCGTGACCACGCCGAACGAGGAGGCCGCCCAGCTCGCGAGGCGCATCACTAGCCTCACGCTCGAGGGACGCTCATATGACGTGAACGCTTACGTGGCCGCACCGGAAAACACCCGGCGTGGCGTGATACACGGAGTGGACCCCGGCGCGACACCGGAGGAACTGATGCGCACACAGGGTACACTCTAAGCCAAAAAGGACTAAAACGGGTATGGCTGTTAGTCTCTTGGGGGACTAAATGACCTGCCACAGATTTTGAACCAATTTTGGACTAACTGCGGGAGCAAATGCAGCGGCCTAACCGGGGGAGCAACTACTGCAGACTAAAAGTGAGGGCAACTTTTAGTCCCTCCCAGTTAGTCCCTAGAGGATCAACGGTTAGTCTGTTAAAGTTAGTCTACAGGAGTAACTGCAGGAGCAACTTTTAGTCCCTCCCAGTTAGACCCTAGGGCACCAACAGTTAGTCTGTTAAGGTTAGTCCACAGGGAGTAACTGCAGGAGCAACTTTTAGTCCTTCCCAGTTAGTCGCTAGAGGACCAACGGTTAGTCTGTTCAGGTTAATCCACAGGGAGTAACTGCAGGAGCAACTTTTAGTCCTTCCCAGTTAGTCCGAAATCACTTTTCCAATGATTCCAGGTTGCCATAGCTTTTCAAGCAAAAACAATGATCGAACTCAAGTAACCCATGTTTATTTTTGATTACATATTGCCACCATCATCTTGAGCCACAATTAAAAAAACAAAAAAGGAATACTAGCATACAAATGCCAAGTCCTTGGTATACAGTAATGACATATAAATACAGAAGATAAAAAAAATTGACTGAAAATATGCAGCAGTTCAAGCAAAATAAAACAACTCCAAAGTATACAGCAGATGAAAGGTGTCATAGCCAGAGTAAAATCATGAAAATAAAATTAAGTCAGGAGCAGTCACAGTCAAATATAATCTTAACCCCGAATGCAGAGATCTAACTTGGCTCGAACTTGACTTCAGGCAGTCTCAAGACAGCTTCGCCGCGCGTCGTAAATCGTGCTTGATCTTGCGGACGACTTGGGAACGACTTGGCTGCGTCGAAGTCCGCTCAAGTTTGAAGTCTGCTCCCGGGCTAGCTTGAAACTGACTTCGTGTGTTATTCCAACATGGCAGCCTCCCGAACGGACGTCGCGCGGAGGTTAGCTGCTTTCGAGTTTGCTTGCTACGCCATGGATACAGCATTTTCAGAGGCGCAGCCCTTGCCGAAAATTCCGCGACCCACACTACGTGACCGAGGGAATTCGATGGAGCTGTACGACGACGAACAATTCCTCGGTCGCTACAGATTCACGAAGAATGCCGTGCGACTTCTCGCTATGTTACCTATCCGGATAAGCGGGGACAACAGAGGACCGACTGTGTGCCTACGTGTGTTTTACGGCGCTGGCACGTTTCAAACAGTCACCGGAGGTCCGGTCCGCATTCCTCAGTCAACAGTGTGCCGCGCAGTTGGAAAGGTGACTCTGCTCATCGCGAAGCACCCGCGCCCGATGCTGGTGCGCTTCCCGCAATCGCGGAAAGATTGATTGCGAGCGTATTTTCTCATCTCCTGTGACTACACATAATAAAAAGTAGCCCAAATAAGTCAGTCATGCAGAACATGTGCGCTTACCAGTTTTGTGGCGCTTTCCCTTTTCTTCCGCAGCTTCCTCTTTCCGCTTTTGCTTCAGGTTGGTCCAGCATTTTTTCAGTTGCAGGTGATCGCGCCGCGTAATCCCGTGGTTGGCATTCTAATGTTTTGCTATTTCTTTCCATGTCTGATTCTTCTTGGTCAACGACGCGACATCAGTTTTCTTGCATTCCACAATATGCTTGTAGCCGTTCAGGAGTGTCGTCGGCAGGCTCTTTTCGTCTTCTTTAAAACGGGCTGCCGTGTTGCGTTGCGGTGCATTCTCTTGGGAGGAGACCGTACGTGAGTGCGACATTCCAGCGTCAAAGCCTGTTGACAGAACAGCAATTTAGTACTAAATGCGGCGCGCGGCCGTCGCGCGAGCCCCACAACTTGTTTTCCTAACCGACGACACTTTCCTAGCAGACGACACGCACTGCCAATTTGCGATGTCTACGACGGTGCCGCACTCTCCCTCTCGTTGTTCTCGACAAACCCTCCATGCGAAGCAGACAAATCGTTTGCACGTGTCATTTTATTTATTTATTTTGTTTTCTATCGGGTTTTGTCACCCATATGGGTCCGGGCAGGGGACTCAACGGCGCTCGGTACTCTTCGTTCGCAGCACATGTTGCAGTTTTTTTTTTCTTGTTTGTGACTCCGGCCTAGTGCGTTCGAATAGGTTGGCTTTTTCTTCAAAGGGTCACGTAGCCCGAGCAGAACACGGGCCGTCGCCTATAGGCGAAAAGGGACGCGCGAGCTCCCTCAGAAACCGACCGTATGCCTCGTCTCGGCCTCTTGTATCCGGTTGCCGGCCCAGACGGCGCATGAACGCCTTGCGGCAATCGAGAACAAAAGCCGAGAAAGAAATGACAGACGAACAGACGGGGGCATAATCGGCAGACGCTGCCTCAGGACATCGAGACGACGGAAGAGTGCGCGCGCGCCCGCCGGGACAAAGGGGGCCGGCGTCGGACAAAGGGGGCCGCCGCCAGCAGAGAGGAACACGTACGCACCTTCAGACGCCCCGATGTGGTCTCCCCGGGACCCGACTTGCGCGCGCTTACCCGGAGTGAACGCAAGCAGGGCCCGATTCCCGCCAAAATGTTAGCCAATGGCGAAAGCCTGTTGACCTTCGTGTGGGCGGGATGACAGCAGAGCGACAGTGTTTTATGACCCGCTGCCATCCCGTCCAGGCAGGGAGGAGAGGGAGGACATGGAGCCCCCCTCTCTAAAGGGACTAAAGTCAGAGGACTAAATTGTGCCGTTGATCCCCACCGTCGACCGTTACCTTGCAAGGACGAACATTTAGTCCCACAAATTTGCGCACGACACTTCGCCTCTGCACACGGCACGCACGGTGGATTAACCGTTGATCCAAAGGTCCAACGGCTGCCGTTAGTCCCCTTTTCCCCGTTTTCGGCTTAGAGTGTGTCACCATTCACAGCGCCCGAAGATTAGGCAAGACCAAGACGGTCGTCATCACCTTTGACGGACCGATCACACCGAAACACGTCATCTACTGCGGAGCCGAGTACAAGTGCTACCCGTACCGGCCCACAAGACAAATCTGCTACGTTTGCTGCCAACAAGGTCACCGCTCCGACGTGTGCCCCACACCGGACGCCAAGGCTTGCAAACAGTGCGGGATGCAGAACCCGCCAAAGGATCACCAGTGTACCCCCAGATGCCTGATCTGCGGAGGCAACCCTTACGAAAATGGGTGTTGAATTTCCATTGTCGATTTGTTGTACTATAATTGAGTCAAGTCAAAGTACATGGAATTTCAACACCAGTTGACTCACCACAACGAGAGTTCAACGGAATTTCCGTTGTCCACTGCCAATGATTTTTCCGTTGAATGCTTTCCAATTGATTTCTCGTTGTATTTTCACGTTGCGATTACACCGGTACCACATGGTCACTTTCAATCGTGATCTTGCTCCATTAGGATCAATAATACGCGCATCGCGTTCGAGCCTCTTTATCGCGATCATAGGCTGACTACCATTTGTTTGATACAGTGTCTCGATGCTTAGCCAAAGGTTAGTGTGGATCCGAGCACTATAAGTAGCATTGAATTTTTTTAGGACAATTGTTTACATACTGAAGACTACTGAAATCATAAATATAGAAATGAAACAGAAAACTAAGAGAATGAAGGAATAGCATAATTGAGCGAATAATAATGAGGAGCAAGAATATGTCGAGAACAGTGTCATACAATCAGCTGATGATAACGGCCCTATTCACAATGACAAACGAAATATTTTCCTTTAAAAAATGTTTTATGTTGAAATTTTTACAGCACATTAGACAAATTTGACAAGTCCCTTGGACCTGCAACACCTGAAACTCCATGAGGATCACTTAATTGGACAGTGTTATCAACTGTCACTGTCAATTGCAATCAAATTTGATCCATATCAGGCTTGATTGCAATCGAAAGTGGCTCTGTGACACCAGGTATTAGATGGAATGACGAAAGTCAGGCGTTCTTCAGCTTGTGGCTGTTTGGGCTTGTTGTTCCACATGTTGACAAACTGAGCAGAGAAAACACAGAGAGAAAGAATGATACGAATGCTTGTTTGTCATCTAGTTTCTTTTGTCTGTCCATGTTTTTCTGCTGTACATTTTCTCAACAGGCATCCATGTTTTCTTAATATTCCAGAGGTGTAAATTAGGATAGAGTACAGGCACACTGCAACAAGGCAACAGCAACTATCTGCAAATTACTGACAACCATCGTGATTGTTGCCCGAGGATCAGCTAGGTCACACTCGTTACAGTATGAGTATGCATCCTATTTTAAAGGGAGTCAGGATAGCCGTCTGCTACAATATGAAAGAAAATACAACTCTCACTCTATTGCACTGCTTGTTTCTTATTAAATGTAAGTGTCGATATACAGATTTACAAGCCCCCTGCTTGTATTGATACAAGTGCAGTGCTGTTTAATGATGTTTGTTAGCATGCTGCAAGTGTAAATTTCAATTACCCTAGCTATTTCACTAAATGATTGTTGAATAAGAAACGTGTTTTTGTCCTCATAGGAAAAAGCTCATTTGAAATATGTCACACTGTTTGGACTTATAATTTATTACCCAATAGACCTATATTTTGCAAGTTAGATCTAGCATGCAAATGATGACTGCTGTTGGCGACACAGTGTTGCTGCACCAATTTTCAGATTTGCAGACGTGGATAAGCAAATGAAGAGAAAATGAAACGCATGTTCTGTGCCACCCCATGATTTCAATGTATTGCTTGTGATAATATGAGGGGCCACTCGTGAACCTGTGTGCTACTCCCCCAAGCAGCGATTACTCAAGGAACCAGACATATAATGCTCTTTATTATTTACAGGCATCGCAAAACTGTACAAAAGCATACTATACATGAAAAAAATCTGTATATATCACTTTTGCTCACAGCACACATCATAACAAAGCATAAAAATGTGGAACAACATCACGTAATAACTTAACAAAAGCAAGCATGGTTAAATAGGATGTGCTTAATTCAAAAGAGTCCATAGAGCTTTCCAACAAAACTGAACTCTGTTGCAAGGTAATGTAACATTTTCTATGGTGTTGGAAAATCAAAATGCAGCTGCAGTATTCATTTTGTAACAAGCGATGAAAGTGACTGTAAGGTCTTGTGAGCAACTTCCAGACAGCGAATAGCTAAAGCAAGTCTAAAGCCCTTTGATGGCATCTCATATTACTCATCTTTTATTATGTAGTTTAAGGAAAATGTTACTTCACCATGCCATTTCGACAACTATCACTCACTTATCTCAAACAAAATATTACGCAAACATCTAATTTTGCCAGCTACAGTTGGCAATCTGAAATTGTGGATATCTGATGCCATTGACTTAGCGTCTAAGTGTACCATTCATAAATTCAAATGGAAAAAGAGGGTGACTCCACAAAGGACCCCAGTTTACGGCACTGTCGACAACATGGAAAAGAGGAGAGCATTATATGTCACGTACGTGATACCGTACAATTCCTGGTACTCAAGAAGAAACTTCTTCATCTTCCTCCTAACTGTAGCAAGCTCCTGAATGCAGATGCAAGGGTCAAGAAGGTAATGCATGATCACAAAGAATTTCAACTAATGGTTGTACTGTCTTTCTAGAATGCGTCCTATTAATGTGACTGGGGAACAAAACAGCAGCCGATTCCTCCAACCGGCAGCTTTCCACTCCTTTATGTCCTTTAAAGACCTTGGCAGCCTCGTGAGCTCCCATATGGGGGCGAGGCTCAGAAGACATTTGTCTGCATCAGGAAGATGTCGGCATAGATGAAATCGGTGGTACTGTCTGGACTTCAGCCACATAAACATTGTTGCACGAACAAAACCAGAACAAACGGCATGCACTTAGTGTACTACAAAGGCCTCACTAAATGAAAAAAAAAATGAAAAAAGTGTCAGCACACTTGCTACTTTGATGCCACAACTAGGGGCTTGCACGGCCTTTTGTGCATGGCACAAAAATGGCTCGTGTTCTGAGCTTGTTTGCAGAAGCACTTGGCAGACACACACGACAAAACCCATTTCCTTTTGAAACAACCTGCCCAGAGTCCTCACACGATGCACAACCATAAGCACTGTTGAATTGTGTCATACTAGTTAGTTCACATTTGGAAACGCTGTCTACAGTACGGGGACCAGAAAATGTCTTTGACGTGTGCGATACACCCCTGTTGTCCCTCCAAACAACTCCAGTGGATGATATTTCATTCATTCTTTTCACAAACTGTATCAAAAAAGAGTTCATTGATGGCCTCCCTGTGCCAAACCACAGCCCAGACAACAAAAGAGTCTGTGCACATTCTTTGCATGGCAGTTCACTAATCATCAAAAGAAGAGACCACATGCTCGCATCAGAACTTTCGAAAAGGGGCACACCGTCAGTATTCAATGTCAATGTAATGTCATTCGAAGTCACAGGCAACTTGTACTGATAGCTTTTTGTGATGTCACACACATCAAAGGAAGTGCCTGTTCTACTGCATTGCAGCTTTCCTGATTCTAACACATCTGGAATTTGGCCCTTCAGATCCATTACAAGAAAAAATGATGAGCTTTTCAGTAAGCTGCCACTCGCATAGTTCACATTGCACTGACTGCCAACCACATCATTTCCTGGTAATTCTGGTAGTTCACCAATATACCCAAAGCACACACTACAGTATAAGTGCTTAGCATACTGCTTTTCGGATCCGGCAAAGTGTCAAAAAAGAAGTATACTTTGATGTTGGGTACGCGACACCTTCTGGCAAGTGAGCTCTGAGAAGCTGCACTAAGCTATCGGTGGCTTCTTTTGAGCAGCCATGGCGCAAGCTGTGGGCCATGACCATTAAGAGGCTTTCGGCTTTCGTAAGCTTGGCTCCAGGAAACAGGTCTTCATCCTAAGCAGAGAGGAATGGTAGCAAACAATGGTGGTGTTAGAAAAAGTACAACATTACAATCATACACTTGTAGATGCCTGTTTTGTTACCTGCACAGTAAATTGGACAGAAAGTCCTGCCATGACAAGGGCTTCATGAGATATCTTGTGGCACTGAGTTTATACTGGCTAACATGTTACTTAACCTGGCAACTAACTTTAATGCACCATTTTAAGCTACCCCTTTTACTTTGTGAACCTGCCTCGAAATAAAGCAGGTGCCAACTGTGCATGGTGAACACCAGATGGCCACCAAAGAAACCTCTTTAAAGCAGCCATGGTACATGCAGCACAGTGAGACTAAGCACTGTCTTGCCATGAAATGTGTGCTTCGGGACAGCAGATATTTTTAACATGTACTTTTGGAGTACTATTCAATAACGACAGATGTTCAAGGAAGATTTGAGGGCTTCATTTGCAAACAACCCAAAAAAAAGCAGGCTTTGGCCACAACACGACAAAATTACACACACACACACACACACACACACACACACACACACACACACACACACACACACACACACACACACACACACACACACACACACACACGAACGCACGCACGCATTATGTATATATGCTAGAACACGCGCCAAGATAACGCCTGAACGTTAAAGGAAAACCCTAGGAAATTCCATCAGCACATTACGTATTCTAAGGCTCTGCGGTGCTCTGTTCCTGCCTCAGCTCCACGTTACCAGCACCGGTTTACTAATGCTTTACCATCAGTAAACACAGTTTACTGATGTAAACTGTGTTTACATCAGTAATATGAATTTAACAGCGCGGTTTTCTCCTTAATTGGGAGAAATTACTGCTGCGAGCAATGATCGCATCGGTACGCTCCCTACTTCATTCCATCACGTCAATATTTTCACTATACGACTCGGTCACTACGCTGCATAAGCTTCAGGAGATAACCTGCGGCAGGCGTTACAGCGGGGCAAAATAAGACGTCACAGCAACAAAATAATATCTGGAAATTACGCCTGACACCACAACGCTTACCAAGTCATCCTTCCAGGATCTCGGAAAATGCTGCTCGCCGGGGTCAGGATACACGTCAGCGCAATCAGCGTCACATTCCGATTCGCTGTTCTCAGACGACGAGGTAGACAAGGTTTCATGCGTGCTTTCCAATGGATGACAGTCGATGTGGCCTGCGTCAGCGTCTGCTTCGTTTTCGCAGAAATTCTGTTCACTTGCATCAGTAGAACCCAGTTCACTGTCCAACGCGGCAGACGAAGCACCGACTGATGTACGTTTTTGAACCTATTTTGAGCGTATGGGCACGTCGATGGACGGGTCCCATAAGTAATTTCCGAATTGTCTTCTCGGCGACATTATTCGTGAACGGCGCTGGGCCTTGCACGATTACTTTACGATAAAATATAGAGCGCAACACCCAAGTAAAACATAGCGAACAGCGAATGCGGAGTACAGCGGAGTAGTCATACAATCACGTAGTAGTGCACCCGCTGGCTAGAAAACCTAAAGCGTTGCCAGACGGTCACCTGCCTCGACGCTCAATGACTCAACAGTGAAACGTTAGATCAGCGTATCCAAGAGGTAGGTCTGGAAAATGCATTTTATATTATTAGGCAGTAGTGTGTGGCTCACAGGGCCGCAAACATTTATTAAAGTTTTGTTTCAAGCTTTTGTTATGAGTTTTTAAAAAAATAATTTTAAGCCAAGCACAGCCATATCTAAAAAGTGAGCAGGAAACACTGATACCATCTCTTTCGTTTGCGTCGTGTTTGCATTTTTCCGTCGCCATTTCGTACGTATTTTTGTTAGTTGCCTCCCGTCAAGTTGGTTCTTTATTTTATGTTCCGGCCTCGGCACGTGCGTTTGTTTGCTCGGACAGCTGGAGCGTAAGATGTCTCACGTCCTTGCGAAGTGAGTTGACGATAACAAGTGGGACGTGTATCCCGTGAATGCTTTGGCCGACACGGATGTGGCCTTCCGTCTCATATCGCAGCAGGGGTCAATGAAAGAAGTATTCAACTCATCAGTTGGGAAGAAGGAGCGCCACCGGACCCGGCGGTACTCCTTGCCTTCGGTGAGTAAATCGTGTTTTTTGACGGCTGTCCCTACTAAAGTAACATATTTAACAGGGAGAGGCGAGCTAGTTGGTGGTCGATATTGGAATGCATCATGTAACCGCGAAAACGACAACGGACGATGAAACATCCGCGCCTGTCCTGTGTGTTTCTTTCCTCGTCCGTTGTCGTTTGCGTGGTTACATGATGCATCCCAACTAAAGGCACGTTACACGGAATCTGTCTCAGAAAAGTTTATGCGCTGTCCAGGTTGCCGGTGTAGCGTGTTGCACGTACAATCGCCCAATTTTTTAACCTGAACGCGCGAGCATCGACCGGCCAGTCGATAAGCGCCGTATAACGGAGTACAGCGGCGAAGTGTGCGAGAATACGCGCGTGCACGCAATGCACAGTCCAATGCAGCTTCCCTCTGCCAGGCGTATTCTCGCACACTTCGCCGCTGTACTCCGTTATACGGCGCTTATCGACTGGCCGGTCGATGCTCGCGCGTTCAGGTTAAAAAATTGGGCGATTGTACAATCAATTGATCACTAAGACACGGAAAAAAAAAAAAAAAAAACATCTCATAGCAAATATGATCGACGCGACCAGTTTGTGTGCTAGACCTTGACATTTTTCATACGTATGCCCGAGCAGCGCAATGTAATACAGCCTAGCCACAAATTCGTGCGAGCTTGCCTGCTTATCAGTCATTCTGCTCGATATTTCAGCAAATTTCTGACTGGTGTCGCATAAAAGTCGCGGGCCGCTTTTATCGTCGCGACAAGAGATTGGAGAATTTTTACAAGCACTGCTCCCGGAGGGGACATGTAACCGGCAAACGAACGCTTCAGAAGAGCACTTGATATTATAACAAAAGAGGCGGCGCAGGTTCTCCAGGGCACCCAAGGGGTGCGGGAGGATCAAAGCTGTAAGCAGGGCGGCCCGTGAGTTGGGGCCGCGGAGGCCGAAGCGTGTCAGGGCATTCGTATTTAAGGCATTCGTATTTCGAGCTGCCGGTCTTCTACAGGTGGATGGTCACGCATTTATGAAAAATAAGTAATATTTATTTATTTACAATATCGCAAAGGCCCCAGTAAAGGGATTTTACATGAGGGGTGGGCTATTTACAAATGCATTAAGTGTTATATACAATTTTTTTATTACTGTATTGAAGTCGGTGCTACTGGAGAGGAGCGCAACGTCAGAGGGAAGGTAATTCAAATCTTGCAATGTTTTGACAAAAAATGAAGAAAGATTCACAGTGGTTCGAGCAGATGGTGGGTATACAGCTGTTTCGTGATTGGTGCTGACTTGATGGCAGGAGTACAAGGTGACGTGTGATAAAACTTGAACAATAGGCACAGACGTGCTATTCTGCGGCGTGCTGAAAGACTTCCAAGGTTTGCACGAGATTTTAGTTCGATGAGACTAGAATGGTATGAGCATTCTGAGAAAATGAATCTGGCTGCATGGTTCTGTACAGATTTTAGCATTTTATTAGGGTTACTTTGGTGAGGGTCCCAAACAGTACATGTGTATTCCAGTTTGGTCTGATTATTGTGTGATAGGCGAGAAGTAGGACAGAAGGATGTGGTAGATAAAGGTTACGATGTAAACAACCAAGAACGCGGTTAGCTTCATTAGTAGTGTGTGTTCTGTGCGCGTCGCGAATGCACGGCCAGACTTTTCTTTCAAGAGGGAAGCGAGCCTTCCTTACTTTTATGGCTTTCTCTTTCACTGGCCCCCCGCGGAATCCAAGCTGTGCGCGAGAGAAAGGACCCCGCTCCCTCCGTTCGGTTCCTGAATGGGACCCAGTGACGACGCTTGTCGGCTGTTGTTTCCCGTGCCTGGGGGCGGCGACGGGGATGGAAACCGCAGTTGGAAAAGCGCGGGACGGGCAGACTCACCCCACCAGCCCTAGAGACCGGACCACTTTTTTACGGGGCTAAAACTGAACGTTTTGTGTATTTCTGACTTGCTTTTTTGACCTTCTCAGCGTAATTAAAGTTTGTTTTAAATGTTCAACTGCGTTCGACCCGTTATCTAGCTGGACAGCGGACGCTTTGATCCCGTCAAGTGCGATCCGCGAGGCCAGCATAGTAAAAAAGTGAAGTCGACTGCCATCGTCCGCCAACTCAACGTCCGCTGCAGTGGAATACGTCGCACGGCAAGACCTCCGGTTTGACCATGACATCCGCCTACTGCAAGGACACGGCATCGCCTACAAGTTGAGCAGCTGACGGCACACAGGGCAACGACAAGGTGGGCTCGTTTCAAATTTCATCGCGCAGCTTAGCAGGCTTCACCACATACGTCCGCTTTGAGTGAGATACGTCGTGAAGCACGCACGCCAAAATGGATCAGGACAAGCTGACGCCTGAAACGTCTCAAATTATGACAGCTGAGCATGAAGCTTCCACGGCAAATATTCGACCACAAAGAGCAACTACGTTTTCCATGAAAGCTAAAGAAACGTATGAAACGAGCCGCGAAGAGCACTCCCGGAGAATAGACGCTGCCTGGAAGAACGTGGAGACAGCTATTTTCAAAGTGTCATGTGCAAAAGAGGAAGACGTTAGCAACGCCGCAACGCAGCTTCGGGCAAGCTATGAGCGCTACGAGCACGTCGCCGCCAGATACGCTACCTTCCTCGCCAAAACGAGCAGATCTGAAACCCAGCAGGAATTAGAACTTCAAAAAGCAATCGACGCAGATCGTTATGTGACTTTAAGCGACAAATTACGTGAGGCTACACAACGAGAACGCGACCGCTTACAAGAGGTAACGTCGCAGCACTCTCTATCGGCCCACTCAAGCGTTTCTTCGAGGTCACGACGATCGGGCTCGTCAACAATCAGCCTAGCCGCCGTACAAGCACGCGCACAAGCTGAAGCCGTCCGGGCCAGAGCAGAGTTTGGTCGCAGAGAGGCCGCAATGCGTATTGAGAAGGCAAGAATAGAGGCTGAATTGGATATTTTGCAGCATGAAAAAGAAGCGGCAGCTGCAAACGCACAGGCGAATGCGCTCGAGGCAGCCGTGGAGCAGGATGGCGGGGAGCGCATGCGCACGCTCCCTCCTGTGGACCGAACGCTGCGGACTAGGAGTTATATCAATGAGCAGCAAGCCCTACGCAACTCTGCGCTCGCGTTTACTGAGGAGGCCGTTACCAACTCAAGCGACGACGTAAACAATGCTCGCACGTCACCGAGGGCCAACACAGCTGCGAATAATTCGATGTGTCTGCGAGCTGATGAACGTCCACCTGACTACCATGCTGCCCCTAACAACCCAAGTTTTAAGCATGCTGGAGCTACGAGTCCTCCTATGGACTTACGAGTTGATCCGCAGCCGCTTGTGAATGCCCCGACACACAACAGTTCAAGCTCAGAGCTAGCCGATGTCCTCAAATTCCTGTGCCGCAAGGACCTTGTTTCAAGCGGTCTTACCAAGTTTGATGATCGACCTGAGAACTTTCGCGCTTGGAAATCATCGTTCAAAGGTGTCGTCAGAGATCTAGGTCTTTCTGCCCAAGAAGAGCTAGACCTCCTCATCAAATGGCTTGGCCCTGAATCGTCAAATCAGGCTCGGAGGTTGAAATCGGTGCACGTGGATGACTTTTCAACGGGCTTGAACGTTGTGTGGAAACGGCTCGACGACGTCTTTGCGCGCCCTGAGGCAATTGAGGATGCACTACTGAAGCGGCTGGAAGACTTCCCGAAGATATCTTACCGGGAAAATACCAGACTCCAGGAACTTGGCGACCTCCTGCTAGAACTCGAGGCTGCAAAAACTGACCCGTATCTTGCCAGTCTTAGCTATTTGGATACCGCAAGAGGGGTCAACAAAATTGTTTCGAAGTTGCCATCTGGACTTCAAGAAAATTGGATGTCGGCGGGGTGGAAATACAAGAAAGATCACCACACTGCATTTCCACCCTTTTCTTTCTTTAGCAAATTTGTTAGAGATCAGGCCAGCATGAGGAACGACCCGAGTTTCATCTTGCATCCACAAAATGCCTCGTCTGAATTCAATCAAAGGAAGGAAAACAATGGTACCAAGACCACGCGGCAAAGATCATCTGTGTCAGCGAGGAAAACAGAAGTGGATCCTGCTTCTACCAAAATTAATCGAGATGCAACTGCTAACGAACAGCAACCGGAATCGAAGGACTTGAAAAGGTGGTGTCCATATCACAAGAAACCTCACCCTTTGGAAAGGTGTCGCGCCTTCCGTGAGAAAACCTTGGAGGAGCGGCAATCTTTCATAAAGAAGCAAGGGATCTGCCTACGATGCTGCTCATCCAAGAACCACATGCAGTGGCAATGTCAGGCAGTTGTGATATGCCTCATATGCGACAGCACCGACCACGCCACAGCGCTTCACCCAGCACCGCCAACCTCAGAGCCGTCAAGGGCTAGTGGGTCTGATGACAGTACGACAGATGACTCAGAAAGAAGAGTCACATCTAGGCGTACCGAAGTGGCAAACGCTGGCAGCAGCACAAAGTCGTGTGCTAAAATCTGCCTCGTAGAGGTGACCCATGAGACTCAGCCTGAGAAAACAGTCAGAGCGTACGCGATTCTTGACGACCAGAGTAATCGCTCGTTGGTTAGGCCAGAACTCCTCAACGATTTCGGAGTGAAGGGGACGCCTACGCAATACACGCTCCGCACTTGCTCCGGCAGTACTGAAGTGGTTGGAAGAGTCGCTGATGGTTTTTTCGTGCAGAGCATGTCAGGCGAAGTCAAGTTTTCTCTTCCGCCTCTCCTCGAGTGCAAGGCAATTCCAGAAAACAGAGATGAAATTCCGACACCTGACGCTGCAAGGCACTACCCGCACTTGAAGTCTGTAGCAAATCACATTCCGCCTCTTGAGGAGGCTGGAATACTGCTCCTCCTCGGCCGGGACATCCTAAGAGCTCACAAGGTTCGTCAGACAATCAACGGACCCCACAACGCGCCGTATGCTCAGAAGCTCGACCTCGGATGGGTCATTGTCGGCGATGTTTGCGTTGGTCGAACGCGGAAAACGGGCAGCGTCAACGTGTTCAAGACCCATGTGCTGGACAGTGGGCGACCATCTCTTTTCGAGCCGTGCCCAATACATTTCTTTGTTAGGGAGGCACCGATTCTCTACTCTGCGGATAAGGTCTCAAAAGATTTACGATTGGCAGCAACATTGGATGACACCCTGGCCCCGAATCTTTTCGAGACAACAGAATTTGACAACCAGCGCGCTCTCTCCATGGAAGACAAGACATTCCTCAAGATAATGAATAGTGAATTCACCCAAGACAAATTAAACAATTGGGTCGCCCCTCTCCCCTTTCGCACACCGAGAAGTCGGCTTCCGAACAACAGACAACAAGCTCTGTCTCGTCTGCTCTCGCTACGGCGTACCCTGCGAAAAAATCCTGAAACAAGGGAACGTTTCGTGAACTTCATGAACGAGCTCTTCATCAAGGGTCATGCGGAGGAAGCTCCACCACTTCACGTGGACGAAGAATGTTGGTATCTGCCCATATTCGGCGTTCACCACCCCCAGAAGCCTGATCAAATCCGAGTCGTGTTTGACTCCAGCGCTCAGTATGAAGGGGTATCTCTGAACAACGTTCTCCTGACCGGCCCTGACCTGACGAATAACCTTGTGGGGATTTTGATACGCTTCCGGCAAGAACCAGTTGCGGTTACAGCGGACGTCCAGCAAATGTTCTACAGTTTCATGGTTCGCGAGGACCATCAGAACTACCTGAGGTTCCTCTGGTTTAAGGGCAACGATATCTCCAGAGAAATCATAGAGTGCCGAATGAAGGTTCACGTTTTCGGCAACAGCCCATCGCCAGCTGTTTCAACGTATGGCCTTCGACGGACTGCCCAACAAGCTGCCCCACGATTTGGCGAAGATGCCAGGAAGTTCGTTGAAAGAGATTTCTACGTCGATGATGCACTTAAGTCTCTTCCGAGCGAAGAAGATGCCATTAGTCTGCTGCAAAGAACACAGAAAATGCTTGCAACGGCTAACATAAGGCTGCACAAGATAGCTTCGAATAGGCAGAATGTGCTGAATGCATTTCCTCAAGAGGACCACGCCCAGGGACTGAAGAACCTCGACTTCGGCACAGACGCGTCGCTTACGCAGAGAAGTCTCGGTCTGCTGTGGGACATAGGCGACGACAGCTTCGTCTTCAGAGCTCCTCGTCAGGACAGGCCATATACGCGGCGAGGAGTCCTGTCGACCGTCAACAGCCTTTACGATCCACTAGGGTTTGTGGCTCCAATAACGGTTCAAGGCAAGTACCTTCTCCGTGACCTCGTGACGAAGGGTTATGACTGGGACACACCGCTTTCGGACGAGAAAAAGCAGAGATGGGACGAGTGGAAGAACTCTCTCCAGACACTACAACACCTTCACGTGCGAAGAACGTATGCGCCAGTCTCGACGCTTGAAGCCGAAAGCAGGGACATTCATGTATTTTCAGACGCGTCCACAAGGGCCGTCGCAGCTGTGGCATATCTACGCGTGACTGACAAGCAAGGAAACAGACACGTCGGATTTGTCATGGGAAAGGCCAAGCTTGCTCCACAACCAGAACACACCATCCCAAGGCTTGAGTTGTGTGCAGCAGTGCTTGCTGTAGAGATGACCGATTCTATACTACGAGAATTGGACTTCCAGCCGAACTCGGTCACGTTCTACACGGATAGCAAAGTGGTCTTGGGTTACATATACAACGAAACAAGAAGGTTCTACGTGTATGTGGCCAACAGGGTGCAGCGGATACGTAGCAGCACGCAACCTGAACAATGGAAATACGTTCACACAGAGGAAAATCCAGCAGACCACGCCACTAGAGCGATTCCAGCAGCACAGCTTAAAAGCACGAACTGGTTGTCCGGACCTGATTTTCTCTCACGACGAGAAGAGGAAGCACGGTCGTCGAGCTTCATCCTCTTAAATCCTGATGAAGACAAAGAAATACGCCCTGAAGTCTGCACTCTGGCGACGGAGGTGAACAGACGACAGCGACTCGGAGCTGAACGCTTTCATAGACTCTCGAACTGGAAATCTCTCACTCGTGCTGTAGCAAGTCTGATCCAGGTTGCCCATCGCGCAAAGAACGCATCACAAGGAGAGGTAGCTCCCGTTGAGGCGCTCTCCAAAGCCAGGCTCGTCATCATTCGCGCAGTACAGCAGGACGCATTTTATGAAGAGATATGCTGTATCCAGAGAGGAGAGCAGGTTCACAAGACAAGCTCGCTTCGAAGGCTTGACCCATTCTTAGACGCAAACGGCTTGATCCGCGTCGGCGGCCGCTTGAACAGAAGCGACCTTCCAGACGATGAGAAACACCCTCTCTTATTGCCGGGTCGGCACCATGTGGCGAAGCTTCTCGTGCGCCACCACCATGATTGCGTGCAACACCAGGGCCGACACTTCACAGAAGGAGCCGTACGAGCTGCTGGGTATTGGATCGTCGGAGGTAAAAGGTGCATCTCATCCGTGCTGCAAGCATGCATTTCATGCAAGAAGCTGCGAGGGCGCTTTCACGACCAGAAGATGGCTGACCTTCCGGCAGACCGAATCAGCACAGATCCTCCTTTCACGAATGTTGGAATCGATGTTTTCGGTCCCTGGATGATTGTCTCTCGCCGAACGAGAGGTGGTGTTGCAAACAGCAAGCGCTGGGCAGTCATGTTCACTTGCTTAAGCATTCGCGCAGTGCACATTGAGCTGATCGAATCAATGGATACGTCGAGTTTCATTAATGCCTTCCGAAGGTTCCTAGCAGTGCGAGGGCCCGTCAAGCTAATACGCTCTGACTGCGGGACCAATTTTATCGGAGCTTGCAGAGAACTTGGAATCAGCGCAGAGGGCATTCATCGCTCACAAATAGGCAAGTTCCTCAGCGGAAACGGCTGCAAATGGATATTCAATCCACCGCACGCGTCCCATATGGGCGGTGCCTGGGAGCGGATGATAGGCATTGCACGTCGCATTCTTGACTCAATGCTCATGCAGTCACGTCATCAACGACTCACGCATGACATTCTTGCAACCTTTTTGGCAGAAGTTGCGGCCATCATTAATGCTAGGCCCATAACTCCTACTTCGTCTGACCCCGAAGACCCCACAATCCTAACTCCGGCGACACTCTTAACCCAAACACACGGAAGCGCATCTGTAACAACTGGGCAGTTAGATACAAGCAACCTCTACAAACGGCATTGGCGTCTCGTGCAAAACCTGGCTGACGAGTTCTGGAAGCGCTGGCGCACAACGTATGTCACTACTTTGCAACAACGCCGAATATGGCAAGCAGCAAAACCCGACCTCAAAGAAGGCGACGTCGTTCTACTCAGGGATAAAGAAGCAACCCGCAACGACTGGCCCGTCGGAGTGATTACACGAAGCCTGCCCAGCGCAGATGGAAGGGTGCGCAAGGTCGAGCTGAAAACAGCCAAAGACGGGGTTGTGAAAACATTCTTCCGACCAACAACAGAAGTTGTGCGTTTGCTGTGACCGTGATATAGTGGTGGCGTCTTAACAACGAAAGACACCAGACGGGGAGTGTTCTGTGCGCGTCGCGAATGCACGGCCAGACTTTTCTTTCAAGAGGGAAGCGAGCCTTCCTTACTTTTATGGCTTTCTCTTTCACTGGCCCCCCGCGGAATCCAAGCTGTGCGCGAGAGAAAGGACCCCGCTCCCTCCGTTCGGTTCCTGAATGGGACCCAGTGACGACGCTTGTCGGCTGTTGTTTCCCGTGCCTGGGGGCGGCGACGGGGATGGAAACCGCAGTTGGAAAAGCGCGGGACGGGCAGACTCACCCCACCAGCCCTAGAGACCGGACCACTTTTTTACGGGGCTAAAACTGAACGTTTTGTGTATTTCTGACTTGCTTTTCTGACCTTCTCAGCGTAATTAAAGTTTGTTTTAAATGTTCAACTGCGTTCGACCCGTTATCTAGCTGGACAGCGGACGCTTTGATCCCGTCAAGTGCGATCCGCGAGGCCAGCATAGTGTGCATTGTATGAAAGGACCGTGTTAAATGTGATGACAAATGAACACCTACGTACTTGTACGCACTTACACATGAAATTGCGAAGTTATAGATCAAATAATTCAGTGATGAGTAATATTGCTGGCAATGAAAAGAAAGTAGTGATGTTTTATTTGTGTTTAGTGACATGAGCTACTCGTTGCACCAGATTTCGATCCGTTGAAAGTCACACCGAAGGGAATGAATGTCAGACAGGTTGTTAATTGGACGATATATGTAGCATGCAGTCGTCTGCAAAAAGTGTGATGTTAGAAGAAATATCACTCGGTAAATCATTGATATATATTAGGAATAATAGTGGGCCTAAGATCGTGCCCTGAGGCACGCCCAAGCTGACAGGAAGGTAGGCAGAAGACTGTTTATTGGCGTGCACGAATTGCTGGCGGTTAGTTAGAAAGTCACAAATCCATTCAAAAGCAAAAGAATTAACGCATGAAAGTTTTAGAAACGGGCGTTCATGAGGAACGTTATCAAATGCTTTCTCGAAGTCCCCCCCCAAAAAAGGACACACACTCACACGATATATCTCACGTGCTCCTTTCTTCCGCATTCCAAAGAAAGCCTGCGAAATATAAAAAAATACCATGTGACAGGCCAATGGTGCACTGTTATTGTGTTGCTTGCTCTCAAGCGTGCGATGGATGAAGACGTCGGCTGCAGCGAGACTGGCCCGTGACAGGGCGTTACGTCTGGTGTAGGTATCTGGGCGTGCGGCTTTTATCGCATGACGGCACAAATGCATGCTGCTGGCTGAGCGGTGCCGAAGCGATAAAGCATCTAAGGAGACGAAAGAGAACAAGAAGATAGCTTTATTTCTTTTTTATTCTTGAAATGGACACGAGCTGGCGGCCTGCCGATGGAGTGTAATGGGGTTGGGCGGGGAGGCGGCGTTAGGGCCGGAATGATTTTGCAGTGACCTTCAATCCAAAAAGTGCCTTTCGATTATAATGCGTGTTCGAAGAGGTCACCATCTCATAGGCACATTTTCCAAGCCGTTCTTGATCATGGTATCAGGGATGGAGTTGCAAACTTGTCTTACTTTTTCTTTTAGGTTCTCTGATGTTGTAGTTGGTGTCCGGTATACTTGATCCTTGATGTAGCCCCAGAGAAAGAAAGCAAGGGAGTTAAATCTGGCAACCATGCTGGCCAAGCAATGAGCCCATGCTGTCCAATACACTGCTGCGGGAATAATTCATGCAGCCATTTGCAAGCTTTGGTGCTGCCATGTGCATGAGCACCATCATGCTGATACCAAATATCCTAGCCAATGGAACTCGGCAAAGAAAATCCTCAGGCGCCCCATCAAGGATGTCATTTATATGTTTCGCCTGTAAGCATGTTATTAAAAAACAGGGGGCCAATGATAGTGCCACCGTAAATTCCACACTACACGTTAACCGACCGCTGATATTGGTAATGTCTTCAAAACCCAGTGAGGGTTTTCGTTGCTCCAATAGTGAGTGTTGTGGATGTCCACGTGGGCATTACATGAGAAGGTAGCTTCATCAGTCCACAATGTTTTGTTGGCAAAGCCCGGCGGAAGATAATCTTCCACCTTGATTATAATCCAGTTTGCAAAGTGCTTTCGATTTTTGAAATAGCGGGGCTCCAACATCTGGTGCAGCTGCATGTGGTATGGATGAGGCTGCCTCTTCTTAAGTACTCTTCACATTGAAGAATTTGGCACTCCAGCTTCAGCACCCACACTACGAGCGCTTGCATGTGGGTCTGAAGAAAACTGACACAGTATCTATCTCCTCGTCCAGGATTGAAGATTTATGTTGCTTCTTCGTAAAAGTCCCAGTCTGTCTCAGCGTTTCATATGCATGCACAATCATCATTGAGCTCAGATGCTTACCTGGATGCCAGTGTGGAAATAGCTAAAGTGCACGCCTTCTATGTCCACTTGACGCACCTAGAGCCAAAACCATATCCTCCCTTTCCTCATTGGAGTAAGCCATATCCGCTGCTCAACGTTGGTCACAGCTGAATAGCGTTGCTGTAGAGAACACGCAGGGATATGTGTGCCTGAGGAGCTCTGGATATTGGGGGCGAGCTCCACCACTGGAAAAGCTCATGCCACCATCGGCGTGACGTGACATATGAGAGGTCACGTGGACACAGTGGCCGCATCGGCTGCATTGGAAGCACCGAAGCGAGCTGAAAATGAAAGTTTAAAGTGCCACCTGTGCTACAGTTCTGATTAAGTGGTGAGGCTTTACCGCTTGACAACATTTGAAAGTACTCTAATAGGTAGTGGCTGCCTTTGGAAGCGTGCAGCAAGGTAGGCTGCTGCTCGGTGCCGTTGTGCCGGACGTACGCAGTGGAGCCTGGTGTCAGCCTTATTCACACGTAGCCACAGAACAAAGAGCCACATGAAGCTTGACTCGCGATACTTAGAAGTGGCAGACAGCCATCACCTACAACTCCGGTATGCAGCAAACAGGTGCGGGGAAGATTTCTGCTATGGTGTCAGGACTGCGCGATGTTCGGTGAGTAGCAGAAAACGCACACCGAGACGCTTGCCCGCGCCCACTGCCTAGCTAATGTCATGACGGTTTTGGTCTATGAACTTGTTGACGCTAGATACTGGCAAGTTCACTGGAACGGAAAGGGAGCGGCAAGAAGCACATTAAAAAAAAGGCATGGCATATGGTCACGTTTATGTTATGAATTATTGCACTGGATTACGACGAAGAAGCACAGGGAAATCGCACGCTGAGCAGACCGATAAGCATACAGTGCGATGCAACTTGAGAAATAATATTGGAACGTCCAAGAATTCAGAAGACAAAAAAAGATTTAATCGTTGCGATGGCACATCACAGTCACCGTAGGTGTCGAAATCTCTATCACAAAATTATTTTTGAACAGTTGTGATAGCGTCCATGCAACAAAGATTGCCATTGTACTGTAAAATGCTCATATGCTGCAGCCTAAAGCTCACGGCACGGTGCGAAAACGCGCTCACAGCGAAAGCAAAACATTGTTCACAGACATGCATGCAGACGTGCAGTCAGTCGCTGCGAACCCGTGCGATCGCTGCATTGAGGCTTCATTCTGTTGTGCCCCATTTGGTTACACAGACAGCCCACTATAAGAACACATTTCGCATAGTTTATTCGCAGCATTTGCCTACCTTTCACGCAATTAGGGAGACTCCATCCTGGCGACCGCGTGCAGTGGCGCTCACTGTACATATGTATTCGGCAAAGAGATAGCGTCTGTAAACAATTCTGTGCTTTCAGTTTGCCCAAGATTATTATATCGACAGTCAAAAACTTCCCTCGTTGTGAGAGTACTTACATAAATGTTGAGGAGGGCCGCCACATGGGGTTTTTTTAGCGCTGTAAGCGAAACCTATGAGGAGCGCGCCGCGTGATCTCATACTACGCAAGGGAGGAGCTTCTGACAGATGGCGACTCCGTAAGTCCTCGCCCCCAACATTGCAGTTCGCTGGAATTGGTTCAGACGAGGTACATAAGGTATTATCTACATCCGGTAAACTGGAACAGCCTGTGGGCGCACTCTCTCGGGGACTGACACGCTGGTGACGGTGCACAAGTGTGAAGCCAGACGCGGCCACCCGATACTGCGACCACAAAGTGATGTGCATCCGTGGGGTGCGAGATAAAAAAAAAAAAGTCTGGTAGACAGTAAGTGCGAGAAGGAGAGCAGACGGGGCCAGTATGGAAAGAGTTGTCTGAAGAATACATGTGTAATCTTCCTTGAATATAGCCAAGGTTTTTTTACCATTAGTTAGTTTCGTCCGCATGCGACTTATCCACTGTTATTCGAGCCCTAAGGTTTAAAGTTGTAGCATCATCGTTCAATTTGAAAACTTTTACAAGGTCATTTGTGTACAAAGGCAAAATTCCAGCAGCAGTAATTGCTTTCCATCATTCCCACGCACTTCGCCCTTTCCTTCTTTCAAGCAGAATCAAAATGCTGCTTTCATCTTTTCTCTTTTGTGGCCTTAGATGCTTTATCGCTTTGGCAACATTTGGCCAGCAGCATGCATTTGCACCGTCCTGCAATAACAGCCGCATGCCCGGATACCTACACCAGGCATAACAGCCTCTTGCGGGCCAGTCTCACTGCAGCCGACACTGTTCATCCATCGCACGCATCAGAGCAGCACAATAACAGTGCACAAGTGCCCCGCCACGTGGTATTTTTTCATATGTTGTGGGCTTTCTTTGGAACGCGGAAAAAGTGGCCATGTGAAATATACCGTGTTGGAAACAATTTATTGAGAGGTTTCTGTAAATGCTCTACAACTTTGCATCTCACACTTGGGGTCTGCAGCCAATGCTTAAAAAGTTGATTAATTAAACATAAATAATCCGTTAGTTAAGGGGAAAATAAAAAAACAGCCCGAGTAACTCTAGAACAGTGCCAACATTATGAATTTGGTTCAACTTGCGTCCGGAGTGCCTTTCATTTTGAAAACTTTGGCTCAAGCTATGTGGGACAAGCTTTATATATAGTACAGGAGGGAGATTGAAAGGTTAGATGACATAGCTGGCTGTTCATTACACTATTACCAAAAAAGTTGTTTGTAAATTTAATAACTAACCCTCATTTATCACTAGTTGCGAATAATCTCATTATGTAAACTAGGTTGGTACTTAACCAGACTTACTTAGTCAAGACAAGCATGGGCCGATTTTTGTAGCAATGCCTTTTCCCATGGAGGAAAGAAAAAAAGTAGGAGGGCTTGACGTCACATTTTTGAAGAAGTGACTAGCGCAAGGGTGGACATGAGACAATGAGACACTAAAAAGATGACAAGGACAAGCGCCTGTCCTTGTCGCCTTTTAGTGTCCACTCTTGCGCTAGTTACTTCACCATGGAATACCAACTAGCCTGGTCTCGCACCCCACATTTTTGAAGCCGGAAATGCAGCCATGTTGGTGTGCCATCTCCCTTTGTGCCTCCACTCAGTTCGCCAGAACAGTTAGGCACGAGCTTTGAACTTGCATTGCTATGAGCTGCCAGAAGTGTGTGCTGCTGATGCGCATCAGAACAATGCCTGTGAAACTTCTTGATCAGTTTTGGTGAAGCAGACGCGATCCTGTGCCCATCTGGGGCATGTTGAAGAAGATGACAAAGACCTGCACCGCAAATACTTGAGTATGTCTGTTGCTGACACTTGCACTCACAGACCCAAAACATCTTTCAAGCTTACACACCTCGCTTCAAAGTCAGCTTGTCTTGCGAACATAATGTGCTGCGAGAAAGACGCGGGTCGAACAAGCTTATTTCACTTTTCAGAGGCCTAGCACAGCAGCGAGAGCTTAAGGGGCATGGTTGCTATGGCAAGGTTTTCATTTGGGGCACCATTACCAGTGCTGCATTGCGAAAAACAGCATGCGACTTCCATCACACTACCTCCAACACGTCTGTGTTGGCCGGCGCCTCTCCTACGCTCTCCTTCCTCCATGCCTTTTCCCGATAACAATGCCTTTCAGTGCTCTTCGCTTTAGTGAGTGGTCAAGCAAGGCTGTATATCGGGCGGAGCTTTAAAAGAGGCCACTCATAAATGCGAAAAGCACTGAAAGGCATTGGCATCGAGAAAAGGCATCGCTACAAAGTACTGGCCATGCTCGCCACTTCTTTCTGTATAAGTAAATACAAATAAAAATTGGCTCACAAATGTACAGGACTTGACACAGCATAAGAATTGGGGATAAGAGTTAATGGAGAATAGCTTAGTAACTTGCGAATCGCTGATGATATTGCCTTGCTTAGGAACTCGGGGGACCAATTGCAATGTATGCTCACTGACCTGGACAGGCAAAGCAGAAGGGTGGGTCTAAAAATTAATCTGCAGAAAACTAATGCTTAACAGTCTCGGAAGAGAACAGTAGTTTACGATAAGCAGTGAGGTACTGGAAGCGGTAAGGGAATACATCTACTTAGGGCAGGTAGTGACCGTGGATCCGGATCATGAGACTGAAACAATCAGAAGAATAAGAATGGGCTGGGGTGCGTTTGGCAGGCATTTTCAGATCGTGAACAGCAGGTTGCCATTATCCCTCAAGAGAAAAGTGTGTAACAGCTGTGTCTTACCAGTACCCATCTACGGGACAGAAACCTGGAGGCTTATGAAAAGGGTTCTCCTTAAATTGAGGACGATGCAACGAGCTATGGAAAGAAGAATGATGGGTGTAACATTAAGGGGGATAAGAGAGCAAGTTGGGTGAGGGAACAAGCACAAGTTAATTACATCTTAGTTGAAATCAAGAAAGAAATGGGCCTGGCCAGGGCGTGTAATGAGGCGGGAAGATAACTGATCGTCATTAAGGGTTACGGACTGGATTCAAATAGAAAGGAAGCATAGCAGGGAGCAGCAGAAAGTTAGGTGGGCGGATGAGTGTAAGAAGTTCGCAGGGACAACATGGCCACAATTAGCACATGACTGGGGTAGTTGGAGAAGTATGGGAGAGGCGTTTGCCCCACAGTGGGCGTAGCCAGGCTGATGATGATGAAGCAAGTGATCATTGTTAGCATTGTGTTCAGTGGGGCTGGTTGGTTCATGTTTAGAATAAAGACAGGGACAGCACATCACGGAGTACAGGACAGCGCTCTGTGCTGTGCTCTTTACTCGCTCGCCCTGTGTTGCGCTGTTCCTGTTTTTATTCTAAAGGGATCATTGTCTGTGTTTATATATTTTTAAATAAGGTTTCCATTGAAACCGTTCAACGGTGTGGAGTAAACAAAAGTATCGGGACATCTGAACATTCGAATATTATTCATCAAACAACCATGCAGGCTGACTGATCACTGGTTGTCCAGTTTTAATCTTTGAATAAGTTGGGAATCAAGCAACCGAATAACTGGTATTGCCAAAGGCCTGATTTAATGGTGCTTTTATAGTTTGTCAACTACCATTGGCAATATTGAATTAAGGCGTGTTTGTAAGAAGGCATTATGTTGATAACTTCGATGACAGTCTGTGAAAATGCACTGCCCACAGATAATTTTCGTGCGCGTGATACTGCTAAACCAATTGTTCTTGTATGTCTTTAAAAAAATAGATGCTTTCTTTTATTTCAGATATCAACCCATGCAGCACCTGTACTGTTCAGGTAAAGGCACTTCAAGAAGAAAATCGGGAATTAAAAGATGAAGTGGAACATATGAAGCGGATGGCAGAAAAACACGATTACATTTATGGTAAAAAGCCTTTAAACATATGTTGCCACAACATTATACAGTCAGCAGCTGTCCTAACCTTGGTGCTTGACCACTTGCCATTGCTTTTGAAAAAGTTGAAGACCCTTCAAAATAAGAAAGAAGTTAATTTCATGAAACATGTTTTTCAACGGAAAGGTTTTTGCTTCCGTTATTACCATGTGAACTTGGTCACAAAGTGCCAAACTATGTCATAAAAGGCGCTGGTAAGAACACTCTTCCTTTCCTATGAAAGCACAACAAAATTTTTCAGGTAAATGAAGAGAAAGAAGTTTTACACCATAATGCATTCGTCGATTATCAGCCATTTCTAACATTTTTATAGGCCATTGAAAGGCAGCAAAATGGCCTGTATTTAGGATTTTTTCCAGTAAAAGCTTAAATTTTGCATCAGGCAAATGGTCAGGACCTGTACAATGCTGAAAAAAAAATGCTTGGACGGAATATGGTACAATAGTGCACACATGTGACGACCACTCAAGAAAGCTTATACGGTGTGCTAATTTAACAATGAATTGAAAAATATGCAAACACTGCCTCTTGTGATAGCTCATTGTGTCGTTATTAAACTGAGAAAGCTTTGTTAGAATAATTTTTTGCTTAAAGGGAGAAAAAAGGATATTGAAGTGCTATTCCACCGATCTCAATATGTACAATACATCTCACTTCAGGAAGCCTCTTGGCGCCAAAGACGGAATGCATGGATACGAGCGCTCCTGTGCCAATAAATAGAGGTCAGTCTAAACTGATTTTAAGGTAATTGCTTCATTGCTAGGGTGGTTATGAGCCTCTTCAGTCAAGCAGGGCTGCTAGATTATTTGTGTTTACCAGCATGTCACTGTCTGCTAATTTCCTGCTTGGTGCCCTTACACAGCATTGGGCAGTGCATTGATACCGACGTATTTGTTACCCGACTACTTGTGCCAGTCTAGTTAGAATTGGGCAGAATGCAATAAATAAAATAATAATAATTGCAGATTCTCGTAAATATCAAACGAGTAAGTTGGTGGGAATGAGCTGCCCAGTATTGTGTAAGGATGATGAGCCGGCCGTTAGTAGACAGCGACATGCTACTAAATACACGTAATCTAGCAGCTCTGCTTGACTGAAGAGGCTCGTAACCACCCCAGTACTGAAGGAATCAACATAAAATCAGTTTGCACTACCCTTATGGCACAGTAACGCTCGTGTTTAGTACTACAGGCTCAATATATAACAAGAGATCAAAGGACGAGAGAAAAGAAATAAAATGTGCATGCATCCGCTAGCACAAAAACTTGGAAAAGGACAGCAGAAGCACAATGAGATAAACAAAGTGGCGAGTGATCGCTTTTTCATTCTGCGTAACTTGTGCATTTATCCACTTCCAGTTTCATTTCACATGCTGCCATGGCTCAGTGGCTGCATTTTGACTGTGGTGCAATCCAAAAGCACCTGTCTGTTGTGATATACTAAAGAACCATAAGTGATTGCTTTCATAATTTCGTAACCAATTTATTTTGCAGAAGCACCCAAATTAGTCAAAACGACCTAAAACGGCACTTGGCAAGGTTGTAAATCAAGCCAAACAAACAGTTGGATCTTTTGTTGCTTGCCCAAAGGTGCATATATCTATCATATCCTCTGTCTTAGCTAGCTAACATAAATGCATGGAATGGTACTGTTAGAAAAATGAATTTTTCGCACTATCCTTAAACTTGTTCTCTGCAAGCTCCAAGTCTCTTCAAGTCAAAGGCAGGAACATGCACATTGGTATAGCAATGCATCATCAGAAATCGCTGTTTATTTAAAAAGGCAGGATGACCTCTCATTGATAGGCTGCATTTTTCATATCAATTTTGTCTGTGAAAGCACACATTAGGGTTGATGCCTGAGGAAACTTGTCACTGTCTTCACTGTAATTATGCATTTGTTTCTGGCTAGAAACGTCATTTATAGTCCTAATATAATGTGTGCTGTGTAGCATCCATGTCTGAACCTGTACTTACTATTGCCAAAAAGCACTCGTCCTGTCTCCCTTTCTCATCCGTGTTTTCTTCGATGAATTCATAACAGTGAGCTTGCGTTCGAATCCTTTTAAGCCACTGATAACTTACACCATCACCAGACAGTAACTTTATTGTCATGAGCTTGTACAATTTCACTTGATGGAGCTCACTTTGGTGTTACATGACAAAAAAGTGTCACCTTATATTGAGGGCTATGGTGCTTATCAGAGTAGTATGCACTTGAGCTTTTCCTGTGCCTTTATGCTGTGTGTAGATATCATAAATGGATATGAAAGTGCCAGAAAAACCAAACTTGCCTCCGGTGGGAGCCGAACCCACAACCTCTTCACTACAAATTGCGTTACCGCGGCAACTGTTCCAACTTCTAGATTCTTGGGTATTTTGTTTATGTGTAACTGGGTGTGTTAGCCAGTTCTATTCATGCCAATCCATTGGATGTGGACCATCCTTTTGGCCAATGGTGACGCATACGTGAACTTTATGAGCAGGCAGCTGACCAATAAACTCTTGTATGCTATTTGAAGACATCAAACCTGCCTGATTCAAGACCCTCATTATGAAATTAAAGACAAAGGGAACTGAGGGGCCCAATTTTGTTAAACACAATCATGTGAAACCAACAGATAATAAGCCAAATAAAGCATAGAGGAAGTTATCTGCATTTTTTTTATTTAAGTGTAGAAATGATAAAGCAAAATGATAGTCGATGAAAAACAACTTGCTGCTGTAAGTCATGTCAGTAACTGCTGCAGGTTACCGCATTGTTTCTCTCCTTTAAACTTGGCTATTTGTTCCTAGATGTGTCACCCGCTGTGGTTGCTTAGTGGCTATGGTGTTGGGCTGCTAAGCATGAGGTCGCGGGATCGAATCCCGGCCACAGCGGCTGCATTTCAATAAAGACAAAATGGAAAAGCGCCAGTGTACTTAGATACAGATGTTTAAAAACCCCAGGTGGTCCAGATTATTCAGGAGTCCCCCACTACAGTGTGCCTCATAATCAGAGCGTGGTTATGGCATGTAAAACAGCATAATTTAATTTTTTGTTAGGTGTGTCATTGCCAGCAAATTCTGAATCTTACTCTGCAAAAGGTTATGGGCTATACAGCTCCCACATGATATTTTTTTTTCATGTTCCCAGGTGGACATTGGGGCCGGTGTGAGTGTTGAACAAGGCACCCTAGAGAAGCTATGCTGAGCATGCGAAAGTGGCCTTGGCAAATTTGCCAGGGCTCTTTTGTGGAATGTATTCACCCCTGAGGAGCTACGGGACGAACCGCTCCTGGGTGAGAAGAGCAACTTGCACTTAAACCAGCCATTCAAGGAGGCCTTGGACCCTATTCGTATCCGAGCTGTGATTGGTATGTACGTCAGTCCTAGTGGTACAACTCCAAATTCCAGTCTTGGAATATTATTTTAAAAATTCGCATCTCCTCGTGCGTTACTTAGCAAGAGATATGCGCCAGCACAGCAATATTAGCTTTTAGTTTGACTGGTCAAGCTCGGCACCACCAGGTAGCTGGACCGTACAGAGCGATCAGGCCACTCACGGACGTCTAGGCTAAAAGCTCCTTATCACAGCAATAGTAGCATGGAGAGGATTTAGTGTATGCCTCCACCTATCCATCAAAATCTCCAAATCTTGCCTGTGGTTAACAGAAAACCAAACACGCTTGGCATTGCGACAGAATGCTCGCAACACATGCTGCTTCGACAGCTCGCTTGGGATCGACTGCCAGTCAGCTGGCAGAGAAGTTTGAGAGGCTTGGTGCGCTGGCTCATGACAACTAGAAGGAGATGACAGGATGTCCCATCACGATGCAGAGCCAGTGAAGGCGGAGCTTAGCCTGGCGAGTGAGTTGGAGAAAAAGCATGGCTATGGAGGTGGGTAACTTGTAATTGGCTAAAGTTCTCTTAAAGGGCCCCTGAAACAGTTCGGACAAATTTTGTAGATGCGTAAGATACAGCTAAAGTTAATCATTCACACCACAATTTGTGTGAAGCCTTGCGTATTAAGAGAGCCACTGACGATTACAAGTTACCCTCCTCCGTAGCCATGCGTTTTCTCCTCAACTCGTTTGCCAAGTGATCAGGGCTAAGCTCCGCCTTCACTGGCTCTGCGTCAGGATGGCACGTCGTGCCGTCTACTTCCAGTTCTCTAGGACCGAGTGCGCGAAGCCTCTCCAACCTCTCCACCAGTTGCTTGGCAGTCGACCCCAAGCGAGAGCTATCGAAGCAGAGTGCATTCTGAGCAGTCTGTCGCAATGCCGAATGTGTCTGGCATTCCGGTAACCACAGCTGAGCGGACTGATTCGTCTGCACGGTCTAGCCACCTGTTGGCGCAGAGCTTAACCAGCCAAACAACGAGCTAATATTGCTCTGTCTCGGCGTAAAACAATTTAAGGATTTACAAAAACATGTTAACGATTACGCTCGTGCAAAATATTTACACCAGCAGTAAGGAAAAATACACTTTGTTACTGTTACTGTTTTTGGTCAAGCTCTGTGCCATCAGGTGGCTGCGCCGTGCAGTTTGCGCTTCTGCTCATCCTGTGAAACGGCACAGTCAAACGGCCAGGCCCTGTCTCCTTGTGCTTGCATTTACACAAATACCGGACTCGCGAAACACTATTGTGGTTTTTAGTAATCCTCCGGTGTAAAGTGACGGCTGCAAACGTGCAAATCCTGGTGCCGATTCGATATCGACAGTCCGATGCACTGCAGCCACTTCGCTCGTCTGCTGCCTTGCAGAGGGACATGGTGTCGCAGCTTGACATTGCCAGTTACGTTTTCAGCCTTCAACGTAACAAAGGCGAATCGTGTTTCTTGCGAAAGGACTGAGACCGACAATGACTGCGGAGCTCTCGTAAAAATGGAGCACGTTGCAACACAAGCAGATGACACTTGCTGTGCGCCAGAAGTGTAGTGACAAATTTTTCTTGTGCATTCTTTTTCTGTTACTTTCTTTTTATAGAAACAAATTCACTAACATTCCAACTATTAAGAACAACATTGTTTCACCATAAAGTTAAAAAAATTATTGATGAAGCGCGCTGGGCGGCCAGTCGGATAGCTTGCCCTACCAGCATCATTATGACAGTTTACATCAAATGGTTAGATGCGGCTGAAAATTCAGCCGAGTGGTGTGCTGTGATCGGCAGCAATGTAAATTTTTGGAATCTTATAATAAATTATGTGCTTTAACCGGAGCACCTACATGTGTCAAATAATGATCAGAAGGACCTATCCTCTAATGGCTCAGTATGTTTGTACAGAATCATCAAAATCATTTCGGGGTCCCTCTAATGTAAGATGCTTTACACAGATTGTTGTGCGAATGTTTTACTGTAGCTGTGCCCCACGTGCCTACAAAATTTGTCCGGACCATTTCGGGGACATATAAGTGTGTCTTAGCAACAAGGCTGTATGTCAACGCTTATTAGCTTTCATATAGCTGTGATACTTTAGTGTTGCTATCATTGCTTCCGCTTTTGGGTGAAGCTTCAACTGTTTTTGTCATTGAAATTCATTTTTTCTGATTGCCCGATAATTTGATAAGGTTTACGAACCCTTTTGGGTAAGAGAAATTTGCTGTGAGGATAAATGAATTTATAAAAGGTCAAATTTTCATTCAACGAAATTTTTATACAACGAAGTAAAGTGCTGGTTTTACTGGCTTCGTTATAGAGGATTACCTGTACGTGCAAATGAATTATATAAAATTCCAATGAATAGCTGCTAACACACTGACCTGTTCTTTATGCATGCCAAAGAGCTTGGTGCCAGTACTGAGATGTTTAACTTCATTCTGCCTCTGCTCTTTACAATATTGTGGTGCACACTTGATAACTGCAGACCCTGGCTCAAAGTACACAACGTAGCTAAATTACTCTGTGATGATGTTTTATGACTGACACTAGCAGTGTGGCCTGCACTTAAACATAGCATAAGGCTTCAATTTGTTATTATTTTATTAGACAGCTAGAAAATCCTGTATGCATCGGTAATCTTATGCTGTATTTCTTTTCCAGACTACACATGCTCCAAGTTTCCCTCTGCCAGCCTCTCCTACATAAAGAACATCATCTCCCCAGTACTGGCAAGAGAAATGAAAGAGCCTGAAGCTCAATAAATTTGTGGCCTATTGTATAAAAAGAATGATTCACATGCTTTTTGTTAATCACGAAGTTGTTTCTTTTCATAACACCACAGGGAAAGAGGCCTTGCAATGGAAAGCTAGAAAATGCACCTTGAAGATGTCCCGAGGCCAAACCATGCCTCAATGGCGAATATCAACATTAGTTAATTTCATGTTGCATTGCACCTTACAATCCATAAATTTAATATTGCATTCCACTTTACAATCCATAAACTTAATGTTGCATTCCACTTGAAAATCCATAAACTTATTGTTGCATTCCACTTGAAAATCCATAAACTTATTGTTGCATTCCACTTTACAATCCATAAACTTAATGTTGTATTCCACATTACATTTCATGGAAATACAATTGTTCGTCCATGGGAATTCCATAGAAAGTCAAGGCAATAACTGGTAAATGAAATTACAATGGTTTCACGGTGGCCACTTTTCAATGCTGGTCAACAAATCTGCAATAGTGGGACAATGATATTTCAACAAAAATTTTGTTGATTGAGCAATAGGACGGCAATGGAATATCTACTAAAATTCAACACTAATTTTCATAAGGGAACCACACTACCGGATCGCGGGAGTGCCAAGACCGACTAAAGAAAGCCAGGGACCTGCGAGGCAAGGCCAACGGCGACAACAACGGCGGCGGACGCGGGAGCAGACGTCGCAGCCGGGACGACCGTGGCAAGAAGCCGCGATGGTTCAGCTCGGAGGAGGAGACTTCGCGGAGCCGTTCGAGATCCCGGGCGTCGCGGAGCCGTTCACGGAGCCGGTCACGGTCCTTCCCGCCCCTGCCGCCCCTGGCCATTAAGGGAGCAGGCCAGCTGCAGCAGCAGCAGCAGAAGAAGAAGACGAAGAAGGAGCCTACCCGAAAGAGCGGCGGCGTCAAGGTGAGCTGGGGAGCCGAAAACCCTTGGTTTGCTCCGCACTCGGGTGGGGTAGCTAACGAAAAGAACAACACAAACAGCCACCGCGAACAGCCTAGACAGGAGGACGCGGAGAAAATAGCGCTGAGACGTGAATTAGAGCTATCACGCGCTAAGCAGAAAGAGCTAGAACGCCAAATAGCAGAGCTAACGAAGGCAGTGCGAGACCTTAGGTCGAACAGCCCTGCGCAGCCACAGACCGTACAAACCCGAGCCCCATGGCAAGCAGGCAACGAGGATTTCGCCACGTTTAAAGCAGAGATTCAGCAAATGATGCAGCAGATGATGCAGCAACAGCAGCAACAAATGCAGCAAGTGCAATTACAAGTCACAGAGCTCCGGAGCAGCATCCGCAAGCAGAAGTTTACCGAGAACATTAGAGAGAAGGCCTACCACCGCCCCGCGCTGGCATCCCTCGCCGACACATCCGCAAACAACACCGAGGCTTAAACATGGCCAGTACAACTTTAAGCAAGCAAGAAAGCTTAGATATATGGCAATGGAACTGCAGAGGCTACCGTAAGACGCAGGGCCTCCTCCAACAATACATTCACACGCAACAAGCACCGCCTGACATCATATCGCTTCAAGAGACGGGCACGACACCAACACTCGCCGGATACACGTGTTACGAGACTCAAGAGAACGGAAGAACGGCTACCCTAGTCAGCAAGGCACTCATCGCCATAAGCCACGACAGGATAGCCGACACCGACGTAGAGCACGTGATTGTAGAAATTATACCCAAGAAGAAAAGAAAGAGGGGCAGTATATTTATTGTAAATGCATACAGCCCTCCGAAACAGAGGAAGGCCAAATTCTACGAGCTTTTCCATGGCGCACGCAAACTAGCGAAAGAAAGCACGCTAATCATCCTAGGAGACTTTAACGCCATGTACAAAAGCTGGGGATACCAAACAGCAAACCCAAAAGGCAAAACGCTAGCGGAGGCAGCAGAGAACACCGACTGCAACCTACTCACAGACCCAGACACTCCAACCAGAATGGGAAACAGCGTTAGCACCGACACCTGCCCCGACCTCACGTTCATACGAGGATAGGAGCAAGCAGTGTGGGAGAACCTGTTAGAGAACCTAGGTAGTGACCACTACATACTCAAGACACAAGTAACTTCGGACAGGCTAAGGCGTCAGCTGGGATCGGCAAAAATTACGGACTGGAGCGCTTTTCGAGAGGCATGCGATAGGAATCTCGCCGAGAACGGGATCCAATCGATAGAAGAGTGGGGGAAAATTCTCATTGAAACACAGCGCAAGTACACCAAAGAAATCACGCGAACGACGCAGACGCCCGAGGTAGACGCCAGACTGCTCAAGCTGTGGGAAGCTAGACGCGGGCTCACCAAGAGGTGGAAGAAACAAAAATACAACAGGAAGCTAAAGATAAAGATCGCAGAAGTCACAGCGAAAGCAGAGGAGTACGCGGCGCAATTGGCAAGGCAAAATTGGCAGCAATTCAGCGACTCCCTCAACGGAACTTTGAACACAGCGAGGACGTGGCATATCCTCAAGGTTCTCATAGATCCGACCAAGACCAAGGCAGAAAACAACAAAACCATCTACCGGTTCATCCACCAGTACGAGGGACCAGACTCCGAACTCCTGGAGAAGGTGCGCGTTAAATGCTTCGGGGACACAAACCCAGCAGCTTACGCAGAGCGCTACCGAGGAAGAGAAAACGTTGACCTGGACAGACCCATCACGCGAGAAGAGGTCTACGCAGCGATTCGAAACACAACCAGAAACACGGCCACGGGTGCAGACAAGATAAATAACGCACTCATCCGCAACCTTAGTGAAGAGTTAGTCGCAGAATTTACCGACTTTCTCAACAAACACTGGGAAGCTGAGACCGTCCCCGAGGAGTGGAAGCATGCGGAGGTATTGATGATTCCTAAACCGGGCAAGAAACTGCAAATTGAGAACCTCAGACCGATCTCGCTCACATCTTGCCTGGGAAAACTGTACGAACGAGTGGTGACGCTGAGACTACAACAGTACATGGAGGACAAGGAACTGTATCCCCACAGCATGTTTGGATTCAGAGCAAAATTATCGACCCAAGACGTACTGCTTCAAATCAAAGAAGAAGTACTCGGGAACGTCCCCAGGAGCGGGGAGAATATAATAATGGCAGTGGATATCAAGGGGGCTTTTGACAATGTAAGCCACGAAGCTATCCTCACGGGCATGAACGACCTGAACTGCGGGAGGAGAGTCTACGGCTACGTCAAAGCCTTCCTTTCAAACAGAACGGCAACGATTGGCCTCGGAGGGCTCCGATCAGAGAAGTTCCTTACTCCAAACAAAGGGACGCCTCAAGGGTCGGTCATCTCCCCCACGCTTTTCAACATAGCAATGATTGGCTTGGCAAAACAGTTAAAAGAAATCGACGGCATACACCATGCCATGTATGCCGACGACATCACCATCTGGGTTAACACAGGCTCGCTCAGACAGAAAGAAGAGAAGTTACAAGAGGCAGCCACCTGCGTAGAGGACTACGTCAGAGCAAGAGGGCTAGCCTGCTCCACTGAGAAGTCCGAGCTTCTGAGAGTTTGGAGAGGAAAGCAAAACCGCACAGTCCCCACCAGCGACGAGTTAAAGCTCAACGTCTACCTCGAGGGCAAGCCAATACCGGAAAAGACGCTCATCAGAATCCTGGGGATGTGGATACAGTCAAACCAACGCTGCACCCACACCCTCGCCCTACTCAAGGCATCCACCCTACAAGTGGCCCGCATGATCACGCGCATCTCACACAGACGCCACGGCATGCGAGAGGAGGACACACTCAAGCTGGTCACAAGCTTGGTTGTCAGCCGAGTGGCATACAGCCTCCCATACTACAATCCCATCAAGAGTGAGGTACAACAGGCGGACGCGATTCTACGCAAAGCCTACAAAACCGCACTCCACCTTCCCCAGAACACCTCAACCGAAAAGCTCCTAGCCTTAGGACTACACAACGCCTTCGACTAATTGAAAGAGGCGCAACTAGTCTCCCAACAACGCAGACTACAGCAGACCCCATCTGGCAGGGAGCTCCTGAAGAAACTAGGCTGCGCCGATCAACTGCAAGAGATCCAAAGGACCGAAACAATTCCGGACGAGTATCGCAACACTCTAAATGTAGCACCCATACCCCGGAACATGGATCCCAACCTCCACAAAGCACGCAGAGAAGCGAGTGCTGAATACCTACAAAAAACACTAGCACCCCAAGAAACGACGGTATATGTGGACGCAGCCACATACGCCAGAGCAGCGGGGCAGAGCAACAGCAACGCGGTAGCAACGGTGATTGATTCGAACCTACGCGAGATCACCAGCGCATCACTACAAGGCTGTACGATAATCGAGGCTGAAGAAGCGGCCGTCGCTCTAGCGGCAGCGGAGGGATATCGTTCTAAACGGTATTTAACAATCCTTACAGACTCGCAAACAGCGTGCCGCAACTACCTACGCGGCAGAATAGGGCACGGAGCGCTCCGCATACTCCGCTCCGGAGACCACATAACACAACGACAAACAAAAGAAGAACCAATTAGGCATACAATAGTATGGACGCCGGGACACACGGGAGTCGCAGGGAACCAAGAGGCGGACAGGATAGCTCGAGGGCACACTTATTACCGAGCATCCCACGTAGGCGACCTCGAGGAGACCGAACCTGTACCCCAAGACTATTCGGCGATAATAAATTACTACAAGGGCTGCAGAAAGCGGTATCCACCACCTCACAGCTCCCTTAGCAGAGAGGACTCTGTCGCGTGGAGGCAGCTACAAACGGGCTCTTACCCGAACCTACACGTACTCAGCAAAATTTATCCGACACAATACAATGACAAATGCCCCTGGTGCCACGAAACACCCACGCTGTATCACATAACGTGGGCCTGCCAGAAGATAGACGTGGCACCCGTTATACCAAACCCGAGTGCGGTAAAATGGGAGGGAGTGCTCTCCAGCGATCGCCAGGTCGACCAAGAAGGTCTGATTCGGCGAGCACAACTGGCAGCAGCATCCAGCGGAGCCCTGGACTAAGGGCAACCGACCGTTGTGTTAGAAGATGGACGATTCCATCTGAAGACCGCAGAAGACCAGCGAATCTAGAGCTGATAAAGTTTTTCACTCACACACACTCCTGACATTTGTCCGGCGCCCCTCCCTTGGGAATCCACGTCGCGAATATTATCACTTTGTAGTGACGCTCAAAGGATGCAGTAGCAAAACTATGAATGACAAAAGTAAATTTTTATGGGACTAGCCTGCTGTGCCCACAAACCATGCTGGCGAAACACTCAAGGTACAACGTCAGCTGCCAGCAAAGTGGGTGATTGTTTGAAATCTCACCTGCCAGTACAGCACGTCGGCTTTGTTGATGAGTCATCCAAGTTTGCAGAGTAATCCCTGGTACCCGCGTGCCTCCCAGAATCTACTACACAATTCGCATCGGGCATACAATCAAATTACACAAGCTTTGGTGGCAAGAGACAGTGGATATAGAACCACCGATAACATTCCCGTAAGTTCCAATCATGCAAGCGCGTCTTGCGCTGAGCGATAACTTCAAGGTGTGTAATGTGGGTGAAATGCAGACCCCGCTAAAAGGACACATAAGTGCACCTGTCAATATATATTCAAATGCGCTGCACGCGCGTACTTTGTAACGGCGCCGCTAGATGCGGCAGCGTGACTGAAGGCCGTGCGAGAGAAAAGCCCGGCTGCTGTACACACTTCATGCATGACGCGTTTAGGCGACGGGAATACGGTGTGTCGCCGAACTACTGCAATGCTAAACGCATTACTTTGGTGATTCATCGGGAAATGGGATCTGGGGCAATTCTCTTTCTTGATGATGACAATGACAATGATGATGACGAACTGTAGTACACGAGCTTGCGGTTCTGCGGCCACAGTTTTCAGCAACAGAAGTTATACGGTCGAAAGTGGGTTGACTGTGTCCTTGAGTTATGCAGAAGATTATTGAAGAGGTAGCCTGGCGCTTACAACACCATATAAACGACGGCCATTCTCATCCTTGTGTTTTCATGGTCAGTCTACTTCGTCATCTTCTGGAACACCATAAAGCGACGAAAAATAAGACATAATAACAGGAACCGATGCCAGTGAGGCAATGTGAAGTTGAGAGCTGCACAGACAGACAGGCAGACAGACAGACGGACAGACACGTATGCATGCATGCATGCATGCATGCATGCATGCATGCATGCATACATACATACATACATACATACATACATACATACATACATACATACATACATACATACATACATACATACATACATACATACATACATACATACATACATACATTTTATTACCTCTCCAGACTTTATTTACCTCTTCCAGCTGTTGAGGCAGTAGAAAAAAAGTGTTTTACAAGCTTATAAAAACGTTGAGCTCTGCATGCACAGTTTGAAACTGCACAATCTCTGCACTCGCTAAATATTTGCGCAGCTCCGGCGCGTGGTACCTTGTCGGAGTTTTGCGTGCCATATATGGTACCTGGGACTCGAAACACCTGTTAATGTATTTGGGACGCCACAACAGGTAACAGTCAATAGCTAGCCAACTAGGATGACGTTGTGCACAAATCAAATAAGCTTCTCTTGAAGAATGTGAGAGGGTCCCTTGTAAGAGCCTCCTATTGCCGCAGTTTATAAATTCAGAGCGATGGGTTTCGGTGAAATTCGTTCATTTACTCCCTTCCTCGTATTTTTTTTTTTTTCGTGGCGGTTCAATCCAGCCCATGTTCGCGGTTGTTGTTGTTGTTGTTGTAGCTTGTGGCACGTGTGGCTCCTACCCACGATGGGGGATTGGCCAAGAAATGGATGGATTATTCCAAAAAAATATATAGCATAAATTTCCTGATAGTGAAGCAAGAAAAGAACGGTTGTCTGGCCGTTGGAAGAAGACGATGTTTGGGCCATCTTATCAACAAAAGGGCATCGTAGGATCAAAGGAAGGATGATGCGATTGAGAGGCTTTCGGCTACACTCATGCTCCAAAACAGCCATTGTCTGTTTTATCGCTCGTCTGCGCTCTGCTTACCGCTGTCGTCCAAACGCGTCAATGGGTTAAACCGAAAGTGTTTGATGCGAAGGACTTAGAAGAACCTGCAAACGGCGACTCATAAGCATCGTGCGTGGCCACAAAGACCCTAAAGAACCACGAGAAACTTCTTATAGAGGTCGTTGGCATTTCTCAAGTAAGACCTGCGTCAAAGGCCTTTTGTTTTATCGATTCCAAATATACGCCGCTGCTTTCACCGACACGGTACTGCCGTCTGTGCACAAGGACGCGGCGTGGTGAAACGCGACGCAAGAAGCAATATTTTCTTTCAGAACAGCGTGATCAGCCCTTGAAGGAGCCCGTCTTATACAGGCCAGACAAACAGTCGGTAGGGATGGGAGATGGTGGGAAAGCGCTTCCTGACCAAATTCAATCTGTTCTCTCCCTGCCGCCGGTGCGTTTATCTCACAAATACCGAGAGACGTTTAGATTCACCGTTACGTATTTGCTCCTTGTACCGACCCGCAGTGCTTCTTGCTGGTCAGCCCGGGAGGGACTGGGGTTGAAGAGGGAGGGGCGGGGGAGTATTGGGGTTGGATGTGTGTTCGCACACGGCGGCTTCAGGCGCCGCTTCAGAAGTAAAAAAGAACAGAAATGTGAGGAATTCTCTGTAGGCAGTCTCAGAAACAGCGTCTCTTTCGCCTTTGATCCGTCTTTCTACTTTGCGCAACAAAATACCGCAAGGATAATAAGGTCCTTTAAAGCACCTTAGACGCCGGTTTCTTTCGGTATAGTTTACGACCGGTAAGAAAAAACTTCTTAGGGAAGGCGTGGACCCTTCGTTTCAAAGTTGGTTAAGCAGAGGTCGTGTTGTATTTTTTTAGACAGGGCGCTGAATGTACATATATAAAGACTCGCTTACTTTTAGCAGCGTTGCAGATGATCTCGGCGCTTGATCGTATTTATGAGTGCCATTGAATCGGAAACATGGCGAAGCCCTTTGACACCACAGTTACTCAGCCAAATGAAATCAAGCTACACGGTCGTACTTACTTTGTTGCAATGCTCATCATCCGGGGTAATAGTCACAATTTCACTGATGAAAGTTTGCCATTGGTTTAGGCCTTCGCTAAGAACTTATATGTGACACTACCATTGTCCTTAAACTGTTTTTACGATCGACAAAGGCGTACTAAGATTCGTTAATACTGGGTAATTCGTATAGGAGCACGTATCACTTTGTGAGAATCACTCGCCAGCATATTTGTGCTTTGCGCTTTTATTTTATTGGAATTCTTTACCGCTAAGCAAAACCAGATAAAACCCGCCGTGGTTGCTCAGTGGCTATGGTGTTGAGCTGCTGAGCACGAGCTCACGGGATCGAATCCCGGCCACGGCAGCCACATTTCGATGGGGGGCGAAATGCGAAAACACCCGTGTGCTTAGATTTAGGTGCACGTTAAAAAACCCCAGGTGGTCGAAATTTCCGGAGTCTTCCACTACAGCGTGCCTCATAATCAGAAAGTGGTTTTGGCACGTAAAACCTCATAATTAGAAAAAAGCAGATAAACAAAAGTTACTTGTGTTTATTTGATATAAGACATGCAATGATGTCATCCAATACATACGCATGGGAAAAACCATTGAGGCATAAGCAAGGGTGAAGTTTGGTCTTAATTTCGTGGTTCGTACAGGACGCATTTAAGCGCATACACGATACGCGGGTCCCACGCACTCTTGAAATCAGTGTTATGTGAACGATTCTGTAGCTAGCCTGCTATCTAGCACCGTTTGGTCTTCCTTTGATGTGTTACCAGATGGATAAGCATGTTTATGTAAAGCAAGCAGCTGTGTTTCGCGCAAGCATGTGTCTGAAGTCAAAGCAGAACGACGAAGTCTGTCAAACTGATATAATGGGAATGACGTTACGACAGTTTTCTTTTTCTCTGGGAGGAATCGTAAAAACCTGTCTCGTTACGACCTGGACCGATCGCGACGGCAGTCTAGCCTGGCGCAACGTCTTAAAGCGTTCACTGCCACGAAGAAAGAATGGAAGCAACTGACGAGCTCCCGCTCGTTACGCAACTATGAAGAGAGTGACAAGTCTGTGGTGGAATGAAAACTGGCGCACGCGCTCTAGATCTCGTGCTTTGTGGCGTGACGAACGCGCTAGTCGTCTCAAAGAGCTGGTTGGCGTAGGCGCCAGAGCAAAATTAGTTCGATCGAGGTCTAACGTTTAGAGCACCGGGTTGCTCCGCTAGGCATCAGGGGTTACATCACACTTTCTTTTTACGAGGCCAGACACTATCCTACCTACCTGCCCAGCTACCTGCTCAACTCTCGCAATGTGTCTGTAGCCAAGGGTGCTTCGCATAGAAAGGTGACATCGTGCAATAATCTCTACTAAATTGAATGAAATCCTTCCAATGGCGCGTGTGCAGTACTTGGAAACAATTTCTTCCATTCGCTAGTGACGTAAATGAGCAAGAAAATACACTTGGTAATCTATTCTTCGTTCACTTAGACCTATTCTGCCTTATTTAAAGAGCATATCTTCTTGGGAAGATACCGTGAGAAATATTTGGGAGAAGGTAGATGATCCAGATGATTGTGCTTTCAGCATAAACTACGTTAAACTTGGCTCGTCCAGTCTCGAAGTTTCCGCTACATCGAGACAGTTGAACAATATCCTCGGTCATACAATTCACCAGACGATTTTAATGTGTCCGGACCGGGGCAGGGGCTGCTGTTTCCTCAAAGTTGTTTTCATCATCCTCGATCTTGTCATTATTTTCACGCACGTCTGACAACTCCATCAAGATGAGCGAAAATTTTTGTCTGCGTCTTCAAAAGCGGTCATCAAATTTAGGCCTTCAGGTCTTCGTTGAATAATAAACCAAACTAGGTCATAATTCAAGAGCCTTGAAAGTGAAGACAAGCAGTTGTAGTGTGCAGTATACGAGCACGGCATTTGAAGTGCGCGGGCGTCGAAATCGGTGCTTGTGTCGTTGTGCGGGGCCGAAAACCACGAGTGAGCGCATGGTTGCTGCGCGGGTTATGCGAGATCGGCTCGAGCGACGGGGCCAACAAGCTGAGCGGAGCGAGAGAGCAGGAGAAGCTCTGGGACAGTCGAAATGGGCGGAAACAAATGATTTACTGGGGGAGCTGCACAATGGCTTCATACCGGGCAGGCGATGGCATGATAATATTTTTGTTTTAACTCAATGCACAAGGGTTTCGGTAACTGAGAAGACGCCTGCATGGATAGCTTATTTAGATATTAATGGAACCTACGACAGCGTCGACAGGAAGTGTAACGGATATTCTCAAGCACGAAGGCATAGATGATTTCGTGGAGCTGCTGAAAGAGATATATATAAACAACCGAGAAAAATTGTATGGGAAGACAGAAATTGTAATCAAGTGTTGAAAATTAACCAAGGCCGGAAGCAAGGTTGCTTTCTGTCTCTACTGTTGTCCCCTCTTTATGTTAAGGGCATAGAAAGACAACTTCAAAATAGTTAGTCAGGATTTTATTTATCATACACGCGTATAATGGACAAATGGTACAACACAGGGTCCCCACACTGAAGTGTGCGGACGACATAGTGCTACTAGCGGACGATGCAAGAAATTTACAGACACTAGCCAATGTGTGTGGAAGCGCAATGACAAATGTAGGCCTTAAATTTAGCACACAAAAATTTGGAATCATTATCTAAAATGAAGGCACCAGTAACTTCGTGGTTTCGATTCAACAGCAAGTCATACCCATAGTGAAGCAATATAAATACCTCGGCGTATGCATAAACGAAGAAAAGACTTACTCAAGTATCCACCAAGGTAATCATAAAATGAAAGAGAAGCGGAATGCAGCAATAATGAAACATAGGGCAAAGGAGTCATGGTACCAGCGCTTATGTTCACAAACGCCATTCTGTGCTTAAGATCAGATGTCTTCTCGGGTTTGGGAGCTAACCAAAGGTGGGTAGGCCGGTTGGCTTTGGGATACCATGGCAAAACTACTCATGAGGCAGTGCAAGTAGTAATAGAAAGCGTTTATTCACAAAAGAGAAAATAAATACGGAGGAAAGTGTACAGCGAGTGGAATCTTCATTTCAGTTGGGCCTCGTCTGAAGTCAGAGAAGCGCAGAGAAAAAACAGTTTTGTAGAAAGATTCAGGAAGATGGATTAAAGTAAATGGGCGGCTGAAGTGCACAAGTACATGTGCCTAAATATCTTGGACCCACATCGGAGAGTACAAAATAATTGAAAGTGTAGATACACAACTAGGAGAAATCAGAAAGAAAGTGAGAAAAACCGTGACAGCGAGAATTTGACGCAAAGAATGGAGATTAAAAGACCACGGAGATTTATATAAAGAAAGAAAAGGAACTCTGCACTCTGACGCCTAGAGAAGTGCCTTGTTATTTGAGGCTCGAGCTGGTTGCCTAAGAACAAAAACCTACGGGAGCAACTATTTGGCATGAGATGTGGCGTATACATGCTGCAGCAAAAATTCACAGACCCCTCAGTCTAAGCAAGGACTGCGAAGGAATACACCCAGCTAGATCAGTAAGAAAGATACGATTTTCAGAAGTGATAGGATTTAACATACGCAAAAGTATCAACTGGTCAGCAGTCGAGATAAACAAGAGACGTCTAGAGTGTTGGTGGAAAAAAAGCAGGGAAGAGACTGATACGACCAGATCCTTTACAAGCATAGGCAACGGTACAAAGTAGACAGACAGTGTTAAACGGATGTGCACAAGATACCAGAATACAAAAAAATACGTTATAGCATAACTGAGTAACCCCAGTCAGGCTAGGTGACGACTTGACCCCGCCCCGTTTCAAAGTGGAAGCCAATAAATCATGATGATGATGATCATCATCAGACAGAGAGTAGTCCCGTTGGAGTACACCCTCGTACATTAGACCTTTCTACGGCGGTAATACCTTGTATCGCTATATTATTTCAGTGACATCCACACTACCATCGACAAGCATCATGAGACCGGTTCTTCCCAATTTTATTTTTATTTCTGCTTGTTTGTGGCATCAGCTACAATCTTTTTGGTTCATCCTCATTTTAGGACACCACGCAGGGTGGAATGGGGCACCAAGAGTACATTTTGGTTTCATGCTATATATATGGCGCTGTTTTAGCTTGCCACAAAAATCCTCAATATATTTGTTTCGCATTGATTTGGTGGTGCATTTGGGTGGACATTCTCGGTTTAGATGAGCCTAAGCGCAGGTCAGGCTAAGAGAGCTTCGCTTTAAAAGCCCCAGCGAAATTATGTGGAGCTCACGCACTGCTGGGGTCGATGTATTGGCATTGCTGTTCTCTGCACTAAACATTCGCCAGCAACGCGCGAACTCTGGTCTCTCATAATTGAGCCGCTATTTTAAGCGAAGCTTTCTGTGCTGTGGCATTGATGGCGGTGATATCTCCGACGAATGTTTAAGTTCTTCGACCTTGGGTGCAAACACGACGGTATTGTGAATTCTTAAACGGTACGTTGCTTGCACCACTTGTCCTTATCTGCGCACTACAGATAACGCCCGGTGAGACGTGTTTGCTTGAGGCGTTGCTGTGTGCCAATCTTCATAGCCTGCGAGATAGGCACTGTCATCCAGTCGCACGACGCATCGTATTGCCGCAGTAGCGTTGATCTTTAATTAGATTATGCAGTTTTATGTGCCAAACCCACAACGCGATTATCAGGCACATCGTAATGGGGCGCTCCGGATCAGTTTTACCACCTGGGATTCTATACCATGCACCTAAATTGAAGCACACCAGCATGTGCGCATTACGGCCCCGTCGAAATACGGCTACCGCGGCTGGACCCGTACGCCTGGTCTTGTTGAACGCCTCCGTCATAAATCTACCACGGTGGGCGGAAGTGTTGATTTGATCCGTGGCCGCTTCCGTACAATCTCTCCTAGGCGCTTCGGTGCTTTAATGTGGCTTTGCGTCTGCACCATCACGCCCAGTTGTGCGCTTGACAAAATGGCGTGGTGTTCATTTTTCAGGAATAGCTTAAAATTTAAATTATAGGTTTTACGTGCCAAAACCACTTTCTGATTATGAGGCACGCCGTAGTGGAGGGCTCCGGAAGTTTTGACCACCTGGGATTATTTAACGTGCACCTAAATCTAAGCACACGGTTGTTTTCGCATTTCGCCCCCATCGAAATGTGGCCGCCGTGGCCGGGATTTGATCCCGCGACGTCGTGCTCAGCAGCCCAACACCATAGCGGATAGGAATAGCTTAAACGTAACATGCTGTACCTTGAACCAAAATTTTTACAGTTTGTCCGCAAATGGTGCCCTGCCTAGTAGAAGCGTTCCCTTGACTCCTTGTGTTTCCTTTACCCTCTTCCACCCTCCGCCCATGTGTGGGAACGCTGAATGAGGAGCGACAAGGCTCGTTTTCTGGCAGCTTCAGTTCTCCCCATTCACTGTCTCCTCAACCTACCTCCTCTTCACCGGTCTATCATCCTACTCTCTGGAGTGTTGCGCGTTAGTACGAAAGGTGAACGATACAGTTTGTGCATTGATATTCCGGGGGGTCACATATAATGACAGCCATCGAAAATGTATTCTGGCGACGCTCAAGGAGCTCTTTAGAGGGCGTTGTGACGAAGTGGTGGAAAGGCCTGAACGAGTGTCTCGCATCGCCTTTCCTCTTTAGCGCACTCTTGACATCTATAGACACGCTCTGACCGTCACCCCCCCCCCGCCCTCCCCCCGACGTGGTGTACCAGGCAGCAAAAGCAACAGCAGCATTGTAAAATTGGGAGGAAGAGGCAAAAAAGCTTCGGTTTAAGAATGTAAACCTGCGGTTTGGCACAGGTTTACCATACGGTATGCTTTCTTTCTTCTTTTTTTCAGTTATTTGCTCTCTTGTTTATGAGCTCATTTCGCTTATTATTCTTGTATTCTTTAGTATAGTTTAGTATTTGTACTGGAGTGGCAACATTATTTTTCATTTTTTATTAAAGGACCTGTATCGCTTGTCTTTTTCTAATATCTACATTTCAGACCTTGTTATGTTGTACAATGCTTTTAATACTTGTATAAGATATGCATACATTTTTCACTGTCAATTAATAATGTATGTCTATTACGTTTTTTATATGTTCTATATACTCTGTTAACCTTATTGTAACACCCCCCTTACCCTATGCCTCATACGAGGCCTGTAAGGACATTGTTAAATAAAATAAAAAAAAATAAATAAATAAAACTTGACGAGGTCCTTTACTGGGAACGCTGCTGACTCGAACACGGAAAGCAAGTATGACCGAGCAGACGCCAGACCGCGGGATCAGCCAAAAGAGAAGCAATACAGACAGCGGCCTTTCGGTGGTCTCTTCAACCGCATCGTGCCGCCTAGAGGCCGCATGTACATTTACTGGGTTGGCAAACAGTACGCCGCTCAGATATGCAGCAGCCGCCAAAAGTGGACGCGCACGCACTTCACGAAATGCAGGGCATGGCAGGAGGCAATTAAGTCGATCGGATGACGGCAACGTGGCTATATATGGGGTCGAAGGCCACGGGTGATGACATAAACTCTCCTCCGGCAGCTGGGAGGAAGGAAGCCGGTCAACCCTTCCCCAATTCCTTGTCGATGTTCCTATCGCCGCTACCCTTATTTTTGGTCCTCCTCGTTTCCCCGAGTACCTCTCCCAATTCCCCTCAGGGAGAAAAACGCTTCACACGTGCCAGTTTTCTCACAGTGGTCGGCAAAAGAGGATTCAGAGGCGTTTTCGGCGCCCACGCTCTGCCGGCGGGAGCAGGGGAGTACGTGAGACCATGGCCAACGTAATCTAAGGGTGCATGCATCCGGCGCTCATAGCGGACTCTCGTTGAAAAGGGAATTAAAAACCCTAAAGTAAGGGGTCGCTGGACACCGCTCTTGCTGCAGGGGGCGCGTTGAGTGGTGCATTGTGAAAAGCGCCACGGGCTGCCACGATATCGGCGCTCGGGCGTATTTCTTGTGGACCGAAACACTGACGACGCTAAACCAACTATAAACACTCCCCCTGAAGGTATACGCAAGGTTGGGACGGGGCCATTCTCAAGACGTTTGTTTTTCAGTGCGCTTTAGTAATGATGCGGCAGATGTATATGGTATCGGTATCAGTCACTACAGTACGACGAACCTAACGAGCTGGAACTTCCTTTGCGATGCTGGATACGTGACCGTTATATTCCTGACGTTATATTCACATTCATATTCATTCATAACGTTACATTCATATTAGCGTCGCTTGTTTTTCGGCAAAAGAAAGTGTAGGAGAAGAAATATAAGACTTCAGTCTCTAGGTAGAAGTTAGTGTGTCACTCCGTCAAAGAAAACAACCAGAGCAATGAGCTAAAACTCGGCCACTGTTTACTAATGGCCCGTCAAACGTTTTTCAAATCATCTTGTAAACAAATATTTTTAAGCTATATATAACCACATGTTGTGTTGATCTTTCTGTGTTGGTGTATATGGCGCTTATAGCATATTTGCCATAATATTGTCCTCATAAAAGCCGCACTCACGATCTCGAAAGCTCGTAGCTGCTATTCAGTAGCAGGTGCTCAAAGTGGTGACAGTGTAGTAAACACAACGCACCTATACCTGGCTGGATGGGACACTGAACCACTGTTCGATTTGAATTAGAGAGGCTACATGGGGTGAGCCGCTGGCCTGAGTGAACTTGATTTTGACCATGCAGTAGTATACTGGAAGCATCAGGAAGCTCTCCTAAAAATATATCTTCGGGTGTTTCGCCGGTACATAAGTGACTCTGCTGTTTTTTGAGTATTCGAGCAGTTGTTCGAGAAAATTGTGTTATACCCCTGGTGTGGCTCCTGCGCGGGGAACACCAGCTGCCTGCTGCTCATACGGCTCCGTGTTAACACGCAGATGTTTCATATGTGACGAAAGAATTGCGCAGGGGAGCGAGGGCGCATGAAGGGGATGTATAAAGCAAAGCAAGATGGCTCTACGTTTTGAATTTTTACATTTGTTTAAGTTTCACAGTCTTCGCACTGCGAGGAAGAAGTACTTTCCGATGACAAAATAAAGAGCAGCGAATCCTGTTGCATAGCAATTACTCAAGAATCCCTTCGGGAGCTCGTTTATTTTTTCTCTTGTTTTTTTCTTTTTTCTATATTGCTGGGGAAGAATTTGGATAGGGCAGAGTGCACATAGTATGTGCACTTCATCCAGTTCTTTCTGTATTTTTTTTTTTGAATTTGCCTATGCAACGTCATGCATTTTGAAAGGATGCACGGGAAAAACTTTCTCAGGAAATATTCGGCTTCAGATACACACCTTGCTAAGTAAGAAAATTATAATATTGTTCCACAGGGCAGTTAGGCGTGAATTTTTATAGATAATTCATAATCATTGAAATGACGCGCCCTTGTGCCGACGCGCCAAATTGCAACACGACCTAAAGAGAGAAGTTGAAGGCAATTTTGTGGGACCAAAATATTCACCCCGTAGATTATACATTTGCTGCCCCCCTTAAGTATATTTTTTTTCACTTACGCGGTTTTCATTTTTTTATTGTTTTTTTTGCGCACTCATGGTGTAGTTCTGTAGGAGAATGTGATTTATTGCGAGGCTCATTCTCGAAGAAACCAGTTGAGGGAGGCAGGCAACATGCATAGAAAGAACTAGACATAACTGACGCACCGGCGCTTGTGATTTATGAGTACGTCCGGCGAAGGTGGAAAGCGTCACGAAGACATCGTTTATCAAACGTCTTCGAGTAAATTATGATAATGTGCACTTGCTTTATTAAAGAAACAGGTCGTCATCCTGATTGGGTGGCAGAAAATACGACAAGAGCAGATGTGGACAGCCTTACGATTCACTTGATCCGACAGATCAAGAGGATTTCTTTACGAAAACAACATACGAAGCTTCCTAGGAATGCAGCTGCACTTGCCCTCCAAGTACAGCGCAGTGGCCCGCTTACTTTTGCAGCGGAGACGACCGAACCACAAAAATGAAGAACTTCAATGTCTGGTGCCGTCAGAAACATGGTTACGCAGTGTCACAGATAATTTGTTAGCAGGTAGCTGCCACGAGTTGTCCCAGCGCCCATTAAACTGAAAATTTCAATTGCTGTGTACAGATCAACACCACCTTTTAAGTATCTTTTATATACAGTGCAGGAGGGAGACTTGTCCCAGCGGTCTCCAATCATCTCACTGCTGCGTCAGCTGACTCTGTCGTACACGCCAAAAATACCCGCCCATAGCCCCTCCCTAAACACGACCCAAGCCGGCTTGTTACTGTCTTTCTGCTGCGTTTATTTATCCATGGGGCCCATTTGGGTTAGTCTGAGAGGTCATGGCGTATGTGCATGATTTGCATGATGTACTAACGGCCCTTGTTATTGAAGCAGGATTCTACTTGATTACATTATTGACATTGATGGGGACAAGCGGGTTTGAGCGTTCTACTGTGATGTGAAAACGTCTAGTCTATAGTTCCACCTCTCTATGCAGAGCAGCATGATAAAAGTCATGTGTGCTCGCCTGCAAAATATATGCCTGCCAGTATAAAGTAGGTGCCCAAAAAATAACTGCAAAGCACGAACGATGGTCCTAAAAATTCGTAGATTTACTTCCTGCAGGGCAGGGATCACGACAGGAGATGCTGCAAAATGTCCACCACTGCCTTGAAGACATGTCTGCACACGACGCCGCAAATTGTTAAACACTCGGTAGAGCTAGAGTTATATATACAATGTGATGGGTTATGACTGTCCAGGCATGTACGCAGGATCTTGTTCGGGTGGGAGGCAACTCAATGCAACTTTGCTATGCAAATGAGGGGGCGGGTACTTCTACTAGTACAAATGTGAATAATACCCACCATTCGCCATAAAGACGCGTAAACCCGCAAAAGAGAATTGAAATAACGTGTATCTCACAGGTGCGCTTGTTAGATACACCCCTCCTTTACTTAGCAAACAAAGAACCACATCAAATGGACTCGCGCATGAAAAATGCGCAGGCAGAACTTTGCCAAGAACAAATTAACGAGCCGAAGTGCAATATAAAGATTTCTACTAGCGTTTTTCAATTAGCTCTGGAATGATTATAGAGAAATGTATGTTTGCGGAACAATCACAGTTCTTTTAGATCCCTCGCTTACTGCTCTACCAAGTGCCAAAACCGGCACGTGTTGTTATTTGGGAAGTTGCGTAACGACGCGTGGTCACCAGTCCCGTACAGCCGCGTATATAGCGCCGCACACTGCGAATCTAGACGTATACTGCACCCACCGCGGAAGGTTAGAAAAGCACCCCATTAGCACAGCAGAGAAGTAGCTGCGTCAGGTGGCGCGATTAATAACTGTATAGTAGCGTCATTCAAAACACATGAAATTATTCTCCACATCCGGCGGCGTTTTTTCTACTTCCTTTTTAAATAAAAGGATGTTGGTCCATAACTATTTTCACAAACAACTTTCGCTTTCCCTCCCTGTTTGGCTGTTGCCTTGGCTTTCTCCATTAGCAGATCGCTTAATTTCCCATCTCCTTGCGACTCTGGTTTCCAGTTGCCAATTTTGCACGAGAAGTGCTGCACAATTAGGGAAAAACAAGACAAGGTAACGGGTGACAGTCATATTGCTTATATGGGTTGAACGGTTATTGCAGGGTGTGATGCAGGACGCTGTCTCGCATTATGTTATTTTCGATATATCCATTACCCATATCGCGGGTGTGTGGTTCCGAGGATCTCCCAGCGTCGCGGCGAGCCGTCACTCGAGGAAATAATGAAGCAAAAGGAAAAGTTAAACGCAACTGGCGATTTCTCCGGCCACAACTCGTTCCACACTGTAAACGGAAATAACTCCGACGTGGGAGTATAACGCTTGTCCTCTAGCGACCCCCCGGTTCGGAGTTCATTATACTCCGTATGATCGGAGTAGAATTTTTACTCCGTGCGAGCGGAATTTTCGCGTGGAATTATGGGAGGTATTTTTTCTATCTTTTCTTTCTTTTTTGCTTTGCAATGGACGGAGTTTTTTTGAGGTGCAACGGGAGTATAAAAAGAGGCATCGCGTCAGTTTGCGCGAACATCTTTACTAACAGAGGCTGCTGGTCAAATTTCGAAATATGCACACGAGACCGCGTCAAATTCGACGTAACAAGTCAATGAAAGCACATATATCATGACATACATAAACATTTCAGAAACGCCCAATGCAGAAGCTTGAAAGACATCCCACGTACACGCGATACCCAAGAAGCAACGGTGCCAGTATATATAGCCACGATACTGTGTGCCTCTAAACCGCCTAGGGAGCAGCTGTGCTTCTTTCAGAATTACGACTCCCATGCTCGTTCATAGGAGATGTGCCTCTCTGATATTAACAGAATACCTTAATCAACACAAAACCGTTAATTCAGAATAGTGAGAGAAAAAAGTTAATGGCGTAAATTTTCACAATTAGCATGCCATTCTGAGTGTTGGAGCGACTTCGCACACTGCCGGCGTTCGCGGCCAAAAAGTAGTGCGTTAGTTACAGTAAGCAAGAAAAATGGAAGTGCGTCTGCTTCATAGCAAAATTAAATTTTTGCGATATAGTGGTAGCTTAGCAACAAATTATTACGTGTGAGCATGACCCGCAGCAGCCGACGTAACACCGAAAAATGCGCAGTCATACATATTATACACCGCACTACTTGCTCCGCGTCCAAGCAATATCTCTCGGTTGTGAAAAGGAGCTACATAGCTGGTCTGTCGAGTGAATGCTTAAACTCGGAGCGAGCAGGCATGCGTCTAAATCAGTGTCTCGGATAGAGCGTAATGTTAATGCAATATCGGAAGCAATGACGTGACCAAAACCTATATGCGCGATAACAATTCGATGCACATCGCTCAATAAGAAGCTTTATTTACAGTACGCATACTTATGTCCTACCGTTTTTCTTCGGGTGAAAATATCCGTTCGCAGATACATAAAAACAGTTTCTTGCACTCCGATCTTTCTCACTGGCAACACAGCACCGCAACGAACTTGGGGTACGCCATACATGTGCGACTAGCACGGACGTCGTCGCTCGAACAGTGGCTGCTGTTGTCATTGCTACGCGGTCCTTTCAAACATTACACCAGACGTTGTCAGCATGTACCCAAAAGGAAATAAAAGTCGCATTTCACGTACTGAACAACTCAAGCCAGGGTCACGCAGCACGAAAACACAGTCAGAACCTGAGCCGACATCACGAGTCAGTGAGCAGCTTCGAGGTATACCTAAGCCTTTTTCCGCACTTGAAAACGTTGCTCTTGCATTCATCGTTGTCAGCAAAGCGATCAGAGCAAACGTACTTGAAGCTGAGAAACAGCGAGCTTCAGGCATGCCTATAACACTTTCTGGAAGGAAATACGGGAAACAAATTGACGAAACGCTGTCACGGAACGACACTTCACAAATGTAAACAAAACGTGAGCCATGAGCACTGCCGACTCCGCCGAATGCGCCCGGTCGCTGGCGAGGCGCACAGCCTCATGGGAAGCGCCACGTGACCAAGCTCTTTCGGCGGAGGGGAGTTTTTAAAACTCCCTGTCGGAGTTTCACGGGAGAACAAGATTTTTAAGCGGAGTAAAATCGCGTCATGTCGCCCTAATACTCCCGCAGCCAGCCAGCGGAGTGAAACGAGGGAATGGCGCTGTTTTGCTCCCATACATCGGAGTAAATACTTGAGGAGGGGAGGTTTTAGGGTACATCACCTGTTAAAAACTCCCAGGTGGGTTTATTTTCGTTTACAGTGCACGAGCATACAAACCAGATGACTATGCACCGAATCCATTGTCTGGCCCCTGGATTGGTATAAACAAAGAAGGTTGAACTAACGAAGGAACAGCAATGCGCGTGATCGTTGTATAGATGGTGACATAAAAAATGTGTTGGGCATTATAGATAAAATAAAATATGATATTTAAAACAATAAACTACGCCCTGCCTCCTACAATAGATGGTGACAACTGAATTCATTTTGAGTTAATCGCGCGGGCACCAAATCGATGAGAAAACTGGCGTTCACACCCCGAAAGATGCCGATAACTATACCGCCATCCAAAAGGAGTGGAAAAATTGGCAACCATTCCACTCTGTGAAGACGGAATGGCAGCAAAAGCTGACGACAGTCATTTCAAACGAAAAGCGAAGTGTTTCACCTCCGCTGTGGGTCGGCCGAAAGATAGTGCAATATTGGGCCGACCTGCAGCGTAGGTGAAGCAGGCGTTAAGCACTCCCCATACGTAGGCCGATCCCGAAAATATTGCAATACCGAACCCACCTGCGGCGGAGGTGAAGCAGGCGTTGAGCGCTCCCCATACGGGGGCCTATCCCCAAGATTCCGAAGGGCGCGTTATAGGTTCCCAAGTCCACAGGGGTATATGCCATTGATATTCGACCCTTTCTGCACTATCACCAGGACCACCCAACATGATGAATTTTTCTGTTAACCGGACCGTAAAAAACTACGGAAGGTATACACGGCCTTCGCTGTAAAAGGCAGCAAAATGTTGGCAGCCGAGTAGATTGATTTGTCGGCGCTTTAGGAATATTATGCAAAATATTATGTTGCAAAATATTTTGCTTTAGAAATGTGTGTGAGTAGTGGTGGGGTGAGGCGAACAGGGGGGGGGGGTGTATCCCACTTAACTTCGAGGGAGGGGAGGCCCGGCCCTCCCCCCCCCCCCATCTTCCCTGGGTATGTGCCTGTGACTGTCTGTAGCTTTTACAATTTTTTCAGAATTCTTCGAGTACATCCGCCGTTCGAGTGAACCCGGCTGCCAGTATTAGATGGACTACATCGTCCTGCGCTATCATATCACACGTGAAACTGCGGTGTAACCCACAAATATTATAGTATGTTTTTGTTTGTTTTTCTCCCTGCCCAGTTACTTTTCGGACACCTAGCAAATATCAGTTCGTAGGGTGGTGAGAAATAAATCGCTTTTTCGAATTTATGCGGCCAGACGAAACTGTTTTGTACAGATAAGAGATTTCGCACTTTCTTCACTATGACGGCCCCGCCAAGCCTGGAGTACAGACGCGAGCGCGTGCTTTATGCTGGTTGTGGTTTGCGCTGGCACAGGCGCATCGCTTTGACGCGCAGTGCGTCGAACAGGCGCAACGATCCCGCCCACGCTGACTTCCCGCCCTCGCCGACGAGAGAGCGGCTGCCACATCCCTACCCAAGGGCGGTGCGCCGGGAAGTCAGCAAGTGAGCGCCGGACACAGGGACACGCCCGTCGGTGGGAGAGGGTGAGAAAAAGAGAAAGGGGGCGCTCTTTTTTTTGGCGTGCAGTGCAGCCACGGCAGGGAAAGTAGAGTAGGGAAAATGGGAAGGTTGGGAAAGGGGAATTATGGCAGAGAAGTTGTCCGGCACTGCCCTTCTAGGGACTGGGGAATGCCAGTGTCTGGCCAACCCACCAGCGCGCCAACGCCCTCCTACCATACGTCCCTTATACTTGTGTGTGGACGCGGGCGTTTCATTTTTTTCGTTAGCTGGCGCCAGTGGGTGGGCGCATCTAGGCGGCTCCACTTAAATTCTTGCTAGGCACTATACCAATATTGAAATCCATTGCGACTTCATATTTTCGCAAAGAAGTCATTGCCACTATCAATTGTCCCATTGTGTCTAACGAGGCGACAACTAAATTAAGAATTAAAGTCTGGCGTTTAGGTATCTTATCTATAGTTTCCTATTATCTGATATGAGGAACGCTCTAGTGGGGGACGCCAAATTAAATATGACCCACTGGGATTGTTAAAAGTGCACCTAAAATCAATGTACATGAGCGTTTTCTTTTGCACTTCGCACCTATATATCAGAATGTGGCCGCTGCTGCTAGGATTGAAACCATGAACTCAAAACTCCTCAGCACAACTATATAGTCACGGTGCTACCATTGCGGGTGACTGCCCAACACCTTGGAGCACTTGCATAAGCAGGTTACTGGGAATGACGTGGTTAATCCCCGCCTACTACTCTATCAGCGCATACCAGCTTGCAATATCTTCCCGTTTGCGGCAACGAAAAACATGGTGCTAGTCACAGTTCTCTGAGGACAGTGGGCAAATATTCCACGCTATACGTAATACAAACTTATCACGCTCTATAAAATTGACGCACAGGGTATTCAAAGCAAAAACCATTTTAGCCCACATTCTGTAAACGTCCCCTGGGCTTAAATCATCTAAAATGTCATGCTAATTTCCAGAAAGTATAAGCTACCGTTGCTCATTCACACTGTAAGCAAAAGTTAGCCGACATTGGGGTTTTTGCGGCTCATGAGCTTTGAAGACTACCTTGCACCAGAAAATTACTCTGGCATGAGGCAGTAAAATGCGTTACATTACATCGTTTTACTACCATCTCTGAGAAACGTAGTAAAAGGATGTCATGAGCCGGCTTTACGACGTACAGAGTTTTATATCACGTGACCAAAAACCATCTATTGAGAGTTTAAAACCACGTGATCTGGAACCAACCTGAAGATCACGTGATTAAATACTACCACTTTACTCCCCAAGGTTGCAAGCTCCGCCCAATCCAGTTAAGCCTACGCTCGGCGACAGGCACGGCCGCGGTAGGAATGGCAAAGATCGATGCCGTGGCGGTGCATCCACCAGCGGAACGGCAGAACGTTGGAAACTTGGAACGTATGTACTACATACGTCGCGTAAGATGTGTCTCAAGTGGACGCGGCTTCCTGCCGGCGCGCCGCCCGTTGCACGACCGACGAGCCGATCGACTGCATTGCGTCAGTGCGAACTCATCGAAAAATAATGTTCCGATTCCGCTCTGCACGGCGAACCGGCGTGGCCATGCTCGCATTCAGCGACAAAAATCGCCTCAAGAATCGTTCCTGGACCGATCCTCTCTACGGCAAGTAAATATCTTGCCGTTCGCGAGGGATACCGCCATCGGCCGGCAGCCTACAAACGGCGAGTTGTCGCGTCTGCTGCTCCGGCCGGAAGCAAGCGTGTCGGTCAAAGTTCATTGCCAAGCACAAGCCCACTTTTTCATGCTTCTACGAGCGAGAAAACGACTGTCTCTTGTCCACTTTGAAGCTGTGAACGGAATCGTCACGACCCACTGTAGCACAAAATAAACAAAACGTTGGTTAGTTGTAGTGATAGTCAATGGAAAGCCTCACGCACTAGAAATAGATGCGATCATGTCGAGCGGGCTCACCAATTCAAGGTGAGGGCACATAATCTCGTAAACACGACAGCTAGCGCTGTAGGAAGCGTGTATACGAGCGGTGATCATGAATTTGTGCTCAGTAGGTGTCAAAGAAGCCCGTAGGCCATCCACCATTGCAAGCAGACGGAGGTGCACGGACGGCGCGCTGATGGGCTCGTGTTCGCCAACTAAAGCGGGAGACACACGGTCCGATTCGGCGTCCGACGCGCCTGAACGGCAGCCGGAATCGAGGTGTTTTGCCGTGCCGAAGCGCCGGATCGGACGTCCGGCGTGCGACAAACCGGGCAAATTTTCATCGTCCGATGTGTCCGACAACCGCACACTCCGCACCGTCGTTTGGCCGCAGCTGATGTGACGTTCTCTGACGTTCCCTCAACGGAGGCGGCGCTGGCAGGCCGGTTTCTCGCCGTCCCCCCCCCCCTTTTTTTTCCCCTTGCCTGCTGCAGTTTGTTGCCGACACGAAATAGTTACCAGTTCAATAAAGTTATCTCGAACATGTGCTTATGATGCAAAACAGCGCCTAGTACACTAGCACTAAGCTACCGTCGAAATCGGGAGCCGCGACGCGAGGGCCTTTCCGCGGACAAACAGCACACACCGATCTCTATGCACCGACCGTCCGAGCGAGGCTGCTCGCTTCGCTTGCACGTTTGCCCTTCGCAACGACTGCGTCGAGTAAACCAATTGTATTTGATTACGGGCTACCTAAGTGCACAGCGTTAATTGTTTTGGCAAAAATAAACCCTCTTCATCGAGCTCGAGCTGAATCAAGCGCCGTCGGCCGCAGCGTCCGCCTAGCTATGCCTGCCGGCCGTATCGCTGGCTGTTACCGGAGCCGTCAGTGGACAACGCGCCGTCGTGAAGTGTTCTGTCACTTGCAGGGGCATAATGTTATTTGCATAATGTTATGTGTTCACGTAAAGCGAAGCAGTGTTGTGCAGAGTTTTTATATTGCGTTTCTCGACGTGAATCTAAACTCAAGCTGGGGAGGGGGGAGGGGGGCTGGATCTGGGCGGAGCTTACGCGCCGCTCGACCGTTCGGATACACGCACGTTGGGTCGGACGCCGAATCGTACCGTGTGTCCCCTGCTTAAAGCTCGCTCATGGTTCGGCGTTAGTCCCTGTATATCCTTTATAAATAAGGAAGCCTACCTAGGCACTGTAAACCCAACGATTGGGGCCTAAATGCCTGCCCTCCTCCCAGCTACAGTTTCGTTTGAGCGACAAAGTCTGATTTCGAAGGCCGTGCCTTTGCAAACTGCATGCGACTGAAGCGGTTGCGAATCTTGAAGGCGACATCCGCTTCGTTTTTTTTTTATACATATACAGTACATTTTCTTAAACTTCGTATAAAAAAGTGCATATTTATACAAAGTTAACACTTTTCGACTCAAGAAATTTGTTAAAGTGTCCCTACCGATTGTTGTTAGGAAAAAACACGTAATTTTCTCATTTACGACACATTTTTCTAAAAACCGCAGAGTGGCGCCACTGCAGTATTCGTTTGGTCGACGTACCACGTTGGTTCTAGTGAAGTAAGGCGGTATTTGAGTTATATTTTAGAAGTGCCTAGACAAAATGTGCTCCTTGTCGTGTGCAGTAACCATCGCAAACCCTCCGGACTCGTGTAACGCCGTTAGTTCGCCGTGTGTTTCGTGCGATCTATCAGTGTCGACACTGAGTGTCTTACTACAGCGCCTGTCCGAGCTGCCTTTGTTCTGCCTGCCCGCGCTCTCGTGAAAAGTCTGGTACTGGAGCTTCCAATCGTAGTGTATGGAAGGCTGTTGAAGGTTGTGCTTTTGTGGAGCTGGAGTTCATCGGAAGTTCTACAGTGCTTGCGCCAGAAAGACGTCGGTGCCTCGGTACCTTTGAGACGAAGGAGCGTTGGCCAAGTCTTTTTGAAAGGTAAGCAAGTTTGGCCCTTGCGCGCATTCTTGAACTTATGATTTACGTAATGAACGTTGTGTAACTAGGTAGAGCAAAGCGCTTTCTGATCGTAGGTTGGCCGTCTTGCTGTGCACATTTAGCAAGCAATTTCACGAAGGCTTCCTCTGATGTTACAGCGTACTTGCATTCTGCTGTAAAATATATGCTACCCGCCTTGATTGCTATGCCTGAATGGGCACACAATTATGAAAACACTGAAAGTTGCTGTTCGTTCGGTAGTTTTCTGGCAAGAAGTTATTCGTTATATATGCATTCCCGCAAGTACAGTACATGTGTAATGTATCCGTCGATGTATCATGGGCTTCGCGCGTTGGCACACGATTCCTATGTTTGACGCTTAAGCGGATAGAAGCTTGTAGATTTTTGTATGTATACAGTTTGGTTTGGAGGACCACGTCGCGAGAACCTGTGTATTGTTTATGTTCTTGAGTGTCTTCGCGTATTTGTCTTCTATGTTGCAAACCCGACATAGGCCGATATTACAGTAACGAAGTTAATTTTTAATCCAGACATTTCAGACACCGGCCTTTAAGAAAGACATAGACCAACCAATTCTTACGAACGGGATGCCAGCTCTTGCAATCGTAGGTTATACGGTAGTGCGTAATAAAGTAAGGACTGCGATTTTGTAGCGATACTTACCCCTCGATTCTATACCACTCTTGTCGCCCACCGCAAACGGCCGGCTGTTCCAGTACGTAGCACGGGCCGGGGCGGCGGTCAGACCACTAACGAATAACGAAAAGGAATAGCATCGCTACAAAATCGCGATCTAGCTTTCAGAATGCTTTTCATGTGCTCAATATTTTTGTTTAATCCAATGCGCCACGTTTTACTGCATATATGAGTTTTGTTTTTGATTGTCCTGGTAGCCTGTTGTTGCTGATTTCGTTCCTTCCTGAAACTTCACTTGTTACAAAATATCAGTGTAACTTCCTTAGATATAACAAAAAGACATTTGTGCAACCAGGCGCAAATTCATGCAGCTGGCTGTGTGAGGCTCTCTTTGCAATTCCACATGACACTGGTAAATCACAAATTCCCAGGTTCACAGCACAATAAATTAAACATTTCTTACTTTTGAAGGCTATGCGGATTCTGGAGGCATCCCTGCATCGAGCAGGAACCTGCTGCACTACTGGAAGCTGGACAGCACGACAATAAAGCACGTGATCTGTGCGCTTTCTCAAAGGTGCGTACAAAACTGGTGCTGCCTTTCGGATTTGTAGGATACATTTGTGTTATATGCAATCATTTTACTGTATTGCCATTTTCAGGATTTCTAGTGGCTGATCACGAATTTTATGTTTTGGTGGAGTGCCCTCAGTTTAATGAATTTACCTAAAGTAGCCTCCTCTGAGTTAAATATAATTGGGTGCTTGAGTAATTATGCCTTATATACTCCATATAGACTATATTAATCTAGCCAAAATGCCCTTTTAAGAACCATGAATTGAGGTTTCGTGCCTTGAATAATGTGCTCTAGAGTGTCTAGAAAAATGCGTTGTACCACCTAAAGACATGGTTTACGGAAAAGTGCCTTAAGCAATGCTTTTGCACAAAAGTTGTATCATCAAGAGTTTCAGAGAAGCCTGTGTGGTCGGTATGAAACATGACAAAGACAGACATAGACCAACCAAATACAACACATTTTGGCTTCCATATGGAAGCCTTGTTCACAATAAGGCTAAAAAAAGTGGAAGTGCATATTTAATTAAGTTTTAGCCTAAGATGGGCGTTGGCTCCTTGGTTTCAGATAAACGTGTGTCCTGTTGATTGCATCTCCAGGGAATCCGGGTACAGGCATGGCTTCCAATTTCTTTCCTGGCCGATTATGCTAGACACTATCCAGTCACTATTGTGTTTAGTCATTGCTGCATGATCTGCCAAAGCATTTGATGCCACTCTTTTCTCATCCACATCGTTCTGATGTTGGCGTAGCCATTGCTTAAAGTTGCCCATTGCTCTAATGTAGATAGTATTCATATACACATGTTATGTTTCAAAGGTCAGAATTCATGTCAGTAAAATTTTTGATACGGTTTGTTACTGAGATGGCTACCTCGTTAGTTTAACATGGCTTGTCACTGGGATTGCTCTCTTGTTTGTTTAGCTTCTTGTTGAGATGGCTACCTCGTTGGTTTAACATGGCTTGTCACTGGGATTGCTCTCTTGTTTGTTTAGCTTCTTGTCGGGTTCTTATGGATTTGATTTTGTGCACAATGAGATGTTACACACACACCTTGCATATACATGAAAAAAAGGTTTACAACAGAGATAACATATATGCATGGGCATATATATGTGTCAATAAAATACTCGAGCCTCATTTCTGCCTACAGAAAAAGAAGTTATTTCTCCTCGAGGGCATGACTGCTTGCAATAATGAACCTCCAAGAAAAGGTTTTCTCTAATCCGTATTTTTGATATCTAAATGCTTATGTGGCATGTACAAACTGCTTGCATCAATTTCTCATTGGGATGAGTGGTCTAAATTTTAAATTTGAGTAATAATTGCAAGAAATAACTCATTTCACCTGTCTTCTAATGACTAAAATTCTATGCTTCTATCTTGCCAAACCTTTTATGAAATTAGTTTGATGAGGCCCAATCAATATACAGGGCTTTCTAAATTGAAGGTATCAGTACCTATTAAAGACTGTGCTAACTAAGAAAATGCTGCTTGTGTATGTGGTTTATTCATTTCTCAGACAGAAGCTTTACACCCAAGTGCAGTCAGTAAATCGAAAACAATTGCGTCTTGTTCAATAGTTCTCGAGCACTTGTGCGTCACTATAGTCGGATACAAATTTAGAAAAAAGGGGAGGCCCCGCCCAGATAAATGAAGCGCGACGTCCTATTGCCTCCGCGACTAAAATAATCCTGCTCAAAAAATCGTGCTTAGGAAATGCGCAATTCCCAGTATAAATAAAGACTTTGATGACTGGTTTAGTGGAGCTCTCATGTGCTACAGCACATGCCAGATCGCAACAGAAAAATAACCCCGTGCCTTCCACAACGCTGCCCGTCGTCTGCTCTTTAGCGTCATTGCAAGTGGCAAAAGTAGAAAGAGCAACTCTGCATGGCATTTGTGCTTGTTTACATGTACACGGCACATTTACTACTCCTGTTCCGAGCTTCAAATGAATCAGTTGCTACTGAACAAGTACCTATATAAAACAATGTATTTATCGCAACCGTTACAAACCCAAGATGCTCAGTGTCAGCGAAAGCACCGTGTTAAAGCTGAGGAGGGAGGTCAAAGCTTCGCATATTTTGGGTGGCAAACTATCGACGCCCTCACGAAAACGCCCACAAAATGTGGAGAAATCAAGAAGCAGCACGAAGTAGGACACATGTGCGCTGAGGTCGTGTGCACGATTTCTGTCACCACAACGAGACACCGACGGTCGAGAAGATCACTAACAAGTTCTCGAAGCGTATATTGTGTTATGTTTGTGCCCTGGGATTTGCCTGACGGAAGGCCAGTGCTATGGTTTGTCGACCGTCGAGGCAGCATTCATCCCCGCATGGTGCCTGCCTGCTTCGGACACGACTACGTGCACGGCTCGAGTTTCCTCGCGGCTGCACGGCGTCCACGATGGAAGCAGCCACCGGATCACGGACTGCTATTCGGCCCCTCCCTGTCCCGGCAGCAATGCAACCCCCCCCCCCCTCCTTTCTCCGGCGGCGCCCACACCACAAACGACTCCCGCTGTGTTTGGGACAGTTTCCAAAGGAGGGCTGTGTTTCGACCCGGTGCCTTGCAGTTGGTTCCCTTTGTCCTACACGGGCCATAAAACTTGCCCGGCGCACCATTCTGACCAACTGCCAAATCGTCCTGACGCCGCAGCGCGGTTCAAGGAAGCGCCGGCCACCGAGAGCGGCGTTAGGACCCCGGAGGCTGCCCAGACCCTCTCTCTCACGACCCTGTTTCGTCCTTGGGGACTGTCTGGGGCATCTTTGGACTGAGGGGTGTTATTTAAGCAGCTTGCAGCTGCTCTGTTGGTCTCTGTCCTGATAACGACGACAACATGTAAACATTGTATAAAGAATTATTCGCAGAGAAAACTCTCCTCGTCTCTGACTTTGCGTGAAGCGAGGTCCAGACCTCCTGCCAGCCACACATACCTCGGCAAACGCAACAATGGGTCTCCCATCACTGAAGCGGGGTACTGTGTGTCAAGCACAGCAGCCAAGCATTCTCGCGTGACCTCTCAAATAAATAAGTGGTTCATTTGATGACATATTCCATCTAATGGAAGCCCAATTCTGAAAAAGCAATGTCCTGCACAGATCATGCTCAATATAAGCGTTGGCATGGAAACGTGCTGAAATGCCGGAAAATCTGAATGCAAATGCAGTTATTAACTCTGAATAACTATGTGGGGCCCGAAATGCTCATTCGGGCAGCCACTGTCCAGCTTCACACGAAAAAGCAGTAGTCAACCTGAATGAAATTGACAGCCACTCTTAGCAGCCTGCATGCCAAAGCACATTGTGCTTTGCGTGCAGTTGTGCTGCCCCTACTGTTTTTTCCAGCCCGTTGAGATGAATAATGCCAATGTCAGAAGGCCCAAAATACTCTAGTGGGCAGCCACCTATGAGCATGACGGGCCCTGTGATGAAATAACAGTCATCAGGGCACGCTTCAAAGGAACCTTTAGCAGTCTGCACGTCAAAGCCCAGTCAAGCCGTCACCACTGTTGGTGAAACGGCAGCAACCAATGCGACAGTGACAGCCACTGTAGGCAGCTTGCATGCAAACACACATTCATGTGGTGTCATTGTTTATTTTGGTTACCTGGCCTAGGCAAGTAATGCGAATAAGAACAATTATCAAACATCATTAGCTTAGTTAGGCCCAATATACTCAGTCGGGTAGCTATTAATAGCAGTAGTCGAGGGCACGCTTGAAAGGCACCATTAGCAGTCTGCACGTCAAATCACAGTCATACCGCAGTCATTGTTGTATTTATTTATCTGACCGGGCAAGTAACACCAATGTAAGCACAATTATTCACCCTGAATAGCTCTGCTAGTATTGTGCTAAAAAATGCTGAGTGAAGTTGAATTTGTTTTATTGAGGCAATTATTTAATTTACAAGCCATCGGCATGTCGATCAACGGCCAGGTTCAGACAATGTCATTTGTGAAGTAATAGTGAAAGTTGCAAAAGCTCTCAGTGCACTGCTTTGCTGGGCTCCATTCACTGAAGAATGTCTTTGCAACGGCGAAAGCGTCAGACAGAAATCACACCCCGCTGCACATTGTTATTCGTGCTGAAAATTTTCGCCATCATATGTGATAGGCAGCGAAACCGTTTGTTTACTAAGACTGAATGCATGAAAAATACAACAGCATAGCAAGGTGTTTCACAATATGCAGCCTTTCATGTGCACTTCTGGCTAGCTGCCACATGCACTGATGCATAAACGTGAGCAAAGGTAAGAGGCAAAGTTGCTGTGCAACCCACATGACGCTTTTAAGAGAATGTATCTCTAAACCTTTCTGTTTTGATAGGCGATCAAAATATGTTTTGGGCAAGTTGGTTAATCACATTGCAGCAACAATACAAGAAACAAGGACAGAAAACGCAGCGAGTAGGCAGATTGAGAAGACGAGGTAGACCGGTGAGAAAGGTTTTAATGAGATGGAAGAGGCCAGTCCTGCAGTGTACAGGAGTTAGTGCTTTGAATGAGATTGGCTAATGAAAATGTGTAAGGACTTTGCTAAACGAAAACTATCAAAAACAAATGCTAATATAAAATAAAAGGACAAATATGAGTAAGTGCAAACACGCATGGAAGCAGGAACCCTGGCAACACAACTTATGCGTCACTGTGCCACAGCACGCATTCTACAGCTTGCGTGCGCGGTGAGCACTGGTGGAAAGAAATCAATCGACGGTGCTATACACAACGCTCGAACACCGCCATTAGACGCTCGGCTATCTTACTGTTGACAACGATCACTCACGCTAAGTTGACGGCGACAAATCTTTGCATTGGAGGCTTCTTTGTCAAATATTTTCTGTTGAGACGCTCGTAGGTTTGTTTCACGCGCGCACAGTTTTCTAATTTCTCGTCAGAATGGTTTTGCTCCATCACTTTACCCCGTCCGACGAAAAATGCAGCGACACGGTACACGAACTCACCTGCCGCTGACAGCAGGCACCAGACTTAGGCAAACTTTTCTTGTCTTAACTTCACTCAGGATCGAAATAAAAAAGACATGAAACAAACAAGCAGGATGTGTGTTTGCAGCAATCACCGAGGCACCCTATTTTCAGACAAAGCGTAGCGCAGCATCAGCGATGCTCGCTGCAATGTTTCTTCGCCGGATCACGGCTTAGAATAAACGCACGCGGCACAGATGCCGCATTGTAAGCTCGCAGTAATATTTCCGGCATGATAGACAATGACAAACAGATTGGGAATTCACTGTGACGAGGCATTGACACGCACAGCTGACGCGACTTGGCCCAGTTCGAAGCCCGGGCGGCCATCTTCGACGGCGGGCCACCGGCCGTCCGGCGCATGACGTCAGTCCAGAGTGCGCACCCATTAGTGGATGCTCGTGTGCATCCGCCTCGGAGGTGTAAAGGCCCCTGTTTTTCTAAAGTTGTATCCGACTATTATCGAGCACAGCTTGACCCTTGGCCTAATACTAAATCAGGCTTGAAGCTTTCAATGTGTGCTAACCGCTAGAACAGCACCAGATTTCATTCTGTGCCAAGGGGTGGAACGCATTTGCTTAGAGCTAGGCAGATGAATGTCTTTCTTTTGCATTGAAGTTCCCAATACTTTCTAGTCTTAGGTGAAAGTACACAGCTCAGCACAACGCATGTATGGTATACGTAAGGGTACTTTGTTCTTTAAACCGTATCAACAAGAAGCAGCTACTTCCGTTTTTGCAAACCTTACCTTATTTCCTAACCTTTCCTTTATCAAAAGTGTAGAAAATTAATCTGTGCTTGTTCTGTTGTTTCACAGGTAGACATCGGCGACGGTGTATATGTTGAAAAGGGCCTGCTGAAGAGGCTGCGCCTGGATGCTAACAACTCGGGCTTTCAGTTTGCGGGGGGCCTCCTTAAGGCTCCTTTTACAAAAGAAGAGGTTGAAGGGAGGCGCTACACATGGATGCGCAGCGATTGTTTGTGACAGCGTCACTGCTGGCAGGCCTGGCCTGCCTTTTCGCTTTGTTCTGGGTCTTCCACGTTATCTACTCGAAAAAGGCCCACAGGATTTTGACATTTATTGAGCACTGCTTTCTGGATTTTTGCTACACAAAGCCGCAGGTGAAAGCATTGGATTTAGTCAATTTTTACAAGAACTATTGCTAGGCAAAAAAATTTTCAGATGCATATTCTCAAGAAAGTTTCTGTCAAAATTATTTTGCCTAACAAAAGCACTCGTGGGTTCTGTGGCTGACAGGTTGCCCAAGCCATGTAGCACAGTGCTTGCTTTAAAGGGACACGAAAAAGAAAATTTATTTGAGCTTTATTAAATCATTCTTCTACAACACCGAAAAAACAACTCCCACCATGAGAATTGGCTTGATAAGCTAGATAACTTGCAAAAACGAAAACTAGTGTCGCCACCACCACCTTATAGTTCCTGCACCAGCTCGCTGTGATATGGAATTTGACGGTGTCTGTTCGGGTCTAGCTAATGTTCTACTGGCCAATATTGATGAATTCTGTTGTAAAGGTGTCAAAGAATATACTTAGTTGAAGTAGGACTCCACACTGATGTACGGGCACTGCATAAAACTTGAAAAATGAAAGTTAAATCTTCATTTTCTCATCTAATAATCCGCTTATTGCCACAATGTTCATGAATACAGTTCTGAAAGATTGTTTTATCAGTCTAAAATGATTTACTGTTTCACTTTAGTATTTCTGTAATGGACCTTCAGCAACAAAATGTGTGTTAGTATTCCACAGGTATTCTCAGCGGGGGCAAAAGCACCAGCAGCATGCTCAATGATTCTGTACCAACTGATAACTTGAAGGATATCCTGTGCCACTAGGGTTAGGCCAACGTGGCTCTGTGTTAATCACCACAAGTGTATTATGCAAAACTTAGTGGCCCAGAAATTAGTAATTCAGGGGGAGTTGAATTAGCTATTTTTTTTTCTTTATCATGGACTTCTCACATTACACTTTGTCACAACGCATTCACTTTAAAGTAACTGTGGAGAATAAGGTGGTTTGGTATTCAGACATGCCTTCTGTGTGTAAACAGTGTTAGATGAGCAATACAAAGATACACCATAGATGCTGACTGGCAACATGAAGGGGTTTGAGGGCAGCTACAAATATACATCCTTGTAGTCGTACCTATAGCACCATGTTCAATTTGTCACACAAGCATATGGCATCCATCACAACTGCATGCGTAGAAACGGACAAGGGCAACACACTCAATTCCCTTTTAGTCTATCTAAGAAGCACTACAATTTTTAGGCAACGAAATTGAAATCTGGCTTGTACCCATAAGTACTGCAATACAGTTGTGCAACGTGTCCGTCTTGTGTGGAAAAAGGGCTGCATATGTTTTCTTTGAGCACAAGGGGGAGTGGTATCAGTTAGAGCCCCTCCATCCACGTGCCACTGCCGCTTTCTTAAGTAGCGACAACCTTTGTTGTGCGCCGCCTTTTCCCCTCACACCAAATCCGGTTCCAGCATTTCCAGTTTAAAAGTTTCCGGTTCCGGCGTTACCGCATCCTGAAGTTGTGCTGCGGGAATTTCCGCTTTGACTGCCGATGGTGAGACGCCCACGCGTGCTTAGCAGAGCTGTGGGAGTCACCATGAGAAGAATGCAAAGGCGACAAGCTGTTGTATTCTGCTGAAGTAGTAATTCGTGGTCGCTGTTTTCTAAATGCACGAAAAACGGCAGTGGTCTCCAAGCGCCCAGGCACTACATTCCACTGTACGTTGTCTCTCGTGGCACAACCGTAGCAGGTTGACGCGAAACAGCGAACACGATCAGATCGCTGATTGCAATAGGCGGTGGTACTTGGATGGAATCGCATTCACAGTTTAAACCACAGCTGGTGCAATTAAAGCCTCTCCATCGACGCGAAAGTAAACAACGTTAAGAAAAACATAGCGTTACTTCCACTCGGAACAGGAAGCTGCAGCTACGTAAATTCCGCTTGACACCGGACGCTAAGGGGGTGAGTGGCAGAGGAGCGTGGAGGAAGAGGGTAGGTTGGTGGTACTTAACCTGGTCGGTGGAAACGTGTATGGAGGGGCTTTAGTGGCTGTTTTCACATATATGTTTTGTCGTGTGTATTAGCAATCACCATTTTCCTTATCTGAGTGAGGTCATTTTTTAGAAAGTTTGAAAGTTTATAGAACATGTTGCTCATGGTTGTTGCAGTTTTCTTCCTAACTATCCATTCATTGCACTGTGCACCCATGTCTTGGACAACTAGCTGTTTGAAGGTCAGTATGCTATCGATGGGTCTAATGGTAATCTCTAGTGCCCTCTCATTTGCTTGTTGCAATACTGAAGAGTTTTGTATATTGTGTCACTTGTTTATTTTCACTGTACTTTAGTTTCACTACATCTTGAATGTGTTGTGATAGTTTTTCTTTTGCAATGAAAGATATGGTGGACAGTTGCCAACACTAATGTTATAGTATGAATGCTTGCTGTATTTATCACAATTGTTTCATTTCGCTGGGGCACTAATGGTCATTAGCAGCAGATGCTAGCTGCCCTTAAGTGCAATGTTTTTATGTTGCATAGTATTGTTCATGATCCATTGAATGCACTGCACGCGCATGTTGTGGACAACTGCCTGTTTGAAGAAATTGTCTGCATATTCAGTGGGTCTAATGTGAACATCTCTACTACTGACTTAGCTTCACTACATCTTGAATGTGTTGTGATAGTTTTTATTTTGCCGTGACAGATGTGGTGGGCAGTTGCCGGCACTAATGTGATAGTACGAATGCTTGCTGTATTTACCACATGGTTGTTTCATTTCGTCTGAGGCACTAGTGGCCGTTAGCAGCAGATGTCATGTGGCCTTATGGGCAATATTTTTATGTTGCATAGTTTTGTCCATAATCATCCATTGAATGCACTGCAGACCCATGTTCTGGACAACTGCCTGTTTGAAGGAATGATCTGCATATTCAGTGTGTCTAATGTGAGCATCTCTAGTACTGCCTTTGTATTTGTGAGTTAGATTTTGTATTGTGTGTCATTTTGTTTTCACTGTGCTATAGTTTCACTACATCGTGAATGCGTTGATAGTTTTCCTTTTGCAGTGAGAGATATGGTGGGCAGTGGCCGGCACTAATATGATAGTACGAATGCTTGCTGTATTTACCACATGGTTGTTTCATTTTGTCTAGCGCAGTAATGGCCATTAGCAGCAGATGCCATTTGGCCTTAAGTGCAATATTTTTATGTTGCATAGTTATGTTCATACTAATCCATTGAATGCACTGCACACCCATGTTCTGGACAACTGCCTGTTTGAAGGAATGACCTGCATATTCAGTGAGTTTTATGTGAACGTCTCTAGTACTGACTGTATATTTATCAGTTAGATTTTATATTGTATGTTGCTTGTTTTCACTGTACTTTAGTGGGATTGCACATTGAATGTGTTGTGATGTATTTTATTTTGCTATGAGAGATCTAATGGGCAGTTACCAGCCCCCAGTCTGTGTGTTAGTACAAATATTTATTATGCTTATCACAACATCTTATAAGGCTATAGTTTTGTGATGATTAACTCATGCCTGACTTTTTTATGAGAAACATGTCAGAACTAATAAACAATCCCTCATGCTTGGGATCCATGAAATCATCTTTGTAATCTTTCAATTGTCTTCGAAATATTTCCACATCAGGCCCAAGAAACTCCAGAACGGGCTTGAAAAATTACTCTCGGAAAGAACCGGGAAAACCTAATGAACGAGGTAAAAAAATACTCCGAGATCAGCTCCAACAAACCACAGAATGGGCTTGAAAAATTACTCTCAGGTAGAGCTACGAAACCTTGATAACGAGGTAAGAAAATACCCCGACATAAGTACCAACAAACTCGAGAATAGGCCTAAAAATAACTCCCAGGAATAGCCTAGAAAACTGGATGAATGAGGTAAAAAAATACTCCCACATCAGACCCAAGAAACTCGCGAATGGGCTTGAAAAATAACTCTCAGGAATAGCCTCTAGAACTTCGTGATGGCAGTAAAAATATAGTCCCACTATCGTCCCTAAAAACCTTCCCACAGATTAAAAAATTACTCTCGTTTCTACATACAAAAACCTTGGTCAGCATGGTAGTAAATTTTTACCTCGACTGGTACGTAGTAAAAAAAAACCAGAAACGGGAATGCGATACAGGACGAGCGGTTTACTCCCGTTTCGCGTTATTTTTGTTTAGTGTGCAGTTCAATGACGAAAAGATGGAACCGTATATACGGGCTTTGTATTGCGCATAACAATGGGAAAACGAGTATTCACAAACTTGTGCAAGGCACATAATTCAAATACAAACTTTGTACTTCAAGCACACTGGTCGTCACATAACACCCTAAGCCCAACAAACAGGCACGTACTCAAGTGGCATACCCCTCCCAACCCACGCCACCACTCCTCACACATTCCTAAAACGCCGCCAGATCAATGTTGAGACTTGGCAACTGTTCATCGGTCAGCATTATGCTGCCTTTTTCACTCCTTTTATATGGCGGCATCTCTTATATTGTGAAGGACAGTTTTCTCATAGTTTCCGCACCCGCGCGATTAACTCGAGATGCGTTCAGTTGTCACCATCTATTCAACCGTCACGCGCATAGCTGTTGCTTTTGTTAGTTCAACCTTCTTTGTTTAGGCTGATCCTGGGACCAGCAGCGGGATGCGGCTTTTACTCAGCTGGTCTGTACTCTCATGGAACGAGTTGCGGCCGGAGAAAACGCCAATTGCATTTAACTTATCTATTTGCTTCATTATTTCCTTTAGTTACGCCTCGCCGCGACGCTGGCAGATGCCCGGAACCATATACACGTGATATGGGTTAAATAAGGTGGGAAATAAAATAATGTGAAAGAGCGTCCATCATGGAACCCTGCAATAACCCTTCAACCCATAAGCAAGATGACTGTCGCCCGTTACTTCGTCTGTTTTTCCCTAACTGTATAGCACTTTTCGTGCAAAATTGGCAACTGGAAACGAAAATCGCAAGGAGTTGAGAAATTAAGCGATCTACGAAGGGAGAGAGCCAAGGCAACAACCAAACTGCAAGCAAAAGCGAATAATAAAAAAGTTAACCGTTGTTTATGAGAATATCTATGGATCAACATCTTCTTATTTAAAAAGGAAGTAGGGAAAACGCCGCCGGAAGTGGAGAACAATTACTTGTTTTGAATGACACTTCTACAGTTATCGGTCGAACCGCCTCACGTAGCCACTTCTCTGCTGTGCTTATGTGGGTGTTTTTCTAACCTATCGCGGTGAGCGCAGTACGTCTAGAATTGCAGAGTCCTGCGCTCTACGCGGTTGTAAGGGACTGGCGGCCGCACAGGGTTACGCAATTCGCGGAACTGTCAAAACTGATCAACAAGGCAAAAATAACTAATATTCGAAGCTATAACATGAGAAAGACTGAAGAAGCCGTAAGAAATGAACGCAGCCTGAAATCAGTAAAAAAGAAACTTGGCATAGGACAAACCATGATGTATCCACTAAAAGATAAGAAGGATAATATCATCAGCAATCTCGAAGATATAGTAAAAGCAGCGGAAAAATTCTAAGTTGACCTGTATACAGTACCCAGAGGAGTCACGATACCTCACTTAGAAACAGTAGTGAACAGGATACAGAAACTCTCCTATAACTAGCGATGAGTTCAGAAGGGCTCTGCAAGACATGAAACTATGAAGAGGGGGAGGAGAAGGTAGAATAACAGTTGATTTAATCAAAGATGGAGAAAACATAATGCTTGGAAAACTGGCGGATCTTTATACGAAGTGTCTATCGACTGCCAGTGTCCCAGAAAACTGGAAGAATGAAGACATTATACTAATCCACAAAAGAGGGGAGGTTAAAGAATTGAAAAAGTATGGCACCATTAGCTTGCTCCCAGTATTATATAAAATATTTACCAAAATAATCTCCAATAGAATAAGGATAACACTGGATTTTGTCAACCAAGGGAACAGGTTGGCTTCAGGAAGAGATACTTTACAATGGATCACATTCATGTCATCAATCAGGTTATCGCGAAATCTGCAGAGTACAATAGGCCTCTCTATGTGGCTTATATAGATTACGAAAAGGCATTTGATTCAGTAGAAATACCAGCAATCATACAGGCACTACGTAATCAAGAAGTACAGAACGCTTACGTAAAAAGCTTGGAAAATATTGCTACATGCGTGTGGTATTTGTTTGTTTGAACGAAGCGAGTATAGGCGCCATCACTCCAGAAAAGAGGAGGAAGAACGAACTGGGCTCGCGCTGTGAATCTAACCGGTCAGTGCATCAACCGTTGCTGTAAATATAATCTGTAAATAGTTTCTCGTCTTACTGACTCGTCTTTCGCGTTAGAATATCTACAGAGGTTCTACAGCTACCTTAATTCTGCGCAAGAAAAACAGGGAGATACCTATAGAGAAAGCGGTCAGACAGGCAGACACAATTTCTCCAAATCTATTTTCTGCGTGCTTAGAAGAATTGAAGCTATTAAGCTGGGAAGGCTTAGGAGTAAAGATCGACGGCAGATATCTCAGCAACCTTCGGTTTGCCGATGACATTGTTCTATTCAACAACAATGCAGACGAGTTACAACAAATGATTGGAGACCTTAACAGAGAGAGTGTAAGAGTGGGGTTGAATATTAATATGCAGAAGATGAAGATAATGATAAATAGCCGGGCAAAGAAACAAGAGATCAGGATCGCCAGTCGGCCACTAGAGACTGTGAAGGAGTACGTTTACCTAGGTCAATTAATCACAGGGAACCCTGATCATGAGAAGGAAATTCACAGAAGAATAAAAATAGGTTGCATCGCATACGGCAGACATTGCAAGCTCCTGACTGGAAGCTTACCTTTATTATTGAAAACTAGGGTGTGCAATCAGTGCATTTTGCCAGTGCTGACATACGGGGCAGAGACTTGAGAGCAAGTTAAGGACCGCGCAAAGAGCGATCGAACGAAGATTGCTAGGCATAACGTTAAGAGAGAGAAAGAGAGCGGTTTGGATCAGAGAGCGACGGGTATAGACGATATTCTAATTGACATCAAGAGGAAAAAAATGTAACTGGGAAGGTGATGTAATGCGCTGGTTAGATAACCGTTGGACCATTAGGGTTACAGAATGGGTACCAAGAGAAGGGAAACGCAATCGAGGACGACAAAACCCTAGGTGGAGTGATGAAATTAGGAAATTCTAGTTGGAATCGGTTGGCGCAGGACAGGGGTAATTGGAGATCGCAGGGAGAGGCCTTCGTCCTGCAGTGGACATAAAACATGATGATGATGATGATGATGATGATGATGATGGAGGTGGTGGGCCCCCCCCCCCCCCCCGAAAAAAAATCCTGGGTACGTGCCTGCCAACAAATATGAATCTTATTCGACATTCAGTTCCCACAGGCCAGTTTTAAACAATGTGTATAGCAACGGAGTGACATTTTCGTGCATTTTCATAAGTAACCTTGTGGCACCTGGTTATATATCGTATTTTTCGTCAAACAAAACTTTTCAGCTGTTAGACAAGCCCTTGTCCTGCCTCCTTGCTCTTGTTCCGTTTGTGTGTCAGCTGCGCAAGAAAGGATAGGTTTCAACGCACCCACTTTTCAATACTTCTGCAATGTCTTTACAGCTTTCTTTTTTTGGGGGGGGGAGGGGGAGGGGAGGAGATTTACGGGAGACCAACGTGGCAGGCTGCCATGTCTAACTCTAGCGTGTTGTAAATATGCCTTTATTGTGGAAAATATTGTTGTAAATATATTATTTATCAAAAGAGGGTCCTCGTATCTGTGGCGGCAGATTAAAACACCAACCAAATGGAACAAGTTTGAGGTCGGTTGTCGGCGGCGGCCGGCGTGAGGCGGCGTCCGCGGGCATCGCTAACAACCGTGCCACACACTGTAAAATAATTTACACCCTTAAAAGTGAAAAGGGGTGTAGACGTATATAACTAACACCCTTAGGGTGTTATCTATATAAAGGACGCCCTGTGGGTGTGAGTTGTAGACACATTTACATCCTTTTTCACTTTGTAAAATGTAAATTATTTTAGAGTGCCCTGGGGATACGCTCGCTGGACACCGAAGTATCTCTATGAGGGATCCAAGCCCCTACGCCTGAAGTGTCTAGCAAAGCATGAAAGCCGGCTGACGTCGGCCGAAGCCGCATGACGCCCGGCTTGTGTAGGCGCCGAAAGTTGTTCCGAAACTTCTTCCTTTTGGTTGGGCTTTAAGGATTGCACCGGCAACGAGCTCACTGTCTCCGCATGTAAGGGAGGGATGAGCGAAAGTAACTCTTCGTGTGACTTCTTCTTAACCCCTAAAAGGACTATACATGGCACTAAGCTTAAATTCAGTGGAAAGGGAGAGCATCTGGCGTGTATTATGTGGCAAAACTATAACGTTCCTGTCTTGATTACAAGCGGTCAATTTCCTTCCGTATTGTCGTGGGTTATACGAACTTCGTTGTTTTGTTTCCTAGGTGTATTTGCTGAACCAAACTAGGCACATTGTTTATACTTGGTACAATGGGGCCTATTATTCATTACCTGGGGGCAAAGTTGGAAATGTAGGGGTAATTGCGGCCTTGGTAGTGAATTATATATTCAAGCCCTCCGGATCCATTGTAGGTGTATTTTAGCGAAGGGACCCTATTGCCCACTGCCCATGGTGAACAATAAATGCCACTGGAATGAAATCTATTTTAAATATGGGAAACTTTATATTCAATGTTCTTGTAAGGTAAATGTGTTTGTGTGAAATTCTGCCCTTGCAGAGAAATTTCTTAACGAATGCTCGAAAGCGATTTATGCGCCAAATGTTTTGAGTTGGTGCTTTAATTACGCGGAACCGCAATTGCTATTGCACCTCCTTGAAAAACCGAGCTTCTCTGTAGTGATTCTGCAAGGTGACGCAATTAAAGTCTGTGTTCTCTCACTTTTCTTTTTACAAATATTTTTATGAATGTCCCCATTATTAAAACATCTTTTTCTTTCTAAAATGACCGGTAACGTTGTATGTGTATGTATAATTTTCTTTTATGCCTTTCGTTGTAGAGGATACACGTAACAACAGTCGGACCTTCAACCGGCTTTTTGGGTGGACCTTTTAGCAGGTGCTTTGTCCCTTTTGTATCGAGATGAAAACTTAATAATTTCTTTGGGTTCGTTTCAGTTACTTGATTAGTAGGAGCATACGGGTGTTTAGATAGATAGATAGATAGATAGATAGATAGATAGATAGATAGATAGATAGATAGATAGATAGATAGATAGATAGATAGATAGATAGATAGATAGATAGATAGATAGATAGATAGATAGACAGACAGACAGACAGACAGACAGACAGACAGACAGACAGACAGACAGACAGACAGACAGACAGACAGACAGATAGATAGACAGACAGATAGATAGATAGATAGATAGATAGATAGATAGATAGATAGATAGATAGATAGATAGATAGATAGATAGATAGATAGATAGATAGATAGATAGATAGATAGATATAAAGATAGATAGATAGATAGATAGATAGATAGATAGATAGATAGATAGATAGATAGATAGATAGATAGATAGATAGATAGATAGATAGATAGATAGATAGATAGATAGATAGATAGATAGATAGATAGATAGATAGATAGATAGATAGATAGATAGATAGATAGATAGATAGATAGATAGATAGATAGATAGATAGATAGATAGATAGATAGATAGATAGATAGATAGATAGATAGATAGATAGATAGATAGATAGATAGGCAGGCTAAAACGCCTGAAGTAAGCAAAAAATGTGAATCACATGTATAAAAAGAAACTTCGAATACATTTACAGTGCTCATATCAAAGGCCCTTGTTAGCTGCAAATTCTGTGAGCCCTTATGTAACGTTAATATTCCAACGTTACTGTTTCGACGATGTGGTTGGCAGTGATGCTTTCGACGTTAATTTGCACAAATATTTAATCTTCGGATCCTTCATTCTGGGCAAGTGCCAAATCTAAAACTAATTACCGCCATTGTCTTGCATACCTTCTTGTGCCACCGGAGCTATTTACCGGTCTTCACGACGAATCGCCTATCTATAGACAGCCTCCAAAGAACAATTTCTATCCGGTGCAAGTTACGTTATCGTCGCGCGCTATCGCATTGCACATTTTTTTGGCTTCAGAGGAAGATATACAAAGACCACCACTCTCAAGGTCTCTGGAGCACGAAACCTTGAACAAATAGACGAGAAATACTGTTGTGCAATATTGTAATGGTAGCCACCTTTTCCCCCTAAGTACTCACTGTTGTTTAGCCTAGTGGCATGAGTTAGAAATGCTGGGGGCAATGTTCTGCATTAAACTTTTATTGGGGCACTTTCCACTAGCTTTGCCCACATTCGTACGTAACACCTGGTGTTCAGTAAAGACTTAGGTTTTGCACTTCTATGAAACAACTGTCAAGTATTGTGGCTGATATATTCGCAAGTCCGTGCGTTGTGAAAACAGCGCTTCATAATTAAATGTATATATGGAGCTAATGTGGTGAGCAGACACACCCCACGTCGTCTCTGTGTTTCTCGAGTGAACATTGGCGGAAAATCACTGCATTCATTGGAACAACTACCACGGATCGACGCAGCAAGTCACCGCGATCGTCCTGACACCTAAATCAGGTGGGAGGATCGATAACGCTTGCACAGCAGTCGTCAGCGGCTTCGCCGCACATCTGTACACGCGGCTTCCCGCGCGCTTAGCGGGCAGAAAGTTTAGCAAGATGAAAGTATCAGTGGAAGGACAAGACGTTACGCAGGAAGACTACCACCATAGCCCAGGCTGGGGCCCGGTTATACGACCTAAAGCCAAGGAATAAACGCCACAGCGACAACACGTTCCATCCCAGTCGACAGGAGAAGGCAAGAAATAAATAGAGCGGCGTATACGACAGATCACCACGGGGAGCAGAGTGCCATATTTCCCCAAGGAAGAATACAAGATAATAATAAGACTAACATGGCTTTTTCGAGTCTCCAACAACACAAGCACACACAATGTCCAAAGCATCGTCAAAGCGGCCAGCCTACCCGAAGAGGCACAAGAGCAAGACCCGATATGTATCAACTATCAACAGAACATAATAGCGATCAGTACTCCCACAGAATAACACACTGAGAAGTACAACAAGATCATCTGCATCCAGACGAATACACAGCAATATGAAGCCAGTGTTTAGAAAGCAGCCGCGGACAATACATCAAAAGGAGTGATCCGAGGCAGAGGACTGGAATACAGCGCACAAGACATCGCGAGAAAAATAATAGCTCAAGAAATCCTGCAGCAATCGCCGCCAAGCGAATGGGCAACACAACAAACGTGATTGTACTGTTCGACGGATACAAGGTCCCAATCTACGTGAGATGCGATGCGGCCTTGTTGTGGTATTTTTTATACAAGAAAGAACGACATGTGCTACCAATGTGCATGATTAGGACATAGAGCGGACGTGTGTCCTAACCCCGACGGCAAGCTTTGTCGAAGGTGCGGGTGGGCGAACCCTCCCGAAAACCATGAATGCAAGACTAAGTGTCAGCTATGCTACATGGATCAGCCTACAGCACATCGAGAACGCAAGACAAGATAAAAGATCCCTTTCCTGGTGAAAAAACGTCACTGGGAAATAATTAAACAAGAAAGACACAAAGAAGAAGAAAACTACACGACGCAAGATGAGCCGCAGAGCCTAAGCATCTTGAAGAATCGGTCGGGACTCTCTTCGAAAGCTTCGAAAGAAGGGCATAGCAGATCCAGGTCCAGGAGCAGAGGCAGGTCGAGGTGTAGTACCAAGTCAATCAGTTCCAGGTCCAGTGGCAGAGCCAGGTCCAAGGCTAAGGAACGCCGTAGTTTTGGAGGCAACAAGGGAACCCCAATGGTGAGCTGAGCAAGCATGGTCAAGGATAAGCGGGTAGAGGCGGAGGCTGTAGCTAATCATAAATTAGAGGAATAGATGGCACAGCTAGAACGAGTCATTGCATCAATGAAGCAACGAATGGCAGCATTGAAAGAGGAGAATAATAGAAGAAAGGAGCAAGTGCACAAACATCAAGCTGAAGAACGAAAACAGAGCGAACATACAACAAACACAATGGAGAGCGAGAATGTGAACACGGAAGAAAACAGCGATACTCCTCAACTTAAACGCAAGACCGTAGAGATTATTGATGACAACGGGAGCAAACCGAAGAAAACTAAAACCACTAGCATAAGGAAGAAACTTCTAGAAAAATTTGAACCCAGATTTGAGAAAACGATAGGAGAGCGTGGGAGGCCAGATGGAAGAATTCGTTAAGGCGGATATGGTCAGCATAGTAGCTCAACAACTACAACCCGTTCAGCAACAGTTTGAGAGTATAAACGCAAGAGTAACGAGGTTAGAATAAGAATTCACGCTGTAACCCCTGCAAAGAAAATAGGAACAGTCCAGGCAACTCCCAAGTCTCCCTTACTGCTCAAACCGTCGATACCATACCTTACGGCCTCTAAACCGCCAGCATGATCATGGCCAGGCAAAGAAAAATTAGATGTACCATGTGGCAATGGAATTGTAGAAGTTACCGAAATAAAAAGGCCAATCTGTAACAATACTTAAAGAACGAAAGACAAGCCAGGCGTAATACTTCTACTAGAAACGAATGGCCTCGCCAGACTATCAGGGTACCAACCCATAGGCAAAGTCGTAGGAGAAACCAAGGCCGTTATCACGTTAGTCAGAAGAGACCACTTTAGCTGTACAGCATGATACACGAGTCCCAGATATAGACAACATAATACCTGAAATTATACCATCAAGGAATACAAATAACAGCATATTTATTCTAAACGTACACAGCACTCCAAAGTTCACAAGACACTGATTCTTAACACCATTCAAACGCACGCTTAACATAGCAGGTGACCGGTAGGTGGTGGAGACTGCAATGCCGCCCACACCACGTGGGGGTAAGTACGTACACACCAAAGGTTAAAATCTATGGCTCGACTCCCAACAGGAAGGTCTAATCCTCGTCACGGACCCAGTGACGCCCACAAGGCAAAGCAACAGCGTCTGTGACGACTCCACAGCAGACCTCACCTTCTTAAGAATATACATTCAATAAGCTGGCTAAATACACAGGAAGACCTTGGGAGTGACCACTACATAATCAAAATTCAGCACAATTTAGGCCCCGACAAACACAGGAGTAGTCAACTCAAATTAGTTGATTGGGGAAATTCAGGAAAATAAGGGAGGAGAGGATCATAGAAACTATTACAGACATTGATCAGTGGACAGCCAACCTAGAGGAAGACATCTCCAAATGAACGCAGGTGATCTCGCAAGAGGCTAAGCTAGAAGCGATAGACAGCAGGCTGTCGCACATGTGGGATGAAAATGGGAGGAACTATGCACGGAGATGGATGAGCAAATGAGCACGAGCAAGACGTGTGAGGTTGCTCAAATGTCTCCTTAACCCAGGAACAAAAACGGTGCACAGGCTAAGCATACACAAGATCGTATACCCATATAAAGGAACAGAGCAACAATTCTTGAAAGAGGTCGAACTCAAATGTATATCACAGTCATCACCGTGTATTAATCCAGAATACGAGGCAGAAGAGAACGTTGACTTCAATAAAGAGTTTAGCGAAACAGCAATAACAGCACCTCTGCACAAGCTCAACACCAAATCGGCACCGCGCCCAGATGCCATTACAAACAAGACAGCCAGAAACCTGGACGATGCATCCATTGGCAAACTAACAGAACATATCAACGAATCCATCAGCGGAGAATCCATCAATATCAACGAACGGAGAAACCATCCGCAAAATCGAAACCAACGTTTCTCAGACGACGTGATTGATCAAAAGAATCACCAAGAGGCACGAGGGCATGAGAGAAGCAAGCGTCATGAGAATCATCCAGGCGTTCGTCATAACTCAGTTCCCGTATGTGGCGGCATACCACAGATAGAAAGCGGCAGAAAAGAAGAAGCTAGATGGCCCGATTAAGTGTTACTAACCATCCTAATCAATCCTAATTGCCATAGCACAAACCAATGCATACTATACAATCAGCAATTCCCAGATATGGCAGTGCGCAACTTCGTGAACGGCCGGATCTCACCTGAGGCGCTAAACATACTCTGAAAAGGCAATGCAAAAAAGAAAAGCGATGCGTCCAAATCCTATGGATACAAGCCCGCAGCCCAAGCCGAACCGGAGAGCACAATCCTAACGCGCCAGCACACAACGAAACTCGAGGACTCACTTTCTGAGTAGCGACAAACGTAGACCCCTCGACAGGGCGCTCGGAAGTATAGAAATGGGAAGACAGAATGACCAGGTTCAACGACATCACCTACCATTACAAGATGCAAGGATGCACTTTTCCACCACTTCATCCGCAACTCAGTAGATCGCAAGCTGACCAGTGGCGGCTACTACAAACCAAATCATACAAGAGTCCTACACTAATCCATCCTATTTGTCCAGACATATACACCACAGATAAATGCAAAGTGTGTGGCACCATAGCCAGGCTAGAACACGAGGGACTAACACAGGACAATGAGAGCGAGACCTCCATCGACAGCCTCCGCGCGGGATGGCAGTCGCGCTGCTCAGCTCGAACCTGGAAGACCAACCCTGGGCCGTCCAGCGGGCCAAGGAAGACACCGGGAGACAAGAGCTCTTGTCCATAACCTCGACGGAGGCCCCAGTTCACTAACTCGCAGGACGCGAATCGTTTTTTTTTTGTTTCGAAATAAAGTTTTCTCACTCACTCACTCACTCCGTTTCTTCCCCATAAATGTCGTTCAGCTATATCGTATTTACTATACTGCTTCGGACACTCCGTACCACTATGGCGAATACAATAGCTCTTTTACTAGCCACATGACATGGCTACGTATTGCCTACCGTTGAAACACTATGAAACAGTTTTTATTGAACCCGGTTGTCCCAAGCAACGAGGCCCGTGCACTTTTGACAAAGCGTGTACCAATGAGCCTGCTGTCTGTTTGCAAGTATTATATCTTGACTCCTTATTTAATGTAGTGGAACAAACATACACTCACTGGCGCCACTATGTGGATCATCCTGCCGTTTAATGGGACAAGTATGTTCTGCGGCGGCAGCACTATATAGTGCCCCTAGAGGAAAAGGTTTCGTTTTTTTTCGGGAACTGGGAGCCCTCTGAATGGTGAGGACACGATGCTTACGATGACAAAACTGGTCGTTGTCAGCGTAAGGAAATGGACGGACGCGTGGACGGAGGATAACGCTAACCTGGTGTCGGACATTTAACTGATGTAGTAATGTAACGCTGGTTCCCATTTCTTCGACATCTAACAAAATATTTTATATCCGATCGGGGGTCACGCTTCATGAGGAGCAGATTTTGCAATTTCCGAAGCGCTACAACTATGATCGGTGTTTCTTTTATTAATTAATAGTTGTACATTGATTAGGTTCCAACTGTCTAGTTATCACGGCTCTTCGTGCTGCAGCAAGAATTTTGTAAATTACAGCGAAAATTGCTATGTCCGGAATCACAGAGCTTGGGAAGCTGCAAGATTGCTTCACTGCAACCGGATTGTCACTGGTATAACTATGGTGCTGCGCTTGTGCGATCCTGTGCTGCGCTTGCCACTTGACACCTTTTTTGCTGAGCTTTACGGAATAAGCTGGCCTAATTATTCTTAACAACACAGTTCTCTTGTAGCTCTAGTAGGAAAACTGGCAGAGCTAGCAGCCTGCTAGATATTCGATCTTCACTTTCATTAACCTAATGTAATAAGGCGAGATATACAGGATACATCTCCAAGGGAGCGAGAAATAGGGGCGTTGACTCCGTAAAAAAAAAGTGCAGTGCATAATATTGCAGGCTAGAGAAATAGAGAGAACCGTTTATTATTCGAAACAGTGTATCTAGCGAGGCCCCGTATCACCAAGGTGGGAAAACTCCTCAGTCCAGGAACTCTCTTGCTTCGACTGCCCTCTTGGTCCTGGCGACGAGTTGTCATTGTTCTTCCAGGTCCCCGAGGGTGAGCTTGGCCTCCCACGTTTTGAATAGGTGGTCTTCGTTTGCTTGTTGTGCTTAATTCGCGGCCGTTTCCTGTTACACTTCACTGCGTTCATCTGATTTCACGCTAATTTCGCCTAAATAAATAGAACAAAAGAAAAACAATTAATTGTGATTGGATACCTTCTTCGCCATGAGCCCTCTCGTATTGCTCTAAAGATTTCGTGTTGCGCCCACTTCGCGTTTCTGCCATGCGACGTCAGAAAATACGCGACAACTCACCACGTTAAACTGACGTGTACGCATTGAATATGCATTAATATGCCGAAAAAAAAACTGAACTTTTGTCGGAACAGCTAGAGGCTGACTGCCCCGTTCCAAAAGAATAGAAGACGTCTGGCAATCGATAGCTCTGGCACTGGCTACTCGGAGCTGCCGGGTAGAAAGAATTTAATTACGTATAATAAAAGCTTTTGCGGTGCAGAATATCGTTGTCGAGTCATTTCGGCACATATAAGGCGTCGCTCTGCCAACTCTTCTTCTCTGATTATCGGTTGTAGCGGCATTTTTACACTTCCGTTACACGCCGCCGCGATTTCGATCTGCCACAGCAATCTTCAAGAAGAGAGGTGTGGGCCATTCCCAGACGCCAGCACCACTCTGCTCATCCGGTTGACTGTGTCCACTGTGCAACCTTGGTCCCACCAAAACACTCGACTGCTCAACTTCTTTGTGCTCGTCGCCTATTGTCCATCAATTAAATAAGGAACATCTGTCAAGGCTCGCAATCCTGTTCAAACAAAAGTGACCTCCTATAAACGAGAAAAGCGCTGACGGGGTGGTTGAAACAACGCTGTGGCTCACAGTCCGATGCTTGAGACGGTGGTTACGTCATTTGAATTCTGGAGATTGGAATAGAAACAGATTGGAAAAGTTTTACCTCACAGGGACCTGCGATACACTGTTCAATTTATATGATGTGAAAATGGAGCGCTTGACTGGTCACACAATGCTGGAATATCTAACTTGGCACTATATTACAAACCAAACGCGTGGTGCACGGATGTCTATAATAACGGAGCGCGGCAGCTAACGAATGATAAGATTAGGGGATCACCGGAGCTAAATTCGAGTCGTTTTACGCAGGAACACAGTGTTTAGAGATCGCCGCGAAAAGCGTTTGTCTTGCTTCGAGCAAGTGCCCTCTGTTGTGCGGTAGTCGCGGATGTTATGACTATGATACTAAATATAATGATAAGGATGATGATAGTTGCAGCTGCAAGCTTCTTTTTCTCGTGTACGGTATGTGTGCGTTGAGGGTTCGACACGCTTGTAGGAACAATAGCAAGCATGTGCTTACCTCGTAATCAAAAATTTGGTAGTATTTGGGTCATTTCTTGATCTTGTTTGAACCGGTGATTTCACTCTTGTGACGTTCCTTAAAGAAATCTGTTCCCGTTTCTGCCTGTGAGGGCAGATAGAGAGAAAAGAAGAATATTTTTATAAGAGAACGGCTAAGACGGTAGGCGTGAACTACTTGGTTCTGGCCTGAACCTCAAGGCTGAGTTAAGGGGTATGAGGAACTAAAGAAGATCAGGAAAGTGAAGGCGAGGATTAATAGAAGGGAAAAGCAGATACGCACCAACAAAAGAATAAATTAGAAAAACTAAGTGCAGCTGCGGGGCTCCAAAGGTCTTATAAAACAATCAACCAACGTGCCATTATTACGTGGTATATTATTTTTCTAGGGCTTGTGCGTGCGCAGTTACAAGACGGCACAAAAACTTATGATTGCGAACGTTCCCAAGTATTCTTTATCGGAGCCACACTAAAGTGAAACCAAGTGCGTCGAAAGAAAGAATGCCGTACAAGGGAACGACGACACAAAGGTGGGTAATGGAGAGGGTCGAGGTTGTGTTGTCACAGGCAGCGGCGCAGGACGACGCCAGTTTTGGGATCATATTACATCGTGCACGTGTCCTCTGAACAGCCCCCCCCCCTCCCCCCTGGTCCAGTTGGAGGCGCGCCCTCTAGAGGCCTATACGCGTACTCTATCCCCGCGCACGTGCAATCCCCCCTTCGCTTATGCAAACAAGCCCCGAGGCCAGTGCTACCGCGCGCGAGGCGATTAGCAAAGGCATTGTTATTTTCGCGGTGTTATGACAGGAGGTTCTTGAGCGGTTTCAAGAGCGGAAAGCGACATGGCTGGGGGATTAACCGAGGCTTGGGTATTTCAAAATCGAGCAGGGGGACAATCCGTTTAGACGCAGAGTCGTCAGTGGTTGCACGTGCGCAGTTCAGGTTGCATTTCCTTGCTCTTTATAAAGCACCGTATGTATTGAGGTGGTTTTAATTCGACGAGCGACTTGGCGCTTAGGCAGGGAACGCGGCATGGAACGACGCAGGCAACGAGACATCATGCGCTGCGGAGTACGAGGCTGCTGTTGCGTGCGTTAGCACGAGACTGTGTTTACTATTACGAAACGGTCGTCGATTATATACGGCCTTGAAAAAATACCGGATTGTCCTATATTTTAAAATTAAATTGTGGGGTGGAACGTGCGAAAATCACTTCCTGATTATGAGGCACGCGGTAGTGGAGGACTCCGGAAATTTCGACCATCTGGGGTACATTAACGGGCACCTAAATCTAAGTACACGGGTGTTTTCGCTTTTCGCCCCCATCGGTCCTATATTTTGGGCATTTCTCAACAGTCTCTGAGATATAAAAGCAACTGACGTTCCTTGCATGCATGCGCTTCGGGAGTTTACATGAATATACAACGCACTCTTGTTCTTTTTAATTACATATTTACTTTTGCCAGGGTGATATGCGTTTATTACCGCAGTCATCAAGAATGATCTTACAGTGTAATATTGCGGAAACTACTGTTTTATGAAAAATTCTTGCCTTATTAGCGCTCTTCGTGGCAAGTGAATGGCTGCACTTGAAACGACACAAGAGGCCGCCGAACTATGCGGGACCCCATTTCACAAAGATTCATTTCATTTTCTATTGCTCTTTTCATTCAGCGTGGCGAGTGGCAAATTCCCGCTATGATGGGAGCACGCTAATGTGCCGGCTAATGGCGAAGGGCGGAAAGAACAAAACAAATTCACTGAGGATCACGATAGCCCGCAAGGCGAAATTTGAGCGCCGCTCTTGACGGTCGGGTCCTCTCGTCGGCGGCATCAAACCTCCGCTTCGGCGCAGCAGCTGCTTGGTCCCCTCGGAGGCGGCGAGGACACAGCAGCGTCCTACCTGCGGTGACGCTTAGCTAGTGCTTCGCCGGTACGACCTTATCGATTCTCGCGTAGCCCTCGCAGAGACTCTGCCGGGCAGTTCGTTATATAGGGGCCCTGGAGGGCTTTTTGCGATTAGCATTCTTAGGGTACCTAACGCACTTTCCAGGGTTGGCCCATCTATGTGTGTGCCATGAATACACGCGGTGTGCCCTTTTCCCGTGTACCTCTCGCCAGTTTGGCTGACTGACTGTCGCTGGCTGTGCGGCAAGCGAGGGAATAATTCTCAGTGTTCGCAGGCACAGGCGCGGCCACGCTTCTCGTCTTGGAAGTCATGCACGGACTTTGCGGCAATGCCACTAGCCGGCGCAGCTTGGGCAGCAAAAAGAGCGAGAGGAACCCGGTTGCCGAAGGACGCGTCTTTCAGCGTTTGCACGCAACGGCGCACCTATAGCAAGTCGCAAGCCACGCGCAGGCTTGCGCGTGGCTTGCATGGCCTCCAGTGTTCTTAGTCTCACTGCAGTACATACATATCTCGTATCGACAGTGGCAATGCGGTGTGTCGCTACATCGATTACATTCTTAACGCATAGACGTCTCCCTGACAGCAAACAGCGTGACGTCCCTGCAGGTGCCGCTTCAATGTGCCGCACCTTCAAAGTGAGCGCTGGTATGCAAAAAAACGTTCATGCGACCTCTTCTCTTTAAATAAGAGCGCTGCTTGTATATCAATTGCTGTAATCATGATTCCGGCCTACTGCTATTTTGTGAAGCGACAACACCTACGCGAACTGTGATTAGAAAACATAATCGTTCCCATTTAACCGGCATAACGATGAAGTTCCATCGTGACTTGATCACTAACGACTCGTAAAATGAATGATGGCGAAGTATTGTGCCCACTTGGCTCAGGATAGCTTCAATTGCCTAATTGAGCGCCTAGAAGCGGCTGGTTTCCCTCAGTCGACTTTGACAGCTGTGTCCGAGACCCTACTTCAGCAACTGAAGGTTAGCAAAATGCCTCGGCAGATTATACGAACAAGAAAGCCGGAAGGGGTGCGCTGCGTTCACAGGGCTTCGCACAACCTCAAGAATGTGGCAAAAAGTACGACGTGCCTATTGTGTTTTCTGCGCCACGAAAACTTGCTTGGTTGCGCCCACGCATTACAGGAGCTCTGAGGAAACCTACAAGTGGAAAGAAGCATACCATGCCATACGTCACATGCGCCACTAGCGTTGTGAACGAGATCCCGCTTAAGTGCGGAAATATATATATCAGAAAAACCAGCGGATGCGTCAACGTTCGGGCGCGGGAGAATGAGCCCTCAGTAGCTAACAAAAGCTTCTTTTCATTTTCCTATGCAATGCAGGTCCTGTCCCTGTGAGCCAATTCTTACCAATATTCAAATTCTAGGGAGGAGTGCGAATGCGTCGGCCGGAGAAATCGTGGAGGCGTATCAAAGCATAAAGAAAAAAAAGTGCCGGTATTAGCGATGCGTCGGTTGTTTTGCACAGCAAAGAAATGCAGGTTTATAAATTATGCTTTAATCTTCACGCTTCTTGATATGATGCGTTGGTTGGCTTCATGGGCAGTGCGCTTGCGCGATCCTCGTCTTCTGCGTACTTAAGTATGCGAATTCGGCCACGGCGGCCGCATTTCGATGGGGGCGAAATGCGAAAACACCCGTGTAGTTAGATGTAGGTGCACGTTAAAGAACCCCAGGTAGTCGAAATTTCCGGAGTCCTCCACTACGGCGTGCCTCACAATCAGAAAGTGGTTTTGGCACGTAAAACCCCATAATTACAATTACAAGTATGCGAATTCTTCAAAATACAATTTAGTTGTGAGTTAGAGCTTGTCCTGTTCTTCTGTGTATATCTTCTGTCCCGTCTTGGAATTCCGCTTACCAGTATTCAGTACTTATTCCTCCGAATATTCAGAAGGACAGCCCACACCAAATAAATGTCGTGGAATAAAACACTGACAGCGTATACATTTTATGTTAAACCTTCTCAAACTTAAATATGAAAATTGCGAAATAATGTGATAAACCGGGAAAAGTTGTAATTTTCTCGGCGCCGTAGTGCGCAACCTTCGGGTATAGCGTTCGCCGCCAGCATTTCCCGGCAAACATTACGGTTACATAAGCTGCAGTTTCCAGGAAGCATGAGAAGCAGTCAGGGATCTTTGAATGCTACCGCGTTCACTGTTAAAGGCGAAGCTTAAGCGTCCACCAAATTTCTTCGCCGCACACTCTACCACACCGCAATCAACATGGCACACTTCCATGAAAAAGCCAGTATTCTTGATCACATAATCCGCCACAGCCCTCCACGTGGTTCGCGTGGAGGGCAGTTAAAAAAAAAAGAAAAAGACACCTGCCCCCCGAGATTTTGATCATGCAGTTTAACACCCGCCGATGTTCTCTGACACACAATACTGCTCAGCTGACTGGCAACAGCATTATGGAGGTTCACGAAAAAAAATAAGAAAAGAAAGGAACAGGCGTTCACGTAGCACCTACCTACACCAAGCGCTGCGCGACTACACCCCGCAGAAAGTGATGCTGGTTTGCCAACCAGCATCTCTGTATTCTTTTGGATGAGCCATGTATCTTCTACGCCATATATGTAAAAGCGAATCGCTTTCGTTTGTAATGCCCCCCCCTCACCATTTTCGCACGTTTCCGCTCTACACGCGTTATTCCTATAAGGTCTAAATACCAATATGACACGTGCTTGTAATTCCCATTTTTCAGCTGATGCCGTCCGGTGGAGCTTTGTACGGGAACTACTGCGGGTTACTTGGTGCCACAGCACTGGATGAGTGCACAAAAAAATCCCGGAAAAGCCATTTATATAGAGCAAAATAAATATTTCCTCATTTCACAAGGCGTCTTGCCTACTTTGGGATTGCACGTGGCAATGATTCGGTAGCAGCGTTTGCAGAGCGTACGCAATCACATTTACTAAATAATGATACTATTTTTCACCAAGAGCGCGCGCTCAAAAAAAGGAGAAAATATAAGAAAAGTCAAATGCCGTGCCTATCAGTGCAGCCGGCATAACACGTTGCAGCTAGCGTTCAAAACGCGCGCGCCCAAAACCGAAACCGGAAGTGTAGCTTCAAGGGCGCTGGTGGAGACAAAAGGAGAGAGAAAGCCCCCTCGTCGATGAAAGTATTACGTCTAACCTCCCTTACGCTTGTGCTTGTGTGTGTGTGAGCGTGTGTGTGTGAGCGTGTGTGTGCGTGCGTGCGTGCGCGTGTGCATGTGCGTGCGTGTGCATGTGTGTGTGTGTGCGTGTGTGTGCGTGCGTGTGTGTGCGTGCGTGTGTGTGTGTGTGTGTGTGTGTGTGTGTGTGTGTGTGTGTGTGTGTGTGTGTGTGTGTGTGTGTGTGTGTGTGTGTGTGTGTGTGTGTGTGCAGAACATTCCTGAGGCGACGTAGTTAAGCAGCGAAGTCATTGTATGGTTAGGCAGAAAAGTTTTTAAAATGCCCTTTAACGCGGCCTTACTAGGCCTGTTTTCTAGTGATAAGTTAAAACATAAAACTTACGTCTGCCTGCATGCAGCGCCACATGTTAAATGCGCGCATAACATTATGATAAGAAAGAAGTAGAACTGGCTAGGGCAGGCAGATGTCACGCCAAGCTTTGTGGTGAGGTGAAGCACGAAGTGTTAGATGCATGAATATTATATGCATTCGTGCCGCGGCGGAACAACTAGTTAAAAGCGGCCCCGCTTGGATAGGTCTGTTAACTTGGATAGGTCTGTTAACCGCACTATAGCCTGTTCGGTGCTCATACAACCCTATTTTCCCTCAGTGCGACACCAATAAATTGAGTTTATTTACTAGCGTCGATAAGTAGGTGAAGTGATAATTGATATTTAAACCTATGAAAGCCCGCTGTACAGAGGGCAGAAGAAAAAGGAACGTGCTTTGCCGTGTTTTCTGCAATTGTTCCCTCCGCTTCTTTGCGCTTTACGAAGCTTTACTGTGCGCTTTACGAAGATGAAATATTCAAGCCTATTTCCGTGAAGAAAATATGAATTCGAGGCTCAACAGCCCCACTACCACATTGAAGACAGAGTGCGGAAGTGACAACTGGAAAACTAATACGCACCAAAAATGCTTTCCTCAGCATTCTTCGCATCCGTTTATTTGGAAATACCGCATTAATGACAGGAACGGCAAATGTGAAAAGCTCAGAGACAGGAACGCCGGGGCAGAAATGTGTCAACCACGGTTCATACACGAATGAATGCGAAAGAAACAACTGTAAATCACTTCTAGACAGAGACGATGCCGACATACAGCAATACGCAAAAAAAAACGAAACGAAACGCAAACAAAGAAGAGCGCAGAGTGGAGGATCATCGCAGGGTCATGATTCGAATGAGATCGCTCTCATTTGGGGAAGAAGGGCTCGCAGCGTGCTGTCGTCAGATCACGGCAATTCCCGAGATCACCCGCGGAGCCGCGTGCCGCCACTGAATGGAAACTTCTCCGCAGGGTCCGTCATCAACGTCGTTGCATGCGCAGTGGAGGCGGTTACCTCATCATGATGGTACTCATGATGGTAGCTATGATAGTAATCATCATCATTGGTAGTGTAGGCATCGACGGTTCTACTATTTAGGAGTTCCTTGTAATGAAAGCTCATCGTGTGCTTTTATGTGCCCACATGGGGCTAAATCGCTAGTACCGCTAATTCTGGTATACTTGTAAACTACAGGAGGGCAGCGCTGGAGTTTCCGTTGACATGTGGCGCTGCTCTGGCGGTCCTGTTGCAATCTCGTAGTAGGACGGTGATGGATATCGCGGTTGACTGCGGGGAAGGGTGCCCAAAAAAACGCAGGAAGCGCAGGGGCCGTTTTGTATACAAGCGTCCCGACACAGAGGTATACGATCTTAACGTACTTTGCTCATTCCCACCGAAGCCGTACGAGAAAGAGAGGTGGTGCGCATAATAATTTATTCTACCGTGACGTGCGTCTCTTACGTACCTAAGCTAACGCCTGGTTTACTGTGTGTGCAGGCCAGACGACCAACCGTGGCAACTAACACTGAATACTAGTATATGTAGCCAGCATTTCGTTGGAAATAGGAAGAGCGACATCATGCACTACCCGCCTTAAGTACCGTCGATCTTTCATTCCGAGTACTATCACAGTACTCTCTGGGATTCCACAGGAGCAGTGGAGAGGAAATACAAGCAAGTTTTCCTTATGCAGAGTCATTAAACACGAGCTACAAGCTCTATGCAATGGGGAAAATTTATTAATGTAACATCCCCTCGGCTGCAGGCTCATTGTTTTTCACTTACTGCTACATAGCAATTTTGCTTCATTTACATTCTTAAACTCTGTACTTCTCTTGTTTTCGATGTACGTGTTGCTGGTCGTTAAGAAGACGGATACCCTTGCTATTTTTTAGCAATATCGCGGAGAGCGTCGATCGCACGGTGTCTCAGCGGCCTTGTCGCGGTGAAGCGACCAAGGCAGTATAGAATACATTCGAACAGGAAATCGTCTTGCGTGTCCGCGATTACTGCTGTCGATCCCGTCACCCCTCTCCGTTACAAAGTCGTTCACACGCCGTGCGGTTGACGTTCGTATATGTTAACACTTACAACGGTGCAGTTGTGTTAGTGCTTTTATTATTATTTTTCTAGTTCCGCTATTTGAAACATGTTGCTTGATCATTCGCATCACGCTTACGCTCGATCTCTGACAGCTCTATCACAAAACATTTACTTAATTATCGAATTACTTTAACTTCAGATAATTGTTGATTTCTGCAGATGGAGTGCGCGGGTTCGATCTGGCGTGCCATCAGAAGCAGCCAATGGTTTCGAAGAGCTTGGCCAAAACCCTGACACACAGCTGCGCCCAAAAACGCGGGAGCATCAGGCAAATTGGGAATATGTGCCTGCTTGAGGGCATTTTTTTGCAAACTGGATCTTTTATTTGTTTGTCACAACTTGGGGACATTGTTTGCTGATATGAATATTTTGTTGCTTCTATATTTAGATTAGTAATGGTCAGGGCTTGCTGCTAAAATTCCTCGACACAAGAGCAATGACGTAAGTTAATCACGTATAAATCTGCTTGTCTACGCGTCGATAAAATGTGTTATAAATATATATATTTTTTTATCTGACTGCAATCTTTCATTGTGCAATTCCCAGTGGCCTGATCAAGCTCACCTATTGGACCTCACGAGAAAAAGTTGTGTTACGCACGAGAAACCAGTGACAGCTGCCTTGCGTGACAGCTGCCTTGCTGTCACGACGTAAGGTGTGAAGAATGAGCAGCAGCTGATTCAGTACCAGCAGGATCGACTAGCGGTCCATCGGGCTGTGGGCTGAACGCAAGGGGTTGTGATTTCGTTGTCTCAACACATTCACTGCGCTAGTCTGCCGCCGAGTGGCGGCTCCCAATCTGTTGCGTTCGACACTGCTCGTAAACTTGATGTTCGGTGCTGTACATTCTGCCGAAAAAAAAAAAAACACGTGGCGCAATAGCAGAGACAGCGTTGTCTCGCCAACGTGTCCCAGTGGCCCTGTCCTACTACGACTTTTTCAGTCAAATCGTTTGACAGCGCCGTCTGTCCGTTTTAGGCGTGCCAGCGCTGGTCCGCTATAGGCCGTAAAGTGAACAAAAATTTCGAGGACGTTTAAGCTGCGCCTTTAAGAGTGGAACACGATAGCATAAAAAGATTCCTGACTGCGTCACGTGCTTCCAGGCAACTGCAGCCTACGTAACCATAATGAACACCGGCAAACGCTAGCCACGAAATCTATGGAAGAAGGCGAGGTTTCTGGTAGAAACGCGGCCTATAACGTGGGCCGATCTTCTGCTATTGTTTCACACTTTTGATATTTCAGTTTAAGATATAGCATAATAGGCATGTGCTGTAAGTGTTCTTTCATGGCATTCATTTGTGGGCTGGCATTCTCCGAATTCAATAAAATTTTTAAGAACGTAAAAGAAGTTATGAGCAAGTTTAGGGCCGTATAGAATATGCGTGGTACGGGAAGATTTCCTCGACCGCGGACGCCGATGCCTACGCCAGCGCCGGATTTTCTCTGATACAAGGCCCTTATAATGGTCTCGCGTTCAAAGAATTCCGCAAATACTTAAGAGGACTCTTTCACTAGAGTGCTCCTGTCTAAATACATGTAAAAGGAGAATTCGCTTTAAAGCGAAAGGCTTTAGTAACCGCGTTGAGCCCAGTTTCGCCGCCGCCAGCAATTTGACCTTCTTTTGAACTCAGCTGCGCCGTACCCTTAGCAACGCATCCTGTAACTTGCTGCGCCGAGCTCGGCCGCCGCTGCCACCTTGGCGAATGCGCTCTCAGCAGCTGGGTCGCCACCTGACCACGTGACTCGCCGCGCTCGCCTAACCAACAAGGTAGATTCAAATTGGTCGCGAAGCTTCGGGCGAAAAGCGGTTCAGTACAGATTGTCACCGACATCAGCATGGGGGATTATGGGAGCAGCGATTGAAGCGCGACTATGTTTGGAGGGAACAAACATTGGGAAAGAAAAACGCGTTTTTTAATTAAAACGAGAGACAGATTCATTCAACGAAAATAAAATTCCTAGTTAATGTTATATATTTGTGACGAGTTAAGAAAATACAAGTTTAGTTTTATTATTCTTCACAAATGCACTTCTTTTCAGCGCCCATCGCTACAGAACGCGTTGATGCCACTATCACTGGCAAGGCAATACACGTCTTGAAATGGGCAGAAAGGCGCACTCATAAAGTTCACCTGTTGAAATACTCCCCCCTCACAGTTTGTGCTTTCTTGCTTGTCAAAGTTTGTCTGAATTTGGTGACGTGGGTAGCTTCATCGCTTCTTAATCTGTTCAGTTAAAAGGAGTGGGTTACGACCGCCAGATAATTGTGTAGTTGTTTTCGTGAGACTGCGATAGCCGACGGGCTTGGCATCCGACAATAGGATCAGCACTCTACACCTAAAGCTTTCGTCGGCCTCCAAAGAAAGTATGTTCTGTGCAGGGATGCGATTTCGACAACCGTACGGCTGGCCTTTTCATGCATCGCTTTCCACGCTGAAAGCTCGAAACGCCCATCAAGTCCAATGGCGGGGCATTTGAATATATAGCTCCAAAGGAAGGACAACAAAACAAATTTTGCTTCTTCGAAAATAAAATGACGTCACTTCTGTTTTTAACGGACATGGCGTCACATTATTTTTTCTTCCGACGGAAGTGTTCTCACCACATACAGATGGCGCTAAGCCCCATGAACCGCCGACGGACCGCCATGTTTTGAACGTATGGGCTCCTATGGAAGCTTCGCTACCAGGTATATTTACCTTGTAATCAATGCGAGCTTGGACATGGTTGAGAGCGAGGCCAAACCGTCTTCTCTGAGCTTTGCGCGGGAGCAGGAGACTTTCTTGAGCCGTCGTCGCCAAGTGCGTCTGACCACCCCGCGGATATCGCCCGACGAGCTGCTTCACTGTAGAGGGTCCAGAATGCAACAGGAACCGCACCGTCGAAATCAGTGTAGCGTTCGCGCCCTTTCCGTTTGCGCTTCGATGCTGCGCATGTTCGCGGCGCCTTTTTGCATGTCTAGCGCTTCACTTTGCTTGTCGCGCAACAGGCGTCGCACCGTCGAACGATTCCTGTCTACCCGAGCCTAATCACAGTCATGTCTAGCCGCCTACCTAGACACATGCGCATCATACCTGGCTTAACAATGATTGTATACGGAAGCATATTAATTGCAGCTAAATCAAAGGTTAACGAAGTAAAACCAAGACTTAACCAGGCTAAACCTTGCTTTCGCTTTGAATATCCAAGTTTAGCTGAGCTAAGACGCAGCCAATTCTTTCTCCGCCACTACTGAAGCAAGTTTGACGAGGTTTGTAGTATTAAAATAAAAACTTAAAATCTAGGGTCTGTTTGTTCCGGACTTTTAATTTATGTCATCAATGTTATTATAAAAAATGGCAAAGATCAGCAATTTTCAGCAAACGAAACTATCAATTTTACAACTCTGTAACTCAGCAATGAAAAATGACATCACAATTCTGTGAATTGCATTTAATAGTTCATCTAAAGCGACCGAAATTGATATGTTACACATGAATCTAAAAAAAATTTCGTAATATAGAAATATAAGGCTTTGCAGAAATCTTGTACACAGCGTAAGGAATTTACGTGTGACATATCGAATTTGTCCGCTTTGAATAATAAGTGGATGCACTTTGCAGAACCGCGATATCTGTTCTTGATGCAGAGCTATTAGTTTGCAAACTTCATGCTTCTGTTTTTTTTTTTACTTTGGAATTTTCGAAAATTGTTTTAACAAAATTCAGGCCCTAAATCGAAATTTCGCTTCCAACAGTCACTAGAATTTTACTTTGTCTCTCAACTGCAACACATGTTATCAAAAGCGGTCCAGGCGCTATGTCAGAAAATCCTGTTTGCCTTTTTCATGTATTTGAATAGGCCGCATTGGAGTTGGGCGCGAGCTAAAGCTTCCTCTTAATGCCACATTATAGTCCGACGTAGTGTACGCGTCAGCCAGCGTTGGCGGAACTTGGCGAAGTCAGGTTCGTCACGTCAAGGTGGCGCGAAAACCGGCAACTCAGTAGTCCACCGCGTCACATCACTTAGACGCATGCGCATTTTATACGAACGTAGGTCTTTCACGATGATAATAAACTGAGAGAGAGAGAGAGCAAGGAGCGGAAAGGAAGGGAGGTCTACCAGACGAGTGCGCGGTTTGCTACCCTACTTTGGGGTATGGGAAAGGGAGAAAATATTGAAGAAAGGAGGGTGAGAGCGAGCACTGAGTTCACGTGGGTTGATGCACCGGGACAATATAAGCGGTCTCGTAAACCACTGCACTTCAAGTAGTGTACTAGTGCACGAATCGCTTTTTGTGCGGTTCGTGCATTGCGAGCTCACTGCAATGTGCAAGGGGACGCGCAGCCACCAGCGGCGAGACGCGGACGTGGTGCATTCTGGGTGACGAGGCCGGCGCGGAATGCAGCATGCCGTGCCTAGCGTCGGAATACAGAGTGTTCCGCTTTCACTGGCGTGGCATCGCTGTGCCGAGCGTGCAAGTGCGTCAACGCTACGTGCATTACGTGCATTACGCTACGTGCAACGCTAGGTGCAATGCTACGTGCATAGCGCATTGTGGTGTCGTCTCCCTTCCGTCCTTGTTTGCTAGCACTAAATATGCTTTCAGTTTACCAACACGCCCAACAAATGGCAACGCTACGTCGGACTGTGAAGCGACTTTTAAGGCGGCTTACGACTCAAAATGCGAAAGCATTAGAGTGCTTTGAGGAAACCTTTTCTTTTATTTTTGTCAGCGCGTTCCTTGTCCACGCAAGCTCTTGTCTGCGCTATAACTGCGCCAGAGTGAGGGGAAATGAAAAATATGGAGGACGCTTAAGCTTTGCCTTTATGAGTGGAAGGCGATAGAGTTTAAAGAACCCTTACTGCTTTTCATGCTTTCCGCCAACTGCAGCTTATGTAACCGCAACGTTTACCGAGAATTGCTGGCTGCGAACCCTATGCACGAAGGCTGGCTTTCTGGAAGAAACGCGGCCTCTTGCGTGAGTCGATGTCCTGATATTGTTTCGGACTTTTAATATTTCAGTCTGAGAAGAACTAACATAAAGGACATGCGCCGGCGGTGTTTTTTTCCTTGAGATTTGATTGTGGAGAGCTGCTCTCAAACTTCTGAGGAATAAGCTTGCAAAGAATGAAACTGAACGTATGACCAACATTTGTGGTAGAGAAGTGGTTGGGTATGTGTGATTCATAATATGTTTGGCCATTATATTTGCTTAAGCGACGTCTTACTCTGACGCTGGACGCCGACGCCGGAGTTTCTGCGTTAAAACACATCCAGTGTCTCAACTTGCCCGCGGGGAGTTACATGCCGTTCAATTGGACAGTAATGCTTTTACAACCAAGCTGTTTATGGCTAGGTGCTGGCGGATCTCGTCTCCGTGGACATAAACCACCAATTTTTCATACGTCGGCCTATACTTAAGAAAGTGCAATACCGGGCCCACCCGCGGCGGATAGCCAAGCAGGCGTTAAGCACTCCCCATACATGGGCCGATCCCGAAGACAGTACAATACCAGGCCGACCAGCGGTGGAGTGGCCTACATACGAAGGTTCGCTGGTCGTCTTTCTTCACAGAGTGGAAGGACACTGATTTTTTTTAGACGCTCATTTTATACGCTCATGCCGTGGTGCCAGCTCCACCCCATTGGATGCGCCGTGCGATGACGCACGCACCATAGCCACCGCTTTTGTGAATGAAAACTGCGGAGCAGCCGTGGCATCGGGAAGCGCGCTCGACTCACAACCCGGACGCTCAGTGTCCACTCCCACCCAGACCAAAATTTACGGAATTTTCTTTTCAAAATTATTAGTTTACTTTGTTTGAAGGAAGGTTCCTGAGAAATTTCACGTCAGTCGGAGCATTTTGAGACGTGTTTTTACGCTTTCCGTCGTCGGCCATTTTTCGTACCATCTTTTCGGCCCGCCCACATTTTCGCGTATGGGGTCCTATAATGCTTTCACATTCAAATAAAGAAAGGGTGCTTTGTCTGCAGTTTCATTTGCGGTCGTTTTCATTATGGGCTCGTGAGTTTTCTAAAACCACCCCGTCCGCCGACTGCCAAGATCATCGCTCGCAGACGAAGCGGTCGGGGGCTATGTGAAGCTCTAAGCATTACGATGGGTGCGCCGGCAAATAAGGGTTATGGAAGGGAAGCGATTCTGATAAGTAAGGCAAAAACGCTTGAGCTCCAGACAGCGATGTAAGGTATAGGATGAGGACAGCGGCGAGATGGAGGGGGGTGGACGGCGAGGTGCAGGAAGAGTAAAGGGGAAGCCACGGGAGCATAGCCTGGTCTGTAATCACATTAAAGCTGGCCGCGCTTTCGCACCGGCTTCGTGCTGCGGACTCCTTCATCCGCCGCGCCGTCCCAGGGTCGTCGGGGCGGCCGCTTTTGGCTGCAACTGTTCGAGGTCGATAAGTTCTCATGGGCTTAGTTTCACGCTTTGCGACCTGGACGCCTGAGAGTAGCTCGACGGGATGGAAAGAGCGAGAGCCGGCGAAAAGCCGGGACGCTGGAGTGGCCGCACGTTAAGCAACCCCTGACAAACGTTGACGCTTGTTCTGAAGCCCGACGCTAGCCTTTTTCGCCCACTGGGCCTTCATGCTTCCTCTGGAGACGGCGTGGTCGCTCGTTAGCGCTTCGGGCTAACGAGCGATTCTGGTTGAACGGTGGAAAGGCTAGCGTTGAGTTTACTTGGGTGCTTTGTGACTGATGCGAAATCGCTCAACACCGTCTTTACTTTACGTTATCACTTCAAGGTTTATTAAACAGGAAAACTTAAGAAAAGTATCGGAATGGCTCCGTAAATGATTACGAACGTAGCCCACATAATGTTTCTGCGCATTGAGCAGCACCGAGGATGTCAACGTTAGACATAGACCGACATGCAGATCTTTCCCCACACTAAACCAAAGTGAAATTTGTCTATCCCGGATAAATCCTTTTTCTCGGCAACCACTCGACCGCTTAGGGTGAGATTTCTTGCATTTAAAAAGAATGGTGACTGTGACAAAAGAATTTTTGATTGAGGCTTTCAAAGAAAACAAATGCAAGTATCTAGTTTAGAACTATGTAAGTAATCAATAAGTACACTATGACAATTCTGCAACCTGATTTTAATAGTACGTTCAACACTATGAAATGTACTACTGACTTCATTAGTAAGAGTTTTACAAAACAGTTCGAAACATGGGAAAACGTGGCGCAAGCTGTATACAGGGCGTTTCTTCTTCTTTTTTTTTTTAGACAATACTGATTTTTTTATATATAAAAAGCCCATAAGTGCAGCCAACGCGGCGTTTTCGCAAACGAGTTCCTATAGGTGAGGCGGGCATACCTTACCGCTAATAACGTGAGCTTCAGAAACCTTACTACCAAACATTAATTCACTTTTGATTGCGATAGCCACTATATGCACTTGCATTTCTGCCGTCAGCATCATTGTCGCCTTGAGGTTCCGTATAAAGTCCAAGGGCAGTGTAATCGTTGCCGTAAGTTGTAAGCTGTATGTGCGAGTGAAAGCATACAACGGTGCGCCGACGCTCGCGACTCAATCCCGCGCATGCAACGGAGGAAAGCGGGGAGGAAGCGGCCCTCTTCCGTCGCACGCAAAGCTTCGATTTGGGGGGGGGGGGGGAGGGGGGGGCATGCTGTCAGTCCGACTTCATCCTACACTTCCTTGCCCAGCGTTGCCTCTGACGCGCTCTGACGCGTCGGACATTCCAATAAGGAATGAATAGGCTCTCGTGAAAGTCATCCCTAACCAGAGGCGGCACAGTACAGTTGCATCACGGCGGAAGAAGTTCGATGAGATCTCCAGCTTTAGTGTAGGATCCAGCCGGTGCATGGAGAGGGCAGTTGGAGAAAATCGGTGTGTTCCACAAAGTTTATCGGTTAATCGGTAAGAGAGCTTTCTCTTTCTGCATAATCTAAATACAAAACCGACCAATTTAATTAAAGCCCGTTGTTTCGTTTAAGCAGTGGTGATTCCCTTTACATGATTTCCGTTTACGGAGATTCTACTAATTAGTTATGTATTCAAAAATAAAATGAAGCTCACCGTGGTTTCTTTCTCTATTTAATAGATTGAGATTGTTCACTTGGTTACAGCACCAGGACACGAAGGAAATAATTTATTGTATCAGTGACCTCGTCGGAATCAAATGGTAGCCTAGCTATTTATTATTTACCCTGTCTTTGAAGGAAAAGGAAAATTTATGGTGCATCTCTGTGAAAATTGGCGGTGGCCGGGGGGGGGGGAGGGGGGGAGCACAAGAAAGAAAAGCACGATACCGGTACGAAACATGAGGAATACAGCAGCATTATAAGTCTGTTCAACTCGACTGTGTTTTTCTGTGACTCTAATGTAGCCTAATGATCGTCAAAGCACATTGCGTCCTTCAAAGAGCGCGTAGCACTTTCGACCCGTCCGTTAAGCGCTCGATGTTTGTCAGCAGTCATTGAGCGCGGCTTGCGTCTGGACTCTCGGCGATCAAGTATCAGTAAAGCAAAACGACAGAATAGAAACGTCACTCGGCAAAGAAGATCCTTCAACGCCACGTGCAACGACGCTTAGTCACCCCTTTAGCCAGAGTCAACGGTCACCTGAAACCAACTCCGACGACCCATCTACACCAAACCGCAAAAAAAAGCGAAAAGGTAAAAGAGAGGATAAAATCCAATCCTTCCCTGTCGTGTACGACCCCTATCTTCAACCACTCTGAAATGGGCGTCCGCGCTTCTTCTCATTTTCCTATTATTTTTTTGCTCGGTCCGGTAAACAACATGCAGGGGGACGAGAGGCTGAGGTTCGAGCAACTGGCTGGGCCCTGGACTTCAAAAGCGAGAATGCCGAACGAGTGCGCAAATTCGATATTGGAGTACAAGGGAAGGAGGCGGGGGGAGAGAAACTGCTCGGTGCATCTGGGGCTTAATGTCATATGGTTTGTTGTGGGGTCTGTCTAAACATACCTAGGCAAGTGCACGAAATCGTCTCTGCGTTTTGTGTTCACGTATATACTTTCAAATGGACGATCTGCTTTCAATAGGAGGCACAAATAAGGTTGTGAACTGTAGAGAAAGCAGCGACGATGATCGACAATGTGAACGAACAGTGGAACGCATCTAGAAATCTGTTCGTCTTGTTAAAGCAACGAGGCACTTGAAAGCGCGAGGATATTTACGGGACGGCGTTGGCGGAAGGTAATAGTGCCTGTGCTTGGGGCCACATGCTCCGCCAGTCAACAAAATAAAAAAATAAAAAAATAAAACACAAATAAAACGGCGAGAGAAAGCCCAATAAACCTGTTCGCTCTAAAAAAGCGTTATTAAACTTGTTATATGCATTCTGCCCTGTTGGGAACTATTGAACAAGAGAGCAGCAGCAGCCATCACGGAAAGCAAAATCTGTCATGGTTCGCTAAAGGGCCGTTTGCTCCAGGCAGACTTGACACCGACCCCGATAAGAGAACAACACAACGACGCCGATTATCGACCGAGTATTGTCTGCAGACTGCGTCGCTGTCACGTACGACAACGCTGCCGACGTGACCAACGTCTGGGAGTCGTCGCAACGTGACAGGATTTCGTGACGCAAGACACCAACGAAACCAGTTTGCCGATTGTCGTTTGGCCAGTCTTCGTGAAATCGCTAACCTGGCTAACTAACACTGGCTAACTTCGCTGTTTTTTCTTCCTTTCTTTCTCTCTCTGTATGTAGTTAATCACTCTTCGGATCAATAGACACATACTTCCGAAGTTCAAATTCATGGACGTCAGCCCTTGCCAGCGCTATGTGTCGAGCTCGAGACGGTGCCGATTTTGTATACCTACTGTCTGCGGGCCTGAAGTAAATGCCCGATCGCGCTATTCGGATACGACGCTGATTTTGGACTCTCTAATTCGCTGTAGTTTACTTCAGCCTATATTGACATGAACTGGACCGCTCTTCGTATCGTTCGCTCTCAAGAAACGGGAAGCGGCGACACGATACCGAAATCAGCGGCGAGAGCCGTTTGCGAAGCCCGGCCACGCATATCATGCGCAGCATGTCAACTCCGTGACGTGATGATGGTTTCAGGCGCATATGAGTACGTTTTACGGCAGTGCAGCAGTATTTTCGAGTCAGTGCTGCGTGGTGTCCACTGTATCTTAAGCAAACAACGACTGGCGGTAAAATAAACATATAGGCCCCGTGCGCCTCGGTGAAAAGTTGTGGCGCAATCTACCGAGCCAGGAAGCAAGAATACATTCATAATGTATGACCTCTGAACTCTGACAGCGCATATAATCTCAAAGGCCATGTCCAGGTTATATAGCCGCCTTAGGTGTAATGGGACAGGAAACCGAGAATGGACCCAGGAAACAGAGCCTAGCTTTCGCTAATAGCTTGTTGTCGAAGCGCCATAACTCAAATGAATAGCTAACACACGTAATTGTTAGGAGAGCTATCACTAAACATAATGGTATGAGTTGCGTTTTCAAAGATACGGACACCGTGACAAACGCAGAAAAGCAAAAGGGAGCGCTTTTCTATGTGTCTCCCTCTGTCGCCGTCTCGGAAAGCACAACAAATACTAGTATGCAATTGCATGTCGCCACAGAAACAGCGCTCTTAATGTACGAAACTGTGCCGGAGGACGTTTTAATAGATGTGAAGCCGCCGGCTATCCCCTTTAAGACGCCTGCCACGCTCAGTTGTGTATGGTCGTGTCTTTGCACTGCGAACTGAAAATCACCCGATTCTTTGCCGACGAGTCCGTTCCCGCTGACGCTCCGCCGACCCTGTCATCAGTGATCTGTCTGCAGACTGCTGGCGTCCGTGCAGTGTGACGGGAAGGAACAGAAAAGAAACGCTGTCGTGGGGACTAGGGAGACTACTATTAATGTCATGTCGACCTAGTGTGAACGGGCCTTAAGAAGGCTTCGCTTCAATAAACTGAGTCGAGGTCTACTGCAGTTGTAGAGTGAAGTGGCAGCCAGAAGCGTAGGGGCAGCAACGATAGCTGAACTGGACGTGCCAACCACACTCGATACACATGATGGCGACGGCACCTTTCTAGCGTGTCTATCTTTTTTGCAATCGTCCCCCGGCCGAAAAAACAATCCATCCCGCTGACCTACGAAGATGACGACAGGCGAGGTCCCGGCAATGACGCGGCTAGGACCAACAAACTTTGTAGGTTTAAGAGAGGACATGACTTGTAGATGGAAACCATATCCATACGAGGAAGTCAGGCGGGAAGGTGTGAGCAGGTCGGTCCCCGTCACGTCGAAGCGATTGGCGGGAATGGTTTCCAATAATGAGTGAGTGAGTGAGTGAGTGAGTAAGTGAGTGAGTGAGTGAGTGAGTGAGTGAGTGAGTGAGTGAGTGAGTGAGTGAGTGAGTGAGTGAGTGAGTGAGTGAGTGAGTGAGTGAGTGAGTGAGTGAGTGAGTGAGTGAGTGAGTGAGTGAGTGAGTGAGTGAGTGAGTGAGTGAGTGAGTGAGTGAGTGAGGCGAGTGAGTGAGCGAGCGAGTGAGTGAGTGGGCGAGTTGCCGACATTCCTCGACATGCTCAGCGGCGGTGGAAACCAGACTACACTCTGAAGCATCTAGATTACATGAAAAAATGGTATCCATGGTGCAGGAAGGTTCACGCCCGTAGAGAAGAAAGACGGAGCGAATTCGATTGTGGCTTTTTTGGCGGTGTTTTGGGCATGCGTTGCGGATGGTAGAACTAAGTTCCATTGGGAATCACCCGAGGAGACATACACATGCACAGCACGCCATCGAGAGTTAGGTTGAACCATTCAGTCATATCGTTTGTCTGGGGATGATGGATGGTGGCACAGCCGTGTACAATGTTGATTTGGCCAAGGAATGACTTAACTACTTCCAGAGAAATGCACGCCCTCTGTCATCAATAGTGTGCGAGGTGCGCTGTGGCGTAGCAACAACTGATGGAGGATGAAAGAAGCGGCGTCGTGCGCTGTGGCCACTGGGAGGGCGGCGCTTTCCGCATATCGCGTCGCGTCGCATTTCGCGTGATCCGACGGTTTCCAGCAGACGGACATTGAAGAGGACGGCATAAATATCCCGACGCGGTCGAAGGCGCGGACTGGACGTGAAAGTGGCTACAACGGAGTGGCTGGATGAGGTGCCAATTTTCGACGTTGTCAATGAAGGCACCTGGTGACGTATTTGATGAGATAATTGTACATGCTTCGCCAGCAACACCTAAGTCGAATGTGCGTGTAGGTCTTCGACACGCCGCTATAGCCACATGGTGAGTTAGCATCAAATGAAGCGCATGATATCACTATACAGTCGGTACGGGACCACTTGAAGCCACTTGCGGTGATCACAATCGTAATATCTCAGGTAGAGAAATCCATCGCCAACTGCGATATGTGACGCTTGATGGCACAGCGCGTGAGACGCTGGTATAGCCCGACAGGATTCTTCAGGAAGTTCAAAAGATTGGCTGTCCATGGGGTCTTTTTTTCCTCTGTAGGCAAGTTGCAAATATCAGAAGGTAAGAGAGTGAGTGTCGGTAGCGAAACGCTGTTGTCGTTGGTTGGTGTCGGAAGCACGCGCTGGTGACGGGACTTTCTAGTGTGCCGTTCTTCTTTTTGCCGAAGTAAATAAATAAATAAATAAAAATAAATTATTGTGTAGTAAGAGCACAAATAGCGGGAAGAAGTCTCACACGATGACAGCTCCCCAGTGCATCGCCGAAAACAATATACGCAATTTAAGAAGCACGCATTTCGCGCAAGCCTTCGCATGTCCAATGTCTATTTTTCCTGCTCCCCTCTGCAGGACTGACCACTACCGTCCGTTCGCCAAAAGCCACTAAACTGAAGAGTCCTGTGGGATATTCTGTAAGAGTCCACCCAGTGGACTATCCATTTCGGCTGCTGCTGATGGGATCCAGCTGTACGAGCGAGGAGGATACGAGCGGCCCCAACAAATCAACAGCGGCCGAAATGGACACTCCACTGAGTGGACTCCTACAGAATATCTCCTCTACAAACCACATAAACGTGAAGTTTGACGACTACTAGTCAGCGTCTGGAAACTAAATAGTACTGCAGGCCTCAGAGAAACGTATTCTAGAATACCACTGCTTCGTTGCTGAGAGCTACGCCAACTACTTTATTTTATGTGAGCTGGACATGCTCATCCTCGCCTTTCGAGACGTGACGAGCCATTTTACGGCACATTCACGGGGTTTCCTGTGAGTGTGGCACAGTAATAGCGCATTGTTTCCCTAACGATATGGCCCTTCCAGCGAAGCGGCAATCTGAGGCAGTACAGCCGTTTGGCTTGGAGCGGGAATGATGGGAAAACTAAATCTGGGGAAGATGAATGAGATCGCCTCGCGCACATTCCTCTTCTATCCCTGAGTGACCGGTAATTGCCGGCCTCACTGTATAATAGAATTAGGTTGCTGTTCTATGCGAGAATAATAATTTACTCCATGAAACGGTTGAACCGGCGTCGATGTGACCTTCAAGCACCAATGAAATAAAAACGTTATAGACGGACAGACACAGCAATGGACAAATGGACGAAATAACTCGTGGGAGGAGACGCTGCATAATTACAACCCTGCTTCCAGCAAAGCTGTTTCCGTCGAGCTATTTGTGATCTCTCTCTTTAAAACCAGCCGCCAGCGACAACACCCGCACGTGACGTCACTGCACTAACCCTTTAAAACTAACACGCCGAGGATGACGAGGCCGCCTTTGACGAAGATAGGTCCACCTATCGAAACGTTGGCCAGCCTGTCTGAGGTACTTCAACCCTGTTTTAAAAAAGTTTATACCACAGTGTGTTGATATCAGTAATTTTCCATTACCTGTAAATATTACCCAGACTTTACAACCTTGCCTCCGCATGAAGTGTAACAAGGCTCCCATTCGCTACCGATGTAAACTATGAATCATATTCTATTCGCCTATGACACTAAAGAAACATGCGTGTGAGGCTTTCGATGAGTGCAATAAATACTTTACTACAAAGCTAGCTAGTAGTAGATTGTAAACACGAGACAGGGACGGAAGGCAGTATGTTTCTTATAAATGGTGATAATTTTTATTTTCACGGAATTTTCAAAGATTGCCTTTACAAATAACAAAATTATTTTCTCTGAGCTGGATTATTCGAAGAGGCGGAGCTTAATAGCACGAGAAATTGAAACATTCAAATATTCAACTAATCAACAAACACTGACTGATTAACTTTTGAATTAATTTCTTTTACAGCAGATATTGCAACGTACTAATTGTAGCCGTTGAGTTTGCAAGACGCATACATTAGAATGGGCCTGCGAGAAAACAAATGCGGCACCAATAATACCACACCCGAGTGCGGAGCGATGGGAAGGAATGCTCTCCAGCGACCGTCAGGACGTCCAACTAGGGCTGATCCGATGGGCCCAGCTGGCAGCGGCATCCAGCGGAGCCCTGGACTAGGGGAAGACGGCCATTGCCAAGAAGATGGAAGACACCATCTGACTCCGCGAAATTCATGAACATTTTATAGAGCTCAATAAACGTTTTTTTTCCTCCTCCTGCTCCTCCTCCTCCTCTTTCAGGATGACACTAATTTCTGACATATTATTTCCCAAAGTGTGGGATGAAATACATCATCATCATGAGCCTGGTTACGCCCACTGCAGGGCAAATGCTTCTCCCATACTTCCCCAACTACCCCGGTCATGTACTAATTGTGGCCATGTTGTCCCTGCAAACTTGTTAATCTCATCTGTCCACCTAACTTTCTGCCGCCCTCTGCTACGCTTCACTTCCCTTGGAATCCATTCCGTAACTCTTAATGACCGTCGGTTATCTTTCCTCCTCAGTACATGTCCTGCCCATGCCCATTTCTTTTTCTTGATTTCAATTAAGATATTATTAACTCGCGTTTGTTCCCTCACCCAATCTGCTCTTTCCTTATCCCTTAATGTTACACCTATCATTCTTTCATTGCGTCGCTCATTGCGTCGTCCTCAATTTAAGTAGAACCCTGTTCGCAAGCCTCCAGGTTTCTGTCCCGTACGTGAGTACTGGTAAGATACAGCTGTTATAAACTTTTCTCTTGAGGGATAATGGCAACCTGCTGTTCATGATCTGAGAATGCCTGCCAAACGCACCTCAGCACATTCTTATTCTTCTGATTATTCCAATCTCATGATCCGGATCCGCAGTCACTACCTGTCCTAACTAGATGTATTCCCTTACCACTTCCAGTGCCTCACTGCCTATCGTAAACTGCTGTTCTCTTCCGAGACTGTTAAACATTACTTTAGTTTTCTGCAGATTAATTTTTAGACCTACCCTTCGGCTTTGCCTCTCCAGGTCAGTGAGCATGCATTGCAGTTGGTCCCCTGAGTTACTAAGCAAGGCAATATCATCAGCGAATCGCAAGGTACTAAGGTATTCTCCATTAACACTTATCTCCAATTCTTCTCAATGCAGGTCTCTTAATACTTCCTGTAAACACGCTGTGAATAGCATCGGAGAGATCGTATCTCCCTGCCTGACGCCTGTCTTTATTGGGATTTAGTTGCTTTCTTTATGGAGGACTATGATCGCTGTAGAGTCGCTATAGATATATTTCAGTATTTTTACATACAGCTCGTCTACACCCTGATACCGCAATGCCTCCATGACTGCTGAGGTTTCGACTGAATCAAACGCTTTCTCGTAATCAATGAAAGCTATATATAAATGTTGGTTATATTCCGCACATTTTTCTATTACCTGATTGATAGTGTGAATATGGTCTATTGCTGAGTAGCCTTTACGGAATCCTGTCTGGTCCTTTGGTTGACGCAAGTCTAAGGTGTTCGTGATTCTATTTGGAATTACCTTAGTAAATACTTTGTAGGCAACGGACAGTAAGCTGATCGGTTTATAATTTTTCAAGTCTCTGGTGTACCCTTTCTTATGGTTTAAAATTATGTTAGCGTTCTTCCAAGATTCCGGTATGGTCGAAGTCATGAGGCATTGGTATACAGGGTGGCTAGTTTTTCTAAAACAACCTGCCTACCATCCTTCAACAAATCTGCTGTTACCTGATTTTGCATAGCTCCCAAGGCTTTCTTTGCTCCTTCCGGCATTACCTGTGCAATTTCGAATTCCTCTAGGCTATTCTCTCTTCCATTATCGTCGTGGGTGCCACTGGTACTGTATAAATCTCTATAAAACTCCTACGCCACTTGAACTATCTCATTCATATTAGTAATGATATTGTCGGCTTTGTTTCTTAACGCATACAACTGATTCTTGCCAATTGCTAGTTTCTTCTTCACTGCTTTTAGGCTTCCTCCGTTCTTGAGAGCATGTTCGTAGGTGGTATATTTACTACATAGGTGCTACATTTACTTAGGTGCTAGGATGCATAAAAGTGCGCTTCATTTTAAAAGTAAGTCGAACAACAGTGCATGTTTACGGCTAGTGTGTTGGTGCATGTCTATAAACCAGAATCATTCTGCACATTCATTCCTTGGGCACACGCGCCTGACCAGCTCACCGGCTACAATTCCTCAATTCCTAACAGCGCAACATCAGTTTCTGGAGTGAATTTTTAGAGAGAAAATGCGAAGGGACAGGCTTCGCATAGAGTTTGCTCTTGAAGACTGGCTGCATGACGCAGTGGTGCCTCCTGGTTTATTTCCTGTATTTATCTTGCGGTATTTTTCGCACAAGAAGCGCAGGCTGCGTCACGCTTTTGTCCAACGATGATTTATTATTGCTGATGCGCAAAAAAAAAATACTTTGCTGTGCACTCGACTAGCCCAGTTTTTGAGACTACGTATGCCCCTTCTCATGCAAGCATGGCTTAACAGCTATAATTTTTTGTATGAGACGTACGTATCGCCGACCCGCCGTGGTTGCTCAGTGGCTGTGTTGTTGGGCTGCTGAGCACGAGGTCGCGGGATCGTATCCCGGCCACGGCGGCCGCATTTTCGATGGGGGCGAAATGCGAAAACACCCGTGTGCTTAGATTTAGGGGCACATTAAAGAACCCCAGGTGGTCAAAATTTCCGCAGTCCTCCACTACGGCGTGCCTCACAATCAGAAAGTGGTTTTGGCACGTAAAACCCCAAATATTATTATTACGTATCGCCTTGCTTTGAATATTATTTGATCTATCCTAATTCTTAAGAAAAATTCTGCAAGAAATAGCTCCAACGCGTATTGGTACTACGACACGTACCCTATTCACATAGTAAAAGCGCAACGTCTCAACCAGTACTGGTGAGGGGAAGGATGTGAGGGCAAAGAACACGCAATTAAAGTTAGCCAACTGTGATTCTCTGCACTACCCACTTCTCTCGTCCTGATGGGGCTAAAGCTATCTGTGAGCACTCGTAACAACAATCTGCCCGCTGAGCACTGTTAACTTAGGACAAAGAAGCCGCGCGTGTACTGACTCTGTTGTGGTGCTTATTTTACACCCTTGGGCAAAGGTCGATTTCAGTTATCAGTGTAATTTCAAAACTTTTTGAAGGTGTTATCTATGCAAGTCTTTCGACAACGTTTTGCTCCAGACGCACAATGTCACTCCGCAACGCCAATAATGCTGTCAAGAAAACAAAATAAGTCATTTTAGCAAGCTTTACGGGTTAAAGACCGTTCTGTTACAAACATCGAAAAGAAAATGTTAACGCTTGGCTTGCTTTTGTACCTGAGAAAGCCGCTTGATGGAATTGAGCACTATATGTGAACTGATATATATATATATATATATATATATATATATATATATATATATATATCGAAAGATATGCAGTGCGGGTGGTTGCTAACAAACAAATTCATAAGAAATACATGAGTACTGAAAAACTGAACCGAACCCACAGCCATCGCATGGGAAGGTTGTGGGTTTGGTTCCCACCGGCGGCAATTTGTTTTTTCATCCTCTTTAATTTCGAATAGTTTATCGTTTCATTATTTCATTTATTAGGCGCAAGTAATTTGCCCCATGTTGTCCTTGGTGTCAGTGTTTGTCGGCTTCGTATGATATGACTAATAAAAAACGGGCCCCTCGGTTAACCCCCTTTCTTCTCGTTTATTCCTCAAACAAGTGTTACTTCTGCCAGAAAACGGGTCCCCTGGTGGAATGACGATTAAAGACAGACACGAAGGAGACAAAATATAGCTTGGGACAAAATACGTGAATATGCGACGGCTGAAAATATAATAGAACTTAAACATGTTAGATCCCAGAGAAGAAGGATGCGGCGACAGGCAAAGAGGGCCAGCTGGGAGAGGTCTCTCAGGTATAAATTCATATACTAAAGAGGCGAAAGTGTGGGACGGATTAAGAAGGTTTAAGGGTCAAGAAATCCATCCGTTGCCGGTCGTGAACGACTAGGCGAACAACTTGGAAGACTAAACTGACACTCTGGGCAAACACTTCGAGCGCGTGTCTAGTTCCAGTCATTATTTCGAGGCAAGCCTCAAGCACAAAGAAATAGCAGAATGCAAGGCCATCGACCCAAAATCGAGATAGAATGAATCCTACAACCTACCTTTTAACATTGCTAGTTGGCAGCCTCTTTGACTGCATGTCAGCGCTCTGCACGCGACCTGACATAATAATGTACGACATGATCAAAGAACTCCACAGTGGCTCTCAAATTGCGCTACTCACACTTTTCAATGCTATATGTGCTGCCGGTTACCTTCCTACCGCATGAAAAGAATCCCTTGTCATTCCAGTTCTGAAACAAGGTAAATACCCCGTATCAGTAACAAGTTACCGCCCAATAGCTCTCACAAGTGTCATTTACAAACTATCTAAAAAATGATAAACCAGCCCCTTTTGCACTGCCTTGAATCAAACCGAATTCTCGACCGACATCAGTGCGACTTTAGTGAAGGACAATCTACAACCCACCATCTCATGTCCTTTGAAGCAAACATTCGTGATGCCTGTATACGTAAAGGCATCAGGCTTCTTATCCATGTTTCTCGATATGGAAAAGCCATACAATACAACTTGGCGTTACAGAGTACTCCACGACCTGCCGGCGATGGGCATCCGCGGCAATGTGTTAAGCATTAGAGAAAGCTACCTAGGCAACCGTACTTTACGGGTGAAAATAGGTAAAGCAATTCCACGTGCACCCATATAGGAGGCTGGGGTGCCTCAAAGAGGCGTGATGAGTTGCAGGCTCTTCTTTGTGAAGATGAACACACTTCGTGCATCAATACCGCCACCAATTTTTAGAGCGAAAGCTTTACTGGCCGCGAACTTGCGATTTCGCTGCGGCGGTGCTCCGAAGAGGCACATGACGTAACAACGTGCGTCTCGCCACCGATATTTCTCTTTCTCTCGCTCCCTAGTCACTACTGCGCATGCGCCACTAGTTGCACCGAGCCACAGGTGTTCCGCCGCTGCGCAGCGCCGCGCCTTTCCGCCGCTGCTATTTGGTATGACGTCAGACCACGTTCCTCGTCGTTGCACTCGCCTCTGCTCGCTTCGCCAGCTGCATCGCATGCTTGATAACATGTCGGAGGATTGAAAAGGAGAGCTCGCGTGCGCCGCAACCACAGTTGAAGGGGCAGTATGGACGGCGACAGTTCTGATAAGCAGGAGGAGGCCTGGAATCGACATCGGAACGAGATGAAGAGGAAACGAATCACCCAGGAAACAGACGAACAGCGCGCCGAATGACTGGCCAAATGCCGCAACATAGACAACCAGACTAACCTGGACTTGCAATCAAGATTAACCAAGGCTAACCATGCTATGCCTTAGCTTTCGCTACGTATATCTTGGCATAGCCGAGCTAAACCACTGCCAATTTTTTATATTTCGTCTATGTAAAAGACATACAGATATGTTTCAAATCTTGCAAACTTACAAAGTCTGAGAGACAAGTACAACAGAGCTTGAACAAAGTGTCTAATTGGGCAGACGAGCATGAGTTCAGAGTGAAGCCCCACAAAAGTTATCGCGTTTTTTTTTTTCCAGAAACAGAGGGCTTGTTGCAGATGTAAATGCAGCTGCAGTATATAAATATGTGGGCAGAAAATTCCTGTGAATGAAGTGCACAAGTTCTTAGGTATTATACTTTACTCTAAACCAAGTTTTATTCCGCACATAAAATAAATCAAGGCGAAATGCCTAAATACAATGAACTTACTGAACATTTTATTTCACACACATTGTAACAGCAACAGGAAGTGTTTAAGTATTTTCACGAGAACCTCATTTGATGACGATTGGACTATGCTGGCGAGGTATATGACTCTGCCGCGTCGAGCATGCTAAAGAGGCCAGATCCTGTCCACCATCTAGGCGTCCACCTGGTGACTAGCGCATTGAGAAGAAGCGCTATTGAAAGTTTATACGCAGAATCAAATGAGTGGTCACCCCATCTGCTAAGAACTTACAGCGGGTTTACCTGTATTGTCAAAGTGCGCTCTAATCCGGAACATCCATGATTTATAATGGTTAACGATTTGACGTGTGCAACATTTTTTCGTAATCAGCTCTCTATGCGACAGCCTTCTCACTGCGTGTTAGAGAACTTAGCGAAGAAATGGATGTCCCACTTCCCGAGCACCGCCTAATGCCTCCAACTAAACTGTTACCGATCAGGCAGTAGCAAGTGATAGAATGTGATGTATCTTACGTAGAGGTCACAAAGCACGCTCCCGACCTCGAAATCCCAATGCATTTCCATGAACTTCAACGGAAGTGCTCTTGCTATGAATTCTATACCGACGCGTCAATGTTACGTGCTGGCCTATCTTACACGGCTGTTAGTGCCTCTTTTTCTAAATCCTACGTATTGAACCCACTGACAAGTATCTGCCTTGTGGACGCCTATGCAGTACTATCTGCGGTGAAACATTTAAAGGAATTAAAGCTAGAGAAAGCAATAATATTCACAGACTCGTTAAGTCTTGTAAAAGCTGTAATGTCTTTACAGAAGCATGTGGTTCCTGTTTTTATTTAGCTTTACTCACTCTTGTGCAACATTCATATATCTCATAGACATGGAATAATATGCTGGGTTCCTGGCCGTACAGGAATCGAGGGTAATGCGCTTGCTGATGAAGTCGCCAAATCAATAGCCTAGCAACGTATTAATCGTTCAGCTGGTACCACTGTCACAGACCTGAAGCCTTTTTCTACGCTACTGGCAACGCGTGTGGGACGCCAAAACAAATAATCAGCTTCACTTAAGTCACAGTTAAGTTTCTGACCTTCCGCTACGAAAACACGACGAACTGATCTCCTATTCTGTCGCCTCAGAATAGAACACACGTATGGTATTCACAATTTTCAGTTGACTGGTAACCAGCCTCCAACATGTGGTAGATGTGGTGAGAGGCTCACCGTGATCTACGTCCTCGCAGAGTGTCGGGAAGCCGAAAGAGAGGCGATGAATCATTTACCTCTGGCATACCGCTATTGTGTCCCTCTCCACCCCACTATGTTTCTTGATGAAGAACTGCTTTTTCACGCCAAAGCAGGCCTAGGTTTCTTGAACGACGCGGTCTTGCATGCTAATAGCCCAATAGTTTCGTAGCGCATCCTCTGTCCAGAGGATGCCGTTGTGATAGTGCTCCTTGTATAGAGCACGCCTCCAGGTCCTTGCAGTTCAAGCGCTCTGTTAAGGCACTGGTGACTTTTTTGAAAATTGTCCCTCTGAGACATTCCAGTATATCGTCTTTCTTTCATATTGTACTCATAATAGAGTATATAAGCGCGACTTAACGAGGAAGTGCTAAGAAAGAGATACACAGAAACAGCGCTTGACATTGTGCTTTTCGTGTGCATAGCATACTTCATGAATCATTGGCACAATTATATTACATAGAGCTTTTACGCACTATGCAGTGACCGTATTTTAGGCTCATTTATACAGCCCTGTCGCGTCCACTGCTCGTTATTCATCGCTTCACTTTGGACTCATTAACACTGGCCTGGGGCTGTTTGGTCACACTTGCCTTTTGCGTAACAGAACACTACATTCATCATAATCATCATTGCATTGACCGTTGCTAGTGAAGAGGCTTAAGTCTGTCATGCGGTCATGTATGCCGAGCAAGCGCCGAATATGCGCGGTAGTGTCTCTGGTACCCGACGATGGTCGCATTTTGTGCTGCTCTCACGACAGATGAGGTGCGCATAACCCCATCTGAATGGCATAACAAGTCGCATTATGTCCACGAAACTCGAAAAATAATTGGAGAGCCACTGCTTGTGTCCCAGCGTCTGAGCGTAGGTGTCTAATATACATTATTTTGGTGTCGAACTTGTGCACACGCCAGTTGTGATGGCCTGATTGTGCCAAACAACTGGGACGAAAAGCCCCGTGTCACATTAGCAAGGAAAGGGTTTGTATCAGGTCCTGAAAGAGCAATGCGTACTACGGTGCTATCATGAAAGGCAACTCTTGCAATGGTTTCCGCAGCTTCATTGCCTTTCAGACCACAGTGCCCAGATAGCCATTGCAAGTTATTACCGTGACGACTTTGTCGTGGATATTTCTGCAATACCAGGAGTCGAAATGTAAGAAGGGCCTCTCCTTAGAGTGCCTGCAACGATTTGCCACAAAGAATTACAGTCACAAAGCACCACCCGCGCACAAACGCGCTCCAGCTAATAAGACAGAGCGCAAGTGCCGGTTGGGGGAATCAAAGAGCAGTAAAATACTACCGGTGTCTATTAATAATTGAGTAGCACAATTATTCCTTTCAGGGATTAAGGGGTGTAGTAGTATCCGCTATTGATCTGCAAATCCAATAATAGGCCGCGAAATCCCTCGTATTGAAACAATGGCGGGACGAAAAAAGGTGACCACAAGAAAACAACCTTCCTAGGAGATGTCACTTTTCAAGAAAATGACAGATTGGTGGGCGAGTTGCAGCGCATTTTTGCCGCGCGTTGATGGTTTCATCATTGTCACTTGGTTCTAATACTTTTGTTTTTGCCAGCTTCCGCTGGACTTAAGCACTCGGTTTTCATTTGTGAGTATAGCGCACGTTGCGCCTGTTCATTCTCTCTTTGACCTGGTATTTTCACAACGTAATCGATGCAAACATAGAGATGGTCGTATCGAGCTCTCCCTGACGTTTATTTTTCTTTTTTCTTTTCCAGGGCTGCGCAGACGAGTCCAAGCCCTGTCTGATATTCTCTGCATGCCCAGCGAATTGCGCGTCCTTCAAGCGCGGCCGAACGCGACTACAAAGAGCAACTTTAACAGCAGTGCGGGCGCGAACACGCCGCACTCTCTCACGCCTTCATCGGTCGTGCATCGTCATTTTCCCCTAAACGGCACCGCGCTGCTGGGCACCACTGGCCCGATGAACTCGACACGTGCGCGACACGCTTCGGCGGAGCGTCTCTAACCGCGAGGGGGATTCGAGGGTGGGAGCTCACGCATGTGGGGAACCACGAAAGCTACGCGTTCAACGGCGGCGGGAGTGGGAGAACGTTTCGAAATCTCCACCCCGTCGCTCTTTTCACGGATTCATGAGAGTGAGTATGCAGCAGAAGGAGACACATCTATAGCTTGCATCCACGGAGTCGACACCGTAGACATGTGCGGTTTAGCGGTTTTAACGCAGCGATGCTACCTGTTGTTTTCATAGGATTGAAAGCGCTGCGAACAGTAATCATTTCATCTCATTTCCCCGGACCCTGGGAAGAAGGATACACGTAGCATCCATACTAAGAAAAATGCATCCAGAATACAACAAAAACAAAACAAAGCAAGGGAGAGCAACCGTGCTATTAAAAGATTCCACACACCGAATATAATAATGGTGAAATAAGGCACACTGACACCACCGGATACGACGCAGGGAGATATGTTGCCTGCGCAGCCAACAAACAGTTCGAAGGGATGGCAGCAATATCAGTAGTTGCAAGGCACATTGAGGTGGCCGAGCAGGTCACCATATCATTGGCCACGCGGACTGGCCGAGGGGACGTGCAAACATTGTGACCACAGACTCCCAGGCGGCCTGTCCCCATTTCTGAGCAAGGTGAATTAGCTAGACATCATTTAACACCATCAAGAACCATCGAGACATGAATGCGGCACTTTTGAAGCCTCAAATCTAGACCATTTCCCAGCAAAAATTCAATAAGAGCCCTTAGAACATCACGCTGACAGCATTGGCACGCAGGTCTTGCATTTTATGGACTAACTGCTGGACGAAAAGGGCCCGCTTTGAAGTGCGGTGATGCACTATTGATTTTGAAAGCAAGCAACCTTCATGCATTCCAATTGCTGAGACAGGATACTTGAGCGAACAAGATTGAATTTCCAGTAGGCTTGGCGAGTATCCGGTGGTCGCATCAAGAAATAAAAATGTATGTGACGCGGAATATGACCATTACTATGTCAAGCAGAGTTAGAGCGTGGACCTTGATGCCGTAGAGGTCTGTCACGTTGTCCAGATCCTCCAGAGCGGGCGCGTGTTCAATATTAGAGGCTTAGACATTCGTTCGGGTATTGACTCCTGTTTTTTTTTTATTTCACTAGGTACCAGTGCCTCGACAACTATAGCCGACAGCGCGCACTAAAACTCACCCAGCTACCTAACGTACTCCAGTACCTCGAGCCTTATTGACACAGATTGCCGGTTATGGCTCCTCCTATCACCCGGAGGAGTCATCGTTACGAATAGACATCTGAATATTCAAAGTTTTTTTTAACGCTTCAGCTGAATTCGGCACTCCAATTTAAGTTCTTCTTCTGCAAGGAAATATGGATGTTTGCAGAAGTATTCAGACATAAGCATCAATTTGTGCTCAACAAAATACGGTAAGCTTGCGGTATTTTAGGAACACCTACAAACCCATACAGTGGAAACCAAGGTGCTGGCAAATTTGTCTAAATAAGGAATTTTCAACGTATTCCATCACACGAGACGCTGCCACCTACTGCAATGTTAAAGGTAATAATGTTTAAATTTTTGAGAGGACTAACGTATCCTAGAAAACATTTTTTTCTAAACTTTTTCTAAATTTCGTCTTACCGAGGAAAGAACGCCTGATTCCGCGCGTTTTTCTCGATACAGCTACCGACCATCACCCTATGGTCTAGAAAGCTACACCGAAATAATAATATAGTATTTCACATTGTGATTACATTATCCGAGCGCTATATCATAGCATGTTTTCTCAGGAGTTCCACTCAACCGCGAAAAAGTGAACGCGGGGAAAATTACTTCACGCTCTGCTGAGAATCACATCGCAAACTGGTTTGGCACGCAAATACAAACATCTGTCTCAAAGCATCCGTCCCTTAAAGTACCGTTTCTGGTGCCGGCTCAATTCACGATGCGCTTGAGGGGAACACGAACGACGTTATTCTATTTACTTTCTTTCGCGGAATCGTTTTGGGTGTCGCACACACTCTGGGGAAGGCTTCGAGCGTTTATTTGCATGATGGAATACGCCGTGGGGCGAACACTCCCGCACGACGAAGTTTTATGAACTTTCGCGCTGATCGAAGATAAACTGCCCGGTTTCTTGGTCGAGCAGAGCCATGGATACACATACACAGCAAAAGAGAATTTGTGATGCGTGTGGCAAAGGCAACAAATAGTTTATACTGCATTTTACAATGCCTAAGCTCACTCGAAACCGTTTAATTTTGGTGCGCGCCCACCAGAAATTTTTTTCTTGTCATGCGCCTTCTTCAAAATAACTTCTCTGGGTAATGCTGTGCGCTGTGGTCCACTGTTAAAGATAACATTCATGAGCACCGTTCTCTTCTCTAGCGGCCTAGCTGCAATTGGCTACGTAAGCAATGACAGTGCATTGCACAGATGTAGGGAATGAAGTCAGAGTTAGCAGCCGCAAGTTATATGCAGTAAATCTAGGCGATTGTACTCTTGGGATAGAGCAAAATTCTGACAAGTTCTGCGCTCAAGTGTTCCCTTTAACAGTGGACCTCTCTGTACATTCGAGCTCTGCACTGTGTCCCGCAAGTAACGGCAAGCTACTTGTACGTCTAGTAAGTCTGAACATTCCTTCCACGTACTTTGTAATGAGCCAACACTTCGCCACGGACGTCTTTTGTGAAAAATGAGTGACAGTGAGGCATATACTGTTGCCAAATTGTTTTCCGCCACATACGAACACTAATATGTGTCACAATAACAAAATACAAGTGATTAAACGATACAGTGCCGCATTGATTCGGGCTTAACCTGGTAATGAAACAAGTTTTGGACATGGCAGGAATACGTTCACAATCTGGTAAGCGACACTGCGGTCACTGTGCGAGCCAACTATTATTCCGCTGAATGCAGCAGGTGGCCTACAATCACGTACGATAGCTCACCTACTCTCTCACGCGCCTTTCTAGGACCCGCTCTTAATACCGCCGTTTGTTTCCTGTACGAAGACGTTTAGGTAAACACAAGTGTCCCCACACATCAGCCATGATTCATGATCACGAGTGGCTGCTCGTGATCATGAATTATTCGCACGAGAAAGCTCGCATACGCACGCGCACCCTTGATTTCCCATAAGATACGGCTGTTCTTATAGCATCCTTCCCGTCCTGTCACGATGGCCCTTGTGAAGATCCAACTTCTTGTGCTCCCAATATTTAGGGATGTGAGCATTCGCAGCGCCACATTAGTGCCCTGGTATTGGCAGGGAATACTAAACAAAATGTGGCAGCGAGCAATAGCCCTATATGGCAACGCCATCTTGTTATGAACTATAAGGGGAAGCGCCAGTAGCAAGCGCCAAGTTTAAATCACCTGTCGCCGTTTAGGCAATGTTTGTTTCACATTTCTCTGGCCGTAAAACGTAAAACTATTCCAATATGTTTTTATTACAATATCCTGACGTCAAATTTGCATAACCTCCGACGCAAGCATCCGACAGTCACCCTCAGCGTTTTCTGAAAAAAAAAACAATCAAAAGCTCCCCTCGTTCATAGGACGTCACCTTTGTTTGCTTGAAAAACGAATAACATTGCCTGCAATGAGCGGCTTGTCTTATCTAAGTGGCTCACAAGAGGCGAGGACAATGCTCAAGTGGAGAGGGATTGGATGGGGCCGAGCCTCTGCACTGAATATCGATAACCGGATGAAGGGGCAGGTGCCAGCGTCTGCGATTGGTCTGCTTTCTCTTACTTAGCTTGCGGTGTCTCGTCGACAATCGCGGCGGCATGCAACGGAAGCTTAAGAATGACGCTAAAATGGATCCTCAGCAAAGAAGAGTTGGCAGAACGAGGTCGCAAATGCGCCGAAAGTTCTCGAAAACATTACATGGCCCCGCACAAAGTTTTATTACACGGAAATAAACCCACGCTGTCCGGCAGGGGCGAGTAGCTAGTGCCCGAGTGATCGGCGGCAGCCATCTTTTATTCTTTTCAGAATGGGGCAGCCGGTGGCTATTCAGAAGAAAATTCAGTTTTGTACGGCATATTAACGAATCTTTAAAGCGTACGCGTCACTTTGAAGCGGTAAGTTCTTGCGGCTTTGCGACGTCGCGTGAGAGGCAGGTGAAGTGGGTGCAGCCCGAAAACTTTCGACGAATAGCCGAGGGCTAATACAAAAAGGCGTCGAATCAGAAATAACTATTTTTGTTTTTTTCGGTCAAATTATGCATAATCAGTGTGTCACGTCATATCAGATGGGGAGATATCGCGGTTTTCGTGTCGTCGTGTGACAGACTGATGAAGTGGGCGGGGTGCAAAAAAGTTTTTGACCAATCGCAGTGGGCTGATCGCACAATTGGAATAGAAAAGTTTGGAATAGTTTTACGTTATAGCGCCCCTATTTTCACTCTGCACCACCATGCAGATCCAGAAACTGTTAACACAGTGAATAACTTATCGTTTCTCTCATTAGATTTACAGGAAAACCTTGTTATAACACTGCAAGCGTTTTAAAGGCTCTCTGTAAGAATTTCCCGACATTCACATGGGCAAAATCGTAAGTGCACACGCAAAATAAGTGTCATGCAAGGATATATTGGTACGTAATTGTCGACTTTTTTTTTCGTCTTAAGTTTCGCAAGCCCTGAGTATTTCGTTTAAAAATATAATTGCCGTCTTTCTTGCGGGCTGCCGATGCATTATGATCCCATAGCGCAGTCGGAGATTCATTCCCGATGCCTTGGAGGCAGGAATATGTGCATCGCGAGCTCTTCCTGAAGCTTTCGCAGCCCTGCATAAAACTGTTGAGCTGAAGCAGCGATGTTTAGATAAAAACTAAGAGCGAAATGTATATGACCGATGTCACATGATCCGGTACGCTTTAACTTTGACTGAAGTTGAGTTGTTTTGAGCACCTTATCACTGAAGGATATAAAAAACGGCACCCTAATATCTACTAGAGTCCATTGGCGTACTCGATGGCCATGCTGATGCCGAAACAAATATTATAGCCAAAAAAAAGAACATGATCTCACGTATAGTTTTTATGTAATAATCATCCTCTCGATCATCCAATCCACCATACTCTGTATAAAATATGTGATTCGAACAGATTGGACTTCGGGTTCCGAATAAAAGGTAGTTCTATACTTCGCCCGATATTCCACGAGGCTAATAGTTCACTCATTCAAGTGAGGTGACCACTCCAAACTGCCGTGCAAATAAGATATATCGCAAGTTTCTTCAGTAGAAATACGGAACGAAAACTACTTTTGTGGCATTGCGCATCACTGGGCGCCGCCAGAGGAAATGGCTTCTATTTATTCATACTAGAATTCGTCCAAGATACATGGCGAGGTATTTCTGGACCTGCTCCTGGCAAATAAAAAAAAACTGCCTTTCTTAACGCTGCTGCTGCTGTTGCGGGAGAATTCTCTTAGGTACATAATAGTACAGAGTTGTAGCTGAGCGGGTTTACGGGCCAGCGGTACGAGCTGGCGAGTGGAGACGGCAGCGGAGCGGCACACGAAGCGAAGACTTTGAGCTCAGCCATTCCCAGCCCGGTCGAGTGGAGCGCTTTACTTCACCACTTTTCAAACAAGGTTAGAGTTACTGCGCAAACATCAGTAGACTCGCTTGAGATACACATCCCGCTCATACACGTCCAATCATCGCCGAACGGTCTCGTTGCTGAAACCTCTCCGAGCTCATCTTCAGTCTTGAAACACCTCCGAGGTTTTTGCGACTGCAGTCGAGTCAGCGCCGCGCTTGAAGACGATGCCAATAGCATGCCGCTATAGGGACCGAGGTTCGGTCCACTACAAAAATGCGTGAGTCAGTGGACGAAAAAAAATTTGTACCGTTCAGACTGATGAAAGGAGCCGAATAAGCATTTTTTAAAGTCCTCTTCTAACCTCACAGGTCGCAGAACGAGGCACGAGACACACTCGATGGAGCGCGGAATATATATAAAAAGTGGCCTAGGCAGATGACGATGGCTGCTAGAGCGCTACCCCCCCCCCCCTCCCCCCACACACACACACCTCCCCGCTTTAGGAGAAGAGTAGCGGTGCCGTGGTGCCCAAGAAACACCCTTTCATGCCGGGTGACTCGGTAGATCCGTAGTTTCAGAGGTTACAAAGTCGTTGAAAGCGGATAATGATGACGAGGCCGCTAGGTAGGCTTGTTTCACCTTATCTGTCGCCACGATTTTCTCAAGTCCTTTCTCAGGTCAATGGTAAAAGTTTTTTCTGTCCGCTTGAGTCAGCTCAAGTCAGCTCAATAAAGGGCTGTCATAGGGCGGCGTAAGAGATGGTCCGGTGCCTTCACGCCGTACGAAAATGTGGCTCGCAGTAGGCACGTCTCTGCTGACAAAAACATGACTTGAGGATGCAACCCCTCTAGGGCAAGGACGAAAGCGTGCAAACAGGGAAAGGAGCTGCTCAACATAGCTGTCTTGGTCTGGCGTGGAAACAGTAGCTGGTGCGAAAAATTCACCGCGCAACGGCATCATTGTGCCATACACCAGCTCCACAGCTGTGGAACCGAGGTCTTCCTTTAAAGCACACGCTTAGCAGGACGAGAGGCAGACCTTCAGCCGAAGAGGAGCAAGCCTGGAGGGACATCAAGGCGGCTTTAAGTTGACGGTGAAGGCGTTCAACCGTTCCGCTTGACGATGGGTTATGCGCGGTAGTATGGATACTATGGATAGTTACTTCCATAACAAAACATTGTTTTATGCATTCAAGCGCAAAAGTAAATGGGACGCCAACGCATTTCTGCCCAAAGTTCGGAAATTAATATCTGTAAACTGGAGTCATCTTGACAATTTGTTCCAGGTGGGTTAAGCTAGCGAACTCCCCGACCAGAAGTTCTAAGTTGCAATACGGGCCTTACGTTAATTAGCTAGAAAGTTAATTAGAAAATTTTTAATAATCAGTCGATTATGCATTTCAATTTTTTCGCAAGTAGTGTCCGCCACTTTGGGCAGACCACCCCATCAACTAGAATTTTATCTGTCACAGGCAACCTTTACCTACTATTAGAATTTGTAAAGGGGGTTTATTCGGCTCGTAGGGCAGCAGCGACAAACTCAGCACCAGCAGGTAGGGCACAGCCAGCGAACTGGGTACGTGCCACGCGATGGCAACGGGGCTTTTCAGCCTGCCGATCTTCTTCGTCACAATCACCCCCGGAATTGAAGAGGAGCCATCCTGGCGACCTAGGAAGAGGTGGGCGGATCGTAATACTGCTTCAGCCGGTCAATGTGCACAGTCTCTCTCCCCCGACGACGCAGATCGGAAGATGGCGATACGGGTTCGACCACGTAGTTCACTGGTGATGTTTGCGCAACCACGCGGTAGGGCCCGTGGTACTTCGGGAGGAGCTTGGACGAAAGGCCAGGATCAGCAACAGGCGGTACCCAAAGCCACACGAGTGAGTCGACGGGGAAGGGCTGAGGGGGAGGATTGAGGTCATGGCGTTCTTTTTGGCGGCACTGTTGAGCAGACGTCAACGAACGGGCCAGTTGGCGGCATTTCTCGGCGTGCTGAGCAACCGTAGCAACAGGTGAGCATTCAGCAGGGTCCGGCCGGTACGGGAGAACCGTATCAATGGTGCTGGAGGGATGGCGGCCGTATAGCAGAAAAAATGGTGAGAATCCGGTAGTGGCTTGAGAGGCAGTGTTATATGCGTAAGTGACGAACGGAAGTACAAGGTCCCAGTTGGAGTGGTCAGATGCAACATACATTGATAGCATGTCGCCAAGAGTTCTGTTGAATCGTTCTGTTAAGCCATTGGTCTGTGGATGATAAGCAGTAGTAGTGCGGTGAATAATTTGGCATTCAGATAAGAGGGACTGCAGGACATCTGAGAGGAATACGCGGCCCCGATCGCTCAACAGTTCACGTGGTACGCCATGGCGGAGAACGAAGTTGTTTAGAATGAACGAGGCGATGTCTTTCGCTGATGCGGCAGGCAAGGCGGCGGTTTCGGCATACCGTGTCAAATGATCTACGGCGACAACAATCCATCGGTTGCCAGCGCCAGTAGATGGAAGAGGCCCATATATATCAATGCCGACACGGTCAAATGGCTGAGCTGGGCAGGGAAGTGGTTGGAGAGGTGCGGCGGAGAGATGCGGGACACATTTGCGTCGCTGGCAGGCAATGCAGGAGCGTACATATTTGTGGACGAAGGTGTACATCCCTCGCCAATAATATTGTAGGCGAAGCCGTGTGTAAGTTTTTGACACTCCGCCGTGACCACACTGCGGGTCAGAATGAAAAGCGGAACAGAACTCTTCTCGTAGGTGGCGAGGCACTACTAAAAGCCATTTGCGGCCGTCATTGTGGTAGTTGCGGCGGTATAAAAGTCCGTCCCGGATTCTAAAATGCTGCGCCTGTCGGCGTAGCGCTCGAGGTGCCGAAGTTGCCGGAGGATTCGACAAAAAGTCGAACATCATGACGATCCGTGGGTCTTGTTGTTGCTCCGATGCCATGTCCAGGATGTCAAGTGGTGAGATGTCATGTCTGTCGGTAGAAGTGCTGCTGTCTGAAGGAACTGGGGAGCGCGAGAGGGCATCGGCGTCAGAGTGTTTGCGTCCAGAACGATAGACGACACGGATATCGTATTCCTGGATTCGGAGGGCCCACCGAGCGAGGCGGCCCGACGGGTCTTTTAGGTTCGAAAGCCAGCAAAGAGCGTGATGATCCGTCACCACGTCAAAGCGTCGACCGTAGAGATATGGACGAAATTTTTGAAGAGCCCATACGATAGCCAGGCACTCTTTTTCTGTTACGGAGTAATTGGCCTCAGGTTTCGTGAGTGCACGACTGGCATAGGCGACGACGTATTCGGCATTAGTGTTCTTGCGTTGTGCGAGCACGGCACCAAGGCCGACACCACTGGCGTCAGTGTGAAGTTCTGTAGGTGCGCTGGGATCAAAATGGCGCAAGATTGGCGGAGACGTGAGTAGGTGACGAAGAGTCGTAAAGGCATCATCAGAGGCTTTCGACCAAGCAGAGAGTTCATTGTCGCCTTGGAGGAGTTGGTTTAGTGGTGCGATCACAGTAGCGAAATTGCGAACGAAACGTCGAAAATATGAGCATAGGCCAATGAAGCTGCGTAGTGCTTTCAAGTTAGTGGGCTTTGGAAATTCGGATACGGCGCGAAGTTTAGCAGGATCAGGAAGAATGCCTTCTTTGGAGACAACGTGGCCTAATATGGTCAGTTTTCGAGCTGCAAATCGGCACTTTGTTAAGTTAAGCTGGAGACCAGCATTCCGGAGACAGGTCAAAACCTGACGTTAAACGCCGAAGATGGGTCGGAAAGCCAGAAGAAAAGACGACAATGTCGTCGAGGTAGCAGAGGCAAGTATGCCACTTCAGGCCGCGTAGGATGCCGTCCACAATGCGTTCGAAGGTGGCGGGCGCATTGCACAGACCGAACGGCATTACAGTGAATTCATACAAGCCATCAGGTGTTACAAACGCGGTTTTCGAACAGTCAGCGTCAGCCATGGGCACCTGCCAGTAGCCAGAACGGAGATCTAAGGAGGAAAAAAACTCCGCTCCTTGCAAACAGTCAAGTGCGTCGTCAATACGTGGCAACGGGTATACATCCTTGCGGGTAATCTTATGAAGCCTTCGATAATCAACGCAAAATCGTATGGTGCCGTCTTTCTTTTTAACTAGGACGACTGGCGATGCCCAAGGACTACTAGAAGGCTGTATGACACCGCGATTGAGCATATCGTTCACCTGGTCATTGATAACGTGCCTTTCAGTCGCCGATACTCGGTAGGGACGCTGTCGAATTGGTGCATGGCTCCCAGTGTCGATAGTGTGCGAAACAGTCATTGTGTGGCCGAGTGATGTTGCTTGGCAGTCAAAAGACGAAGAGAAGCCTTGGAGCAAGCGAAGAAGTTCGTCGCGCTGTTTCGTCGTAAGGTCACTGGCAATAGCTGGCGTAAAAGAACGCGGCAGTGACTGAGGAGGCGATGCCTCGAGAGCAGCGAGATAAGTGGAGTCGTCCATCGTGTCAAATATTGAAGATGAGGTCAGTGGCTCTGCGCTGCCAAAGCTTTCACGGCGGCGTAGAGTAATTGGTTCAGCCGATGGGTTGGAGACGCACATGAGAGGGGCACCAGCTTTGAACTCGAGGACGGCGAACGGCAGTGGTAGTGAACGGCGGCGAACTAAGAGTTCAGACGGAGCGAAGAGTACTGTGCCGTCCGTCATCTACAGATTCGCAAGAGATACTGACAAGAGTGGAAGACCAGGCAGGTATAATGGTGTCATCTGAAACAGCAATTTTGCGACAATGGTCCTTATGGCCAGTGAGAATATCGGTCGAAAACGGAAACAGCTCTATTTCAGCGCGGGCGCAATCAATGATCGCTCGATGTGTGGAGAGAAAGTCCCAACCTAATATGACGTCGTGTGAACATGATGGCAACACGATGAATTCTATGATATAGAGGACCTCCTGAATTACGACACGAGCAGTGCAGGCACCGGATGGCTCAACGTGCTGCGCGTTGGCAGTTCGAAGAGACAGTCCAGAAAGCGGCGTCGTCACTTTTCCGATCTTGCGGCAAATACGGGCATCTATCGCTGAAAGAGCAGCGCCGGTGTCGACAAGGGCTAGTGTCAATGTTCCTTCGATTGCGACTTCAATAACATTCTTCGGAGAAATGTGAGGCCTTATACATTTCGCTGGCACCGCAGTTCTCGCCTCCTGAACTGCGATATTTTGTTTTCCTGGCGCAAAGGGCTCCGCCGCCGGTGCATGGGGGAAAGCGAGCGGCGGCGAGGAGAAGGTGAACGGCGAGCGGCGGAGAATGCGGTGTCGACGGCAGAAGGAGATTCAAAGGCGTCCGAATAGTTGCGGCGTTGTTGGAAACGTGGTGCATACGGACGCACATTGTTCGGGACGTTCGGTGTAAGCAGGCGACAGTGACGTGCCACGTGTCCAGCACGGCCACAATAAAAACAAATCGGACGGTTGTCTTCCGTGCGCCAATGGTCTTGTGGTCGTGCATAGTTTGCCGGTGGACGGACTCGAGGGGTTACGGGTGGGCGCAAAGGTGGGCGAAGGGGGCCGTAGGTCTGTGGCGCAGCCCTCATCGCGACTTCGGCGTACGTCAGGGGAGCGGCCGTCGGAGCCTGTTGAAGAGAAGGCGAAATGTGGTCGGCTACCTGCTCCTTGATGATAGATTGGAGAGCGGGCGCCAACGGAGTACTCGGCTGGCCGTGTGCAAATGGAATCAAGGAAAGCTGCCGAGCCACCTCTTCACGGACGAACTCCTTGATCTGTAGCAGCAGCGAAGTGTTATCCGGGGCAGCACCCAAGCTCGACATTGAAGTGGCCTGAGGTGTAGATTGGCGGGTGGCTACGCGTTGTTTGCGCAGTTCGTCAAAGCTTTGACACAGACTGACGAGTTCAGAGACTGTCGAGGGATTTTTCGCCAACAGCATCTGGAAGGCGTCGTCTTCAATGCCTTTTAGGATATGGCGGATCTTCTCGGCATCAGGCATTGCGACGTCAACGCGAGTGCAGAGGTCGACAACATCTTCTATATAGCTCGTAAATGTCTCCCCGCACTGTTGCGCATGGCCACGCAAACGTTGCTCTGCGCGAAGCTTGCGAACTGCGGGGCGCCCGAATACCTCTGTCAAGTTAGTCTTGAAGGCCGTCCACGTCGTCAGATCATGTTCGTGGTTTTCGGTGCCAGACGCTGGCGACACCGCTCAAGTAAAACGACACGTAATTAAGTTTTTTGGTGTCGTCCCAGTGGTTGTGGATGCTCACCCGGTCGTAGTCAGCGAGCCAGTCTTCGACATCATGGTCTTCTGTACCACTGAAGATGGGTGGGTCGCGTTGCCGCAACGGGCCGGGGCAGACCACGGTAGTCACCGGGGCAGCGGGTTGTGGTTGTGGTGGTCCTTCTTCCGGCATTGTGAAGACGGGCTGCAGTGTCCGATTACGAAGTTCCAGAATTCTGGTTGCACCCCGCAGCTCCACCAATTGTAAAGGGGGTTTATTCGGCTCGTAGGGCAGCAGCGACAAACTCAGCACCAGCAGGTAGGGCACAGCCAGCGAACTGGGTACGTGCCACGCGATGGCAACGGGGCTTTTCAGCCTGCCGATCTTCTTCGTCACAGAATTAAATAAATTATAGAAATAATGACAGTGAAAGGGGATGAAAAGAAAGCTTGCCGCAGGTGGGGAACGATCCCATGTTTTTGCATTACACGTGCGATGATGCCTGTGGGAGAAAGAATGTTCCACATCCGCCGCCAAGGTTTGTGAGTGATGGCGCTGGCTAACACTCCAACGCTTAGTTCGATAGTTCTAGTAACAACACATAAATTGCCAAGAAAGCGGATGGGCAAAGAGCGCCGTGGTAGCTGAATCGGTTAGAGCATCGCACGCTCGATGCGAAAACGTGGAATCGTTCCCCACCTGCGGCAAGTTGTTTGTTTTTCATCCACTTTCACCACAAATAATTTATCATTTCTTTATTTCAATTGGTAAGCAAAATTTCCCCCACGTTTTTACTGTTGTCCTTGTTTGTTGGCTTCTCATGATATGATTAACAAAAATCGGACCGTTCGGTTAACCCCCTTTCTTCTCGTTCTTACAGGCGATCTTTAATAATTTTGGAAAGTGTTCGCATAAAGACCCTGCATATCTCTAGAAGCAAACGTCCGGTGCTACTGCCTACTGTATTTTCTCTCGCTCTTTACGCAGACCCTAATTCAAGGCAAGGGCCGGCCCCTAGGCGACGGTAGACGCTCGAAGAGGAGAGGCGGAGTCATTGCAAAACCGCCAGCAGTAACCATGTTATCAGAAAAAAAAACTGAGAAGATGCATTTAAAATAATAATTCTTGCTTTTAGTTTCAGCCCCTGAAGAATTTGTCAACTTCTCAGCTTTTGTTTTACGCAACTATTTCTCTATGATCTAAACAGATAGCACGCCTCCAACAGTGGCGATCGTCTCGAGCGAGCCCTGTGCTGACCATCATAGAGCGTGCATTGAAGGATACGAAAATTCAAACCTTCATTGGCCTGGCTCATCTGTAGCTCTTTGTCAGATTTTGTTAGATGGCGACATCGAAGTGCCACCAGAAGAACTCTGTTGAAAGTAGAAAAATGAAGGAGCTGTAGACGGGGCATTGCTATCCATACTGCTCTAGCATGTAGGAGCTGATGATATTAGGGGAAATTGGGTAAGTCAATATTGTTCGCATAATACTGGCATTTTTCATATAATGCCTGTGCAAAAGTTGCTTCGGGAATATGTTCATCAGAAGCTATCGCCCTCATGGCAGCGCTTTTCTCGGTTAAGAAACGTGTTTCAGCAACATTTACGAAATTTACTGAGAGCGATGCAAGCAGGCCTCGGCGAAAGTTGAGTTAAAAGAGGTAAGACACTTGGTTCTGAGATTTTCTGTTTTCCTTTTTTGGTGAGTACGACGAAATTGAAGAAAATAGGCCAGGTTATTGAAGCAATTTGGATAAAAAACTGGCCCTTCAGTTTGCGTGTTGCTGCTGAAGGAAAAGGGATATTGATGTGCGCTTTCGTTACGAAATAAGTGAACAAGTTTTCATCAGGCCAACTTGCTGAGCCATGGCTTTATGTGATGAAGCAAATGGCACAGCGATATAAACAGTAGAAGTAAGCAGGACAGGGCAGGCACTACGGAGATGTAAGCTTATTATAGGAATTGTGCTCTGTCCTTCCCCATTAAGCTTTCCATGACACTTAACGTGCAAGGCAAATGAGTTCTGCTGAAATACATGGGGTTAAAGAAGTTTTTAAAAGAAAACATTGCTGTTTGTATGAAACTTGCTCCACATAGAAAACTTCTGCGGAGCTAATTTAGCTTGACTGTTATGAAAATAGAAATTTGAAGATGTCAATTAACTCGCCCTCGTTCTGTAATGCGCTAGGTCCCCGGTTAGTTTTGGATTGTAGAGTGATTGCCTCCGAAAGGCGTTGGTCTCCAGTTTCCTCTCCGGGTCGGCCCTCCTGTCGCCAACACTCCTGCACGCCTGAAGGGACCGTAGATTCCCCCTGTTCAGAAATTGTCTCGTCTGATAGCGATTTGTTGAAAACAATGTCATTGATAAAATTTGTGCTCCGCAGAAACTGAGAGCTGCTGACCAATGTGGCACCCTAAAGTACTTGCAACAACTACCCTGGTTCAAATAAACCAACTTCGTTCTTCTTTTCCGCCGCACCGATTGATTGTGTGCTGTAAAATGAAATTTATTTCACCTTACTAAATTCGTGCGAAGAACAGAGTTCACCGCAGAATCTTCCTGACGCCGTGGCTTTCACTCGAGAGTGCAGCCCTAATGTGGAGTATACCCTGTCGCGGTAGCGAAGTGGCTATGGCATTGGGCTGCTGAGCTCGAGGTCGTGGGCTTGATGCTGGCCCGGTGTCCGAATTCGGATGCGGGTGAAAGGAAAAAAAACGTTCGTTTACTTACATTCCGGTGCACGTTAAAAAGCCCCAGATAGCGAAATTAGGTCTGAAGCCCCCACTATGGCTTTGCCGTGTTATCAGATTGTGGTTTTGACACACAAAACCGCATAATTTTTCTTCAACGTGTACTTATGGGCGACATGCTCTTTGCAGTGCCTTTAGTTTAAGCATACTGAAGGCACATTAAAGTCACTGAATGCACTATGCGTTGTTGCGTGCTCGCTCTTCACAACCGCTCGGCAATTTCGCTTTGAATAGTGCGTGTTGGCCGACGCGGTGCACGAAAGAAAGGTCCCTATGATTCAAGAAAGACTGAAAATAAATGGAATCGTCTTTACAGATTTTTTTGCTTAACCTTTTTACACTGGGAACATTAGGCGTTCGCTAGCCTCAGTTCGTGTTAGGTGCTGTATATACACACAACCGGTACAATATCCAAAAAACTTAGATTTGTCAACTTTACCGATTAAGCTTCCTTCAACGGCAGCGGTTCACTCAAGGGGGAAGATATTACTTCGGATACTCGACGTGAGAAGGACTTTGGTTGCGGTACGTTTCAAATATTGCTAGGCGACGCAGTTTGTCGAAGAAGACCTAGTATTTTGGCGATGTATCTGAGCGCCACTGTGGTTGATAACTGATTTAATGCAGTTCCCCTGATTGTTTCTTGTCTAAATTGAAGGGGCCCTAGTTCCTATAGATAATGCTTACCTCAACTATGGTTTCTGCTATAGCCAGATTACCGGTTCACTTATTCAACTAGCCAATGACGCAATATTCAAAGAACTACACTTCTCAGCTGATTCTAATCTAAAGTTGCTTAGACTTATAATTTATTGTTCCTTTTTAGTTGCCGTTTATACTTACGGGAATCGCTGTACAAAGTTATTTCTGGCTTTCCTTGTCCCTCTTGGAGTAACTATACGTTGGCCTTCGTCAGGATCAACCGCAATATAAGGAAAGAAATGGTGACAACTTACCTTTCGGTCTGGGATGGCGAAGTATTATATATGTATGGTACTTCATAGTCATGTCTCTCACCTGTGCCCTGAACTAAGATTGTGCAGAGACTATCGATGATGATTGCCAGTGTAAGCGAACAGCCGAACGCTTCTAAAATATTTTTATAAAAAGACTGATGCGTTCGAAGGCTTATATTTGTTGTAGTGATAATATTTAGGTAGCTCTCTGACTTCGTTGCGTAATTCCGCAGAGAAAAGAGCCGTTAACCAACCCATGTGTTGTGGCAGTATGTATGGTCATTCATTTATGTCCGTTTGTCGTATGTGTGTTGTCTCCAGCTGCGCGAACGCCGACGTAGAATTCAACTGCCCTCCTCCTCTTCCTCCGCAGGAGCCTCTTCATGCAGCAGCCGCAAGGAGAACGTGGGCTGGGAGAGAAGGACGGTGAAAGTGATCGCCAACCTCCAACAACGTTTATGAATGCTTGAATGCATGAAACAGCGTTTATGAATGCTATTCGCTTTAAAACAGGGTAATAGATTTGAGAAGTTTGGAAAGCCACTTGAATGCACGGCCAATCACAACGTACTTATCCAGAAGTCGTGGCCACAAGTCCAGTAGGAAACCCGGACACTAAAAAAATTTCCTGGAGTAACGCAGCCAGCGAAGATCCAGTGCGCCAAAACTTTAGCCATGATAAGGCAGAATCCTCGAGACCTATAAATTTTGTAAATATGTCTCGTCAAAATAACGTACTGTGTAGCTATTTACTGCTCAATCAATGAATGTACTGCATGCGTAAGCATCGTGGTACCGGAATGTTTAACCTTTCTTCTCATTTCATCACCGTGTAATAATACAAGATATTCCGAAATAAAATTTCTGTACAATTTTAATTGCAACCCTGTTACACATTACTGTGTCTCTGAGACCTTCAACAATATATTGGTCTTATCGGTGTTTCAACACTAGGGTAAATAAATCTTTCGCATTCCCCCTTTTATTAAATTAGTCTGTCGTTTATTCTCTCACTACAATAGCTGTGTTTGCCCATACGTACTTATTTTGTATGCTGAGCAGGATATGGCTGTTTTTTGCGGCTGCTCAAGGGAAGATATAGGTTAGCAATCAACTATCCTGGAACTGAATGTTTGAGAACGCCTATTGAACAGCACCCGTGTTCCCAAAAGAATGACTTTACGCTAGAATTGTGGGTAGAAAACAATGGGAACCCATCCCCAAGCTGGACAGATTATTAGCGAAGTTGATTTTCCAATGCCAAATAGCACTTACGAAAGAAATGTTCGATGAATTTAGCTCCAGAGTCTTTTACTAAGGAAGCTGTCTTAGAGGAGGCGCACTGAACCTCAACCCTCGTCGCCACCTCGTGTGACAGCCCCACGGCAGGAGCTGCGGGTTTTGTGATGGGGTAGCTGACGAAAAAACCATGACGAGTGCTTCAATTTCCTACAACAATTACTACAGTGAGGTCTGGCGCTAATGACCATGGGGGCTGCATGCAAGCATGGTGCTTCAGCCAGCATAGGAATGATAGCTTAATTAATCGAAGGACGTTGGGACTTTGAAAACTGATTAGTTAAAAAGAGATTACTTTGTAAGTGGCAGGTTTCACAGCAATTATGCATGTTAGCAGAGTCTGAGTGACATGTGTCTGTGGAAAAGCATCATTGCTTCAAAATTTAGTGAAATAATGGTTTACAAAGCATCCTAAACAAATCCTCAAGAAAATCTGAAGCCACAAGCTTCAGAAAAACTTCCATTCGCTAACCAACGTTCCCATGGTAGCTCAGTGATTGCAGCTCCAGAGTTCCCTCAATATTAGCAGGAAGCTCTTTCGACGAGCGCAGACATAAGCCGAAGGCGTCCCGTGAGAATAAACCGAGTGCTATGACTCCATCTTGGACGTTCATTTTTCTATTCTTCCCTTTTCCTCCTCCCCGGGCGTAGAACAGCCAACCGGGCACGTCCTTGCTTAACCTGCCTAGCTTTGGTACGTTGCTTCTCTCTGTGGCGGCAGTTCTTTCTGTTAGTACATATTATATACACACTTATAGACAGCATATTCCGTCATATATGGCTGCCACTAGAAGCGCTGAAGATTCTGGTCTGTGATGGGGGCGAAACGCGAAAACACTCGCGTACTTAGATTTAGGTGCACGATGAAGAACCCCAGGTGGTACAAATTATTCCGTAGTGCCCCCACTACGGCGTCCCTCATCATCCGATCGTGGTTCTGGCACGTAAAACCCCATAATTTAATTTTAATTCTGGTCTGTACTGAAGAGCACAAGCCGTTTTCTTTCTCGTTTACATTTTTCTTAAAGAAACTTCGCTGCTTTTTTTGTTCATTTCTTTTTTTTTTTCAGAAGCTTGCATTCATTACACTACATTATTCGCTTCTTGGTAGCGGTGATATTCTGTCGACGAGTAAGAAAGCGCCTTTGCATAAGATTCACTTTCGGATGCATTCACAAGCGATGAAACATTACAAATGATGTGGACACTTCACTCTTTCTTTTCTTTGACTCGCATAATGGTACACGCGATTCGTGGAAGAGTACGGGTCTGAGAAACTCGCTCAAAAGAAAGGGATGTACCAAGAGGACCTACAACGACGGCATGTGCAATCGTCGACGAAAATGATAAACGCTCTGGGGCAGGTCGCCGGGGTGAATTATTTTAGAGGATCTGCAGTATTTGATTTTTTTTTTGTTTCTACGTACTCGCTTTCTTATTTCAATGGCCAAATTCTCCGAAATAGAAGAAACTGGGTTCTCAAAAAAAAAACAAAGAAAAAAGACGGTCTCGGTGCATAAGTTGCACGCTCATCTTCTACTGTCTAGTCCCCACATAACGTTTGATCTCGTTTATTTTAATTTCCTTTCTCGTTTTTTTCTTTGGGTATATATATATATATTTTTTCTACAATGTAGTGATTGCGGTAGCGAAGGCGCTGGGCTCTTGTGGGAGAACTGTACTCTCACAAGCGGAAGAGAAAAAGTAGGAATAAATATAGTGGGGGGAGTACTGGTGATTAATGACGTCGCCGAACAAAGTGGGAAGATGTCACGACGTTGTGCCTCCGATCGTTTATCAAGCGTGGTCGAGAGGTCTCTGATGACGGGTGCTGTGCTTCTGAGGTACGAGCAGACATCATTGTGGAATGGCACTTGCAAGGACGAAAAGAAACAAAGAAAAAAAAAGACGGTACTCCTTTGTGCGCGGATGACCCTGCAGAAAGTTTGATTTCTAAGAAATGGAAAAAAGACTGCGATGGGTACCACTTCACTTTTCTTTCAGACTTTCGAAAATAATGGGTGCAGTACGTGGCCAGGTGCCCTGAAGAGGAAGAAAAGAAATAAACGTGAATCGCTTCGATGTCGTTGAGAAATGCCGGAGAAAACAGTGAGAAGGCCTCTATGTTCTCCGTGGGGGCATTTGTTTCGGGGTCAACGTGAGCACTTGCTTATGCTTAACGCTTGCGACACACAGAGCGGGGCGTAGCGAAGTGTGTTCTTATGCCACGCCAGCTCGTCAACTTCGATTCCACATTCAGTAGAGGGGCACCCGGTTCTGCCCGTGGGTCATTCGTATCATTACGACATATTCGTGAATGCTGTGCTCTCGTTTCATGTCTAGCTCAGCTAGTGTCACCTTCAGTTTCTATTCTCCTTTCTCTTTCTACGATTTCTACAAACCTTCCACCGGCTTATGGCTGTATACTTCCTCTGTAACGTGGTGCAACTGACGCAAAAACTAAATGGAACAAATCCGTCTGTAGGCTGCCTAAAAACAAGCCGTTCTAATTAAATGACTGGAAGGCATCCAGCTGAAGGTATCTTCGACGCGCTGTCACTGAGGGGCTGGGGACTCTTGCGCAACAATCACATATATCCGGCAGCCGAATTATTCAGAACGGTTCTCGTATCCACCATACTGTCTCCCTCGATACTTCGATAAGTGCGTTCATCATTTATATATTCGAATGAAATGAATGTCGACCCCTTGAAACAGTGAATTATACAAATCGAATAGCAGATACTATTCGATTCATATTCGAATTTCGAATATTCGCACTACGTTTATTTAACTGTTCTTTGTGCTCGTAAAATTTCCTAAGGCCTCAGGTTACGCATTACTATTCAAACCACCCTGCACGTACACTGCACACCGCGAACGTGGATACCTTTATGTCGTTAGCCATAAAGACAACACCATACACTTCGCGCATTGTATCATCAGCGACCGGAGCCTATCTTGTATACCCGCCGCTGCGCAGCATTTACTAAGTGAAAGCGAGCGAAAATGTAAGAGCTTAATTTTCGCGCACCGCGGCGAGGTGATCTGTATTCACCAGCACAGACTTCCTTGCACAGGTCGCGCTTTGTTATCTTCTGCGGTGTGTCCCCGCGCAAGCTTCATTAGCATTACGCGGCGCAAAAGTGAGCGAGAAATCGGTTGCGAATTTAGAAAGGCCGGGCGTAGCAAACCGTAAATAACATCAACAATGTCGTCGTCGCTCTCGGCTCTCGCTATTTATCAGCCGAGAAAAACCTCGCAGCCCAACGCAGCCGTCGGCGCAGTCTCACCTGCGTCGTTCGGTAAACTGCGGGGGTCGGGGCGCATGTATCTTTTTTTTTTGCTTTCCTGTTCGCCGCGCCACCGCGGTTGAGCCGAGCTTGCGTAGCAGCGCACAAAGTTCCGCGAAAGGTCTCTTTTGTTTCGCTCCCTCGGTGAGAGCGCCAAATTGAATCGCGCGCGGAAATAGGATTATTGCGGGAAGCCGCCTGCGGCGCTTGTTTTGCGCGAGCGGAACGAGCGTTAACGCGTCGCCGTTCTGGCTTTTTACTTTTACGCTCGCGCCTGTCGGCACGCTCTGCTGCATGTTTAGCGGGAACGTCTTCCCGCAACCTCTCGTGGTTGCAATGGCGCAACGCGATTTCGTTTTCTGTTTTTTCTTTCCGAGAGGGGTCCCGCGAAGCGTGGCGTTACGCTGAAGAGGAAGAAGAGAGAAAGATGCTATGCAGCGCTGTTAGTGGGCGATGAGTTTCGGAAGGATGCCACCGAGCTGCGTTCTTTGTCTTCCTTCTGGAGAACGCCTCTTTCGGGCCGAGTGCTCCGTCGCTTGCATAAGTTATTCAGCCCGATTAGTTTCGGATCTGTAAATGCACACTGGAACGTCGAGGCTCTGTCACCCCGCTTTTTCTGTGCGGTTGGAGTGCATCGTGCCTGCGCGATACTTGAACTACGCGGTGGTGTTGCTGTGACAATTTCGTGGGGAAAGACTTCGTTCGCTAACAATGAGGCTACACAAGAGAGAAAGACAGAGTGCGAAGAAAGGCGGGCTCGCGAAAATTCCCAGGCAAGCGCCCAGTGTACTACACTACAATAGGCAAATAGGCAAAGGGGATGAGGGGAAGAAGGGGAGGGGGTAATCGACCGATTGTCGCAAGAAAACCTGTAGGTGAGCTCTAAGTCTCTAAACTGACTCGTCTAGATCTGTACAGATGAGGAACTACACCTCATGATACGCGTTTTAGCTGATGCTATGCGCAAGCCAGTCGCATAACTGAATGAGTAGGCTATTTCTCGCTGATTTGACCTCGACTACCACTTACCAGCGTTCATCCACGCCATCTAAAGAAATTGCGGTCTTCACCACGCTTCTATACTATAATTCTATACTGGTGACTAAATAAATAATAAAGCGACAGGTACTCAAGTATTTGATTGATACAGTTCCATATCCATCACAATTTAGCCCGCAGGGTGGTAATGTCGCCATGTTATGTTCAATAAGTGTTATGTGAATCCCCACCTTTACTGAATTATTGTCTGCGTCTCTGGTTCGGCAATTTGGTGTGTTTCGCACTGTTTCTCGGTTATTCTTGAGCAGAACATGCTGTTAAGCTGTAGTGCACGGTAGATGTTTAGATAAGAATTACCGAAGCCTAAACTTTGGGTGTCATTGATTTTGTGCGGGTGTCTATGTTTTTACATGCCAGCCTTTTGGTTATGTGCGCGACATTTCACCCTAAATAATCTGCGTTTGTATTTTGATGCTCTTGTCTATTCTCGCGTTTATTTCACTCCATGCGTTTTGAAGCCTTGACTAGGCAAGTTGCTATACAAAAGAGCTTACCTGTGTGTGGTTTCAGGTTCCCGTACTCATACTTACAATATAATTCTTCTTCATAACAACAGATGCCAACGGCAATAATGATGTTATGTTTGGAAAGGTGGTTGACCAAGAGCAATTAACCATATATGAACGAAACACTCTGTGATTCCGGCCCCTGATTAACAGCTCTAATGGAGGCCTCTGAAATTACTTTGGCTAAGGCTGTTGTTCGAAGTCCTTTCATGAGGATTGTACGCCGGCGAGATAATGGCATTGTACCTATATACTGAGGACCGAGGTGAAGTGCGGCTAAGCCCATCCGCGAATGCTTCTAGTGGAACGAAGTGTTGTTCCCGAATCGGAGCTTGTATAACCCAGCAAGTAAGCGCAGAGGCAAGGTGTCTCGCGAGCCAAAAACCAACCACGGTGTACCATACATTGTTTTTTTTTGTCCGAGGACTCTGTGGGCTTGCAGCAAGACACGAAACATGATGGGACAGAGAGCAGTGGCAGAGACGCAAAAGGAAATGACGTACAGTGAGTTCCGCCGTGCTTTCCATCATCGCGGCCCGGGCCGGGCTAATGGATCCGCTGGTAGAAGGAGAATTAATGAGGGGCCCAACTGGCAGTCGCGTGGTCGTTAGGGAGCCTTCTCGGCCGTAATTAGGCCTCGACTACAGAACGCCGAGACGACGACGACTAGGAGTTAGCGGGCGTGCGGCTTGCGGGCCGCGCTTGCTGGCTCCCGGTGCTGTCATTCACTGGTGGGCAGGTACGCGCGCGCTGTCATTAGTGAGAACAATGACCGAGACTCCGCCCACCTGGTTGTTACCACGGTGACACGCCCCGTCAGTGCCTGCCACTGCACCAGGCCATCCACGTTCGTTTAGGTGCGCATGCGCAAGAAGGTGGCGCATGGTTGCACTTTATTCTTTTTGGTCTAGCTAGAACTTTCTAACTTTTATGACAGTCAAAAAGGAGAAAGAACGGTGTTTTGACGCGCATTGTTCATGCCAGAGGGTCTACGACGCAAGATCCTACAGTAAACTGCGACGTTGCCGAACGTCGCTGCGTTCACTGCGGTGGCTGAACCACGCCGGAAGTGCGCTGGCCTCGTGTACAGAACTTCCTGTTTGCGTAATCTAGCTCTATATTGTGATAGATCTGCGGCACATACTATAATTACATTTCCGGTTGCTAGGCGATGAGCAGTAGCTGGTGTCACGTAAAGGTACCAACTGCTTCTATGACATCATGCGTGACATCGTGCAAGAGCATGCATACCAAGCAAGTTTCAAATGAAGTAGCATGCCGATGCCTGAAAGCCAAGCAAGCTCACCTAATATCCCATTCTTATCCTGTGGCAGACATGATCGTAGTGTAGCCGCAAGTCTTCGCAAGATGAGGCAGTTCACAAAAGAAAACTAAACCAATGGCACTTCGCATAATATTGCTGCTGTAAAGAATTGAAGTTCAGGCCTTTCTCGAACACGACGCCGCTATCGCACAGTGCGGTATGCCGTTAAAAAGAACACATTGTGTAGAGCCCGGGCGAAATTCTTTTTTTTTTCTCTGGCCAGCGTGCAAGTACCCTGCATGGCAGTCGTCTCCCGACTTGCCCGACTTGCGGTCGTCATCTGCTGCAAAATCGGGTGATTGAACACTGAGTGCACAATAACCCGAGTGAGCGTGAAGCACAGGAAGCTTCACACGCAGAACTCAAACGACTTCGTCCATTTTGAGACGTCACTTGAAAACTCTTCTGAAGTGTGTATGAAATGTGTTCTTTTATTCAGGTAATGATGGAATGATGGTAGCACTGACGCGAGATGAAACTCACTGCTCTATGCTAATTGCCTTCGAACAATCTTGTAAGACAATCTTGATATGGTGACCACGTGATTGAACGGAAAGTTAGGACTTTCCTTGGTGCTTTCACACTTTTATGTGAAAGCACCATTCTCTGGGCAATTATATGATGACTTCAGAGCCCACCTCTGCTGTTGACGCTTAGGAGAGTACATGATACGAGACAGCTCGCGCTCACGCATGAGCGACCATCCGAGCTGGTTTACAGTGAAGCCAGAAATTAGTCTAGATGAATTCGAAATCCCAAATGTAACGCCGGAAGAAGTAAAGAAAGCCTTGGGAGATATGCAAAGGGGGAAGGCAGCTGGGGAGGATCAGGTAACAGCAGATTTGTTGAAGGATGGTGGACAGATTGTTCTAGAGAAACTGGCCACCCTGTATACGCAATGCCTCATGACCTCGAGCGTACCGGAATCTTGGAAGAACGCTAACATAATCTTAATCCGTAAGAAAGGGGACGCCAAAGACTTGAAAAATTATATATCGATCAGCTTACTGCCCGTTGCGTACAAACTATTTACTAAGGTAATCGCAAATAGAATCAGGAGCACCTTAGACTTCTGTCAAGCAAAGGACCAGGCAGGATTCCGTAAAGGCTACTCAACAATAGATCATATTCACACTATCAATCAGGTGATAGAGAAATGTGCGGAATATAACCGACCCTTATATATAGCTTTCATTGATTGTGAGAAAGCGTTTGATTCTGCCGAAACCTCAGCAGTCATGGAGGCATTACGGAATCAGGGTGTAGACGAGCCGTATGTAAAAATACTGAAAGATATCTATAGCGGCTCCACAGCCACCGTAGTCCTCCATAAAGCAAGCAACAAAATCCCAGTAAAGAAAGGCGTCAGGCAGGGAGATACGATATCTCCAATGCTATTCACAGCGTGTTTACAGGAGGTATTCCGAGACCTGGATTGGGAAGAAATGGGGATAAAAGTTAATGGAGAATACCTTAGTAACTTGCGATTCGCTGATGATATTGCCTTGCTTAGTAACTCAGGGGACCAACTGCAATGCATGCTCACTGACCTGGAGAGGCAAAGCAGAAGAGTGGGTCTAAAAATTAATCTGCAGAAAACTAAAGTAATGCTTAACAGTCTTGGAAGAGAACAGCAATTTACAATAGGCAGCGCGGCCCTGGAAGTCGTAAGGGAATACATCTACTTAGGGCAGGTAGTGACGGCGGATACGGATCATGAGTTGGAAATAATCAGAAGAATAAGAATGGGCTGGGGTGCATTTGGCAGGCATTCTCAGATCATGAACAGCAAGTTGCCGTTATCCCTCAAGAGAAAAGTATATAATAGCTGTGTCTTACCAGTACTCACCTACGGGGCAGAAACCTGGAGGCTTACGAAAAGGGTTCTACTCAAATTGAGGACGACGCAACGAGCTATGGAAAGAAGAATGATAGGTGTAACGTTAATGGATAAGAAAAGAGCAGATTGGGTGAGGGAACAAACGCGAGTTAATGACATCTTAGTTGAAATCAAGAAAAGGAAATGGGCATGGGCAGGACATGTAATGAGGGAGGAAGATAACCGATGGTCATTAAGGGTTACGGACTGGATCCCAAGGGAAGGGAAGCGTAGCAGGGGGCGGCAGAAAGTTAGGTGGGCGGATGAGATTAAGAAGTTTGCAGGGACGGCATGGCCACAATTAGTACATGACCGGGGTTGTTGGAGAAGTATGGGAGAGGCCTTTGCCCTGCAGTGGGCGTAAACAGGCTGATGATGATGATGATGATGATGATGACAGTGAAGCCGGTTTCTACGGATGCGGCGTCTTTTTAAGTTAGCATAGAGCCTAACTCACACAAAGCGGTGATCAGTCGCCCCTTGGCTGCACGATAGCTCGAAGTCACAAGGTCACCGTCCTTCAAGGTTAACCACTACGCCAATGTAACGGGATGTCGGCGAAGCTCCGGTTTAGATGACCTCTCAGATTGGTCTTTTACACAGCACGGTACCAGAGAAAGGACATCAAAAGTTAGAAAGGAAATGGCAGGGGGGTTGGGGTGGAAGGAGCGTAGACAAGCGCTACGTCTACTCCCCCCCCCCCATTTTTTTTCTTTCATTGCAGCCTTTGTATAGTTCCGGGCTGCGGAACAAATTGGAAATCCAACCAGCCTAATCGGATACCCTGCTTTCTGAAACCTTTCCGAAAACAGCAGCCGAGCAGGTTGCTATTGGACCCTCTACGTCCCAATATCTTTACAGACTCCAGGTCTGCAGCCCGAGCTTTCGCCTCCGGCTCGATCTCAAAGGAGGCGGCGGCCATTCTCGACGACGAAGTGTGCTGTGTGGAACGCTGCCTTTTTGTCTCTGAGAATTCGAAGCTACTTTGTTGGAGTCGCCGCTGCCTTAACTACGGCGATTGACTTGGAGTCGCCTGAAAAGGTTCCTGGTCCTTCTACGTCAACAGCGACCGCACCGAGAAAGCGATCTAGTCGCCCGAGTGACACCTACAGCGAGGACACTGTGATCTACTCAGGGACCAGTGTGAAACCTCGGATGACAGTGACTTCGTGCCCTTAGCGAAGCACGAAGCAAAGAGAAGACTAGTCAGGACGCCTGCTTCCACAAGTAAGGCAACCGTTTTCCCGACTCGAAAGCCATCAGACCTCACCATTTTATTTGTGCCTTTGGCTGCTAGCGACAATCTGAACCGGATCAACCACCAAGCCACATCTGTATCGCTTGAGGCACTTGTTCCGGGTCAGATCAGAGATATAAGGATCAACGCCCGTAAGAACATCCTCGCTATAGATGTCACAAACCGCAGCGCTCTAGACATTCTGAGCAATGTTAAGGTGCTGGATAGCATCAACGTCATCATCATCATCAGCCTGGTCACGCCCACTGCAGGGCAAAGGCCTCTCCCATATTTCTCCAACAACCCCGGTCATGTACTAATTGTGGCCATGCCGTCCCTGCAAACTTCTTAATCTCATCCGCCCACCTAACTTTCTGCCGCCCCCTGCTACGCTTCCCTTCCCTTGGAATCCAGTCCGTAACCCTTAATGACCATCGGTTATCTTCCCTCCCCATTACATGTCCTGCCCATGCCCATTTCTTTTTCTTGATTTCAACTAAGATGTCATTAACTCGCGTTTGTTCCCTCACCCAATCTGCTCTTTTCTTATCCCTTAACGTTACACCTATCATTCTTCTTTCCATAGCTCGTTGCGTCGTCCTCAATTTGAGTAGAACCCTTTTCGTAAGCCTCCAGGTTTCTGCCCCGTAGGTGAGTACTGGTAAGACACAGCTATTATACACTTTTCTCTTGAGGGATAATGGCAACCTGCTGTTCATGATCTGAGAATGCCTGCCAAACGCACCCCAGCCCATTCTTATTCTTCTGATTATTTCCGTCTCATGATCCGGATCCGCCGTCACTACCTGCCCTAAGTAGATGTATTCCCTTACGACTTCCAGTGCCTCGCTGCCTATTGTAAACTGCTGTTCTCTTCCGAGACTGTTAAACATTAGTTTAGTTTTCTGCAGATTAATTTTTAGACCCACTCTTCTGCTTTGCCTCTCGAGGTCAGTGAGCATGCATTGCAGTTGGTCCCCTGAGTTACTAAGCAAGGCAATATCATCAGCGAATCGCAAGTTACTAAGGTATTCTCCATTAACTTTTATCCCCATTTCTTCCCAATCCAGGTCTCTGAATACCTCCTGTAAACACGCTGTGAATAGCATTGGAGAGATCGTATCTCCCTGCCTGACGCCTTTCTTTATTGGGATTTTGTTGCTTTCTTTATGGAGGACTACGGTGGCTGTGGAGCCGCTATAGATATCTTTCAGTATTTTTACATACGGCTCGTCTACACCCTGATTCCGTAATGCCTGCATGACTGCTGAGGTTTCGACAGAATCAAATGCTTTCTCGTAATCAATGAAAGCTATATATAAGGGTTGGTTATATTCCGCACATTTCTCTATAACCTGATTGATAGTGTGAATATGGTCTATTGTTGAGTAGCCTTTACGGAATCCTGCCTGGTCCTTTGGTTGACAGAAGTCTAAGGTGTTCCTGATTCTATTTGCGATTACCTTAGTAAATACTTTGTAGGCAACAGACAGCAAGCTTATCGGTCTATAATTTTTCAAGTCTTTGGCGTTCCCTTTCTTATGGATTAGGATTATGTTAGCGTTTTTCCAAGATTCCGGTACGCTCGACGTTATGAGGCATTGCGTATACAGGGTGGCCAGTTTCTCTAGAACAATCTGCCCACCATCCTTCAACAAATCTACTGTTACCTGATCCTCCCCAGCTGCCTTCCCCCTTTGCATAGGTGTTGGGCTGCTGAGCACGAGGTCGCGGGATCGAATCCCGGCCACGGCGGCCGCATTTCGATGGAGGCGAAATGCGAAAACACCCGTGTACTTAGATTTAGGTGCACGTTAAAGAACCCCAGGTGGTCGAAATTTCCGGAGTCCTCCACTACGGCGTGCCTCATAATCAGAAAGTGGTTTTGGCACGTAAAACCCCATAATTTTTTCCCCCTTTGCATATCTCCCAATGCTTTCTTTACTTCTTCCGGCGTTACCTGTGGGATTTCGAATTCGTCTAGACTATTTTCTCTTCCATTATTGTCGTGGGTGCCACTGGTATTGTATAAATCTCTATAGAACTCCTCAGCCATTTGAACTATCTCATCCATATTAGTAATGATATTGCCGGCTTTGTCTCTTAACGCATACATCTGATTCTTGCCAATTCCCAGTTTCTTCTTCACTGTTTTTAGGCTTCTTCCGTTCCTGAGAGCATGTTCAATTCTATCCATATTATACTTCCTTATGTCAGCTGTCTTACGCTTGTTGATTAACTTCGAAAGTTCTGCCAGTTCTATTCTAGCTGTAGGGTTAGAGGCTTTCATACATTGGCGTTTCTTACATTGGCGTTTCAAGACCATCATGACTCTACGGCCGGCGTTGTGCATGACCTAGATAATTCCATAAGCGATGCTGACCTGCATATTCTCATCAAGCTGGCGACAGGGAATTGCCATATTGCAAGCCCGTCAACTGGGAAACTCGCAGTGTGTCAAGCTAACTTTCAAAGGAGACATCCTACCATCCCACGTCAAGGTCGGTCACTTCCGACACATTGTACGGCCTTTTGTGCCAAAGCCGCTTCAGTGCAGGAAGTGTCAAAAGATAGGGCACGTTAGTGCGGTTTGCACAAACGCTGCCGTGCGCTCACGGTGCTCTGCGTGGCACAGCTCCGATGCCTGTAGTGCAGAAAACCAAAAGTGCGCCAATTGTCAGGGTTCTCACGATGCAACTTCGAAGAATTGCCCACATGTGAAAAATGAGGCGAAAGTCTTGAGGCAAATGGTCAGGGATGGTTCCTCGCACAGGGAGGCTGCCGCTGAGGTGCGACGTCGACGTTCACGTCACCGGAGATCTAGGAAACCCACTGCTATTGCTAAGGATGCACCGCGTCCACTGACAGTCCAGAAACTTCAGCATACAACTAGCAATAGCAGCAATGAGATTCCTCAGCAGAAAGTCTCCAATATCATTGCCTCAAGCGAGGAGTGGCCGCCATTGCCACGGCTAGATCCACTAGCGGAGCAACAAGATGTAGCACGCTCGCCGAATCATGCATCACCTTCTGGCAGCAACCAAGACAACGACAAACAAGTTGTCACCATGATAAGGGCCCTTATGAACACGCTACGAGCACTAATGAGCGCTATACACACTCCGGCGGCTCGAGGCGCACTTGAAATATTGGATGCCCTGTATCCGGTACTGTCTGGTCTTGAGAAGCACCATGGCTGCTCCTCTACATTCGTTCCTTAAAGTGGTCAAGGAAGCGTCTATCTTTCAATGGAATGTCAGAGGCATTAAATCACGCATTTCGGACTTCCGTCCGTTTGTTTTTAAGAACAAATTTCCAATAATCATCATTTGTGAACCAAACGTTGAGAGCGCCATCCGCCTATCAGGATATGAAGCTTTCATGTCTGCCACCTGTAGCGACCGCAGCAAAGTTATCGTTTATATCAGATGCGATTTCACATATGTTTTACACCCAGTGGCACCTGATGACGACAATCAGTATGTGTGTTTGACTATAAAATGCAAGAACGTCGCACTCACGCTCATTGGTACCTACGTTTCACCTTCGAGCCGATTTGACAACGCAAGACTAGGTGCAATTTTAAAAGCGACACCTGGACCATGGGCTATTACCGGCGACTTCAATGCGCATCATCCGCTATGGGGAAGCTTAAAGATGGACTGTCGAGGAAGACGTGTACTATTTTTCGCGTCGGACTATGAGCTCTGATGCCTAAATGATGGCAGTCCCACTTTTCTGCGGGGATTGACAAACAGCAGCTGCCTGAACTTGACTTTTGTTTCAAGATGCCTCAGTGCCAGTGTGAAATGGCTCACGGACAACGAAACGCATGGTAGTGACCACGTTCCAACATATGTTAAAATCGACGGCATATGCAAGTCACACTCTACTACAGTTCTTGATCACATGGACTGGCCTAAATACACGTTGCTAATGGAGACGAATTTCCAAGAGATCCAGGACTGTCTGCCTGGCAGCATTGAGAAGCTAATTAACGCCGCAGCTCAAGAAGCCACAAGATCTTTTAGGCCCATTCCTAAATTTTCTGAATTCGAAGCAGAATTGGAGTGGCTTCGAGCAATCCGCCGTCGCGCGGAAAGAAGGTACAGGCGCACCAAGTCCATCTACGACCTAAGGGAGGCGAGACGCATACAGAAGAAGATCCAGCGTCGGATCAACTCCCTGCAGTCTCTAAGATGGAAAACCTTCTGTGATACCCTTGATCTGCGTAAGCCCCTGTCACATATATGGAGAACAGTGCGTGGTCTTCGAACATCACCGCAACAACGCCACCCCTTCAAATGCCTGGCTCTCTACCAAGGTCGCAGAGAGATCGACGTAGCGGAGGACTTTTGTTTCAAGGTTGCTAGTCTACCGCCATCGTTCGCTACACGTGATCTCCGTGATGTTCCAATCTCGCGGGATTCTCGTATGGACAATCTGTTTTCCATCGAGGAGTTGCAGGCGGCGTTGGCAGCGGGCAGACGTTCCTCATCGCTTGGGCCTGATGGGGTGACATACGCAGCTCTTGGAAACCTCGGTCACACAGCCCGGCATGCACTTCTAGACGTGTACAATAATTCATGGCGTGAAGGAGAAGTACCTGCTGCATGGAAGTCCAGCCGCCTTGTGCCTTTGCTCAAGCCAGGTAAATCACCCCTAGACGTGGCGTCTCATTGTCCCATTGCTCTGGCCAGTTGTCTAGGAAAGGTAATGGAGAGGATGGTGCTGACGCGTCTAGAGTGGTATCTAGAACACTACAAGTTATATCCTGACGCTATGGCAGGCTTTCGACGCGGACACTCTTCTATAGGCAACGTCATAGATCTTGTCTCGTCTGTTCAGTACGAAAAAAGCCTCAGGAGACTGTCAGCGGCGATGCTCCTGGATGTTAAAGGCGCATATGACAACGTAACCCATCAAGCCATCCTGGACGCCTTGGGCGATGTCGGCCTAGGCGGCCTTGTTTTTCGGTGGATATCCAGCTTCTTGAAGGACAGGTCATTATTTGTGCAAACAGAGGATGGTGCGTCATCAAAACGCAACACCTACCGAGGCATACCACAAGGCGGAGTCTTGAGCCCCACTCTATTTAACCTGGCGCTCATCGACCTGGTTCATACCCATCCGGAATCCGTCCATGTGTCAATCTATGCAGAAGATATATGCATTTGGTCATCAGGAGCGACGCGTCCTCAGGTGCGCGCCAGACTTCAAAAATCGGCCACACTAATATCAGGTTATCTTCGAGCACGAGGTCTGGAGCTGTCCTGCGAGAAGTGTTCTATAGTCGCTTTCACGCGTAAAGCAATGAAACCGTACGTTATCAGAATTGATGGAGAGCCAATTGCCTACGAGAAGACGCACCGCTTTCTAGGAGTGATAATAGATCCAGACCTTTCCTGGAGTCCTCATATCTCCTACCTAAAAAGGAATTAGTCATGATAACCCACGTGCTCAGATTTCTTGCGGGAAAGTCATGGGGTGCGTCTGTGAGTGCGATGCTCCAACTCTATAACGCACTGTTCCTCGGTCTCGTGCGCTATAGCTTACCTGTACTGGGTGGGACCGGCAAGACCAACCTCCGTGCCCTCCAATCTGTACAAGCTCAAGCTCTGCGAATTTGCCTTGGTCTTCATAGATGTGCGCCCATGGCAGCAACTATAACCATCGCGCATGACCACCCATCAACATGTATCTTCAAGTCGACACTTTAAGGATGCATATCAGGCACTTCGCCCGACTTCCATCGCATCATCTCGCCTCCCTTCCTGCCGCTCGACCTCGTTCAGCGTTTAGCAAGATTATTGCCGCCAACCATGGAACTTTACCGCCAAACTTCACGCCTCCAGCACGACCATTTCAACCGCTGTGGTGCCTCCATCCACTCCAGGCTCTTCTTATTATTCCCGGTATCAAAAGAAAAACGTAGATGTCAACTTTCGCCCTCAAACAAACCGTGCTTTCAGTGCTACAGGAACAGCACAGAGGACGCATCCACGTTTACACGGACGGTTCTATCTCTTCTAATAGTTTAGCTGGAGCAGTGGTGATTCGCGCAGAGTGCGTCACCTTCAAGTTCAAGACATCTCACATAACATAATCGACGGCTGCAGAACTCGCAGCTATCCGTGCTGCTCTGGAGTTTATTGTTCACAAATCATCACATTCATGGCCCATCTTATGTGACTCAAAGGCAGCTCTTCAGTGTCTGATGTCCCCTTTCAACCATGGACCAAATGAGCAACTAGTCGCAGACATCCGACAACTACACCATCACGCAATCAACAAGGGACACAACATCATCTACCAGTGGATACCGGGTCACTGCGGAATTTCAGGAAATGACCGTGCGGATGACGCTGCCCGGTGGGCTCATGATGGTGCCCAGATTATACCCATACCGCTGTCAAGAACAGATGCAGCCACAAGTCTTCGCTCCCTCGCCCGCGAGCTTACACAGAATCTGTAGAACACCAGTCAATTCACGAACGCACGTCTCTACAAATTGGATCCGCGTCTGCAACACCGCCTACCACCAGGGTTGCCACGAGTGGAAGCAACACTTCCGTGCCGCCTGTGGCTCGGCGTGGCATTCACGAACTCCTATTCGTTCTGCATTGGAATGGCCGACAGCCCTACTTGTGGCACCTGCGGCTGCGAGGAGACGATTGAACACCTCCTTTGTGGCTGTCCCCGTTACGCAGTGCGAAGAAAAGTGCTCGTCACCGCTCTCGCAAAACTGGACAATCGCCCCTTTACAGAGGAAAAAGCTCTAGGAGATTGGTCCAGACGGGCTTCGACACTCAAGGCTTAAGGGCTTTGTTGAAATTTTTAAGGACATGCGAATTGTGCGACCGCCTTTGAACCTTATAGCGCGTAGTTTCGCGCTACTGTGTGAATTTTCTTTTTTTTCATTTTTTTCTCTTCTTTCTCCTTTTATTCCCTTTACCCCTTTCCCCAGCACAGGGTAGCCAGCCGGTACTTACACTGGCTAACCTCCCTGTCTTTCCTCTCCTTTGTCTCCTCCTCCTCCTCCTCGGTAGCGAGGGGGCTGCTGGTTTTCATAGCATCAAATGGTTCCCGGCCCATATGGGAATCAATGTGCACTCTGAGGTTGTTAACGCTAATGAATTGGCCTATGACTGTGCGCGAGGTCTTACAGGTGGTGGTTCAGGTGGACTCATGGGCGGCGACTTAGGACTGTACGGGTATTCACTTCTCACCTTCCATGAAATGTTGGCACATTATCAACTCGCTCGACGGGACTTCCCTCTATCACACGTTAAACTTAATAGACCACAGTCGTCGGTATTTCGCATGCTACAAACGGGCTCGTTCCCCTCCAGGGGCCGATTCAGTCATTTTGCGCCTAATGTAGAGCCCCACTGTCCAGACTGTGGGTAGGCGTACTGCTCCTTATCCCATATGCTCTGGCAATTCCCTGCGTTACGCAGCTCATCGCTAACCACTCTAACCGACTGGGAGGCAGCCCTTAATAGCGGCGACCTCTCAGAGCAACGATGGGATGTCCAGAGGGCCTGCGACAGGGCGGAGGACCACGATCTTCCTACCCCGACGTGGGCGTGGCCCGCGACGGCTACGGGGACTCCTTGAAAAGGGAGGTACCCTACCACTGTTACTCAGGACCATTAGTAAAGTTCTTTGTCTGTCTGTCTGCTTTCCGACTCCGTGGCTCTCACAAGGGGCTCACACATTTGCGTACGTCGTTCGGGTGCCCGCATTCAGAAACAGCGTCCTATACGTAAGCGCGGCTTTGTAAACTTAGGCGCTCGTAACGTTTTTTGATCTTTTTCCTTTTATGTTTTCAACTAGCTATGCAAGGTTTGAACTTCCTCTCATTGGCTTTCGCCATTATCCCATATCGCGACAGCTCGAGCATTCACATCACCAATGCCACTATGCCGGGCAGCAGATGACGACGCCATCTAACATCCCCTATCCGCCTTACTTAGACCTGAACCTTCCCGAAAGATCTACATGGATCGTCATGAATCTTATGAGTATATTTCAATCAGTAATTATACTCGTAAACAAATTCGCAACATTGGGAATCGGATCATTTCATCAACAGTGCGCAAGAAGAGCTTTCTCGATTTAATGCCTCGGCGACAGCCAAGGGCCTCTCCCGTCTCCCATTGACGATCGCCCGTCGATGTGGACATCAAGCTATCTATGGCAGGCTGCAATGTAAGTGGCGTCTGGCTATTGCAGGTGCATTTCTTTGGCCCCCTGTACTCAGACAACAAGAATTGAAATTTTGTCCGGCTTGTAAGAATTCATACTTGAAGCCCCCCAAAAAAACGAGGACAGAGGAAGGAAAGCAAGACACTACGAGCGCTTCTTCAAACTATATTTTAGTAAAGACGCTAAAGAAGGAGCGATTGTTGGCAGTGTACGGTAAGGTGTGAAGATGGCGGCCCTTCGAAGGAGCTGTGGTGCTATCTGAGTCTGATCTCTAGGCAGCCGGCCTGCCCAATGTATTTTCGTCCCATGAAAAACGACTGTGGCACGCATCACTTCAGGCACAAGGAATGTAGGTTATGCCGCGTCACGTGGTATACACTGAGCTGGCTCTGGCATCACCTTCCTGCGCATGCGGCTTAAAAGAGCAGAACAAATAGCGCCTAGCTTATTCTTAGCAGTCAACCCAGCATTAATGTTATGGCGGGAGGCCACTTTCTTTAGACGATGCGAAAGCCCACGAAAGTTTTCGCGTTGTAGTCATGGTGAAAAACACAGTAGCAGAAACTCTGAACCACAAAATTATTGGGTGAATCTGTGCCTAGAAAAGGGGGCTACATTCAAAGGACAACGATAGCGGTGAACCCAGTCGGCAATCGTCAAAAATCTGATCAACGGCTCAAGCGCGTCGGCTTTTTTAAATAACTCGTCTAAGATCTCAGCGGGATTGCTGGTGCTCGGCGTGCCTTCAAGAAAGTGCTACACAATTTGCGTCGCACATGCTTTTAGATTACACAAGGTTCGGTGACAACATACAACGGATAGAATTATCGATAACGTCCGAGAAGCTTCCGATACGTGCAGGTGCGTCCTGCGCTGAGCGATAAGGTTTAACCTTTGTTAGCCAGTGGAAAAGCGGTCACCGGGGAACGGTAAACAGGCATACCGGTCAATATGCGATATTGCCGCATATTGCTGTTTCCTGCTGCTCCCATTGGTACTCCTAGCTAGGTGGCCTTGAGCCTTACCTCAATGCGCGCGCCCTTTCTGGTTTTCTTTCTTGGCTTCTTTTTTTTTGCACTTGATGTCATGTATGCAAAGGGACTAACGCCATGTTCATTCGCGACTGGAAACTGCGCACAGGATAAAGGAATCTGTGTAGCGTCTCCGCACATGAACGCTGCGCACGCGCAGTTTAGAATACGAAATGCCAATTCACACCGGCGATATGAGGAGAGGTCGAGTGACCAAGTTGGTCGCTAATAGTCGCAAACGGGTCGCTTTTCTCAAAATGCGACTGTTCTGGGTCAGTCGCTCACGTGCTCGATTTGTCAGTCGCGCGGCCGCAGTCACGTAGCCTTTCTACAATTCAAGTGCACAGGAGAAGGACGCTTGTTTACGCTGACGCTTATTTTTTGAGCGGCGAGCTGACATAAACGGCTCCAGTCGTGCGACACTTAGGCGTGGAGATCGGTCGCTGATTCCTGTGCGAACATCGGTCACCTTGAGTCGTTTTTTGATCGCCAGTCGCAATAGGCCCCGCGACCTTTCTATGTCGCCCTGTGTGAATGAGCCTGAATCTGGCCTTTTGAAGTATTCGTCAACATCCGACTATACAGAAAGATATACCGGCGAAGTCATCCATTATGCAAAATAGAAGTGAGGCGTGCAGACAGGACACAAGAGTATAGAAGTGGACAACATGAACGCCGACTATCAACTGAAGGGGGCACTGAGGCGAAAAAAAGAAAGAAGACACAAAACTCATCTGCGCATGCTAAGGTGCATACCACACCCGAGCATGCGCAGGCCGGCGAAGCACGGCCTGTGGTTATTTGAAAAGCACTAGCGTGTTCAAGCAAACGCCGTCATGGAAGATCAAAGTAAATATCCATGTATGATTGGCTGAAACAAAGACTGCAGACAACGGACTCACGTTGGCAGACACGCGGAAAGAGAAAAAGAAAACAAATTTTTACGCTCTGGGTACCCGCACAGTGCGTCATCTGAACTGAAGCGGGGGAAAACAAAGGCGCACCATCTCTCAGATTAAAACTTTTAAAGCTTCCCTTCGCAAAGCGCAACCTATCTGAATATAGCAGTAAAATTAACATGGTAATTGAATTCTGATTTTAATCATAGGACGAGTAGCATCATCGGGATATAAGGACATTCTGGTTAGGAAAGTATTAAGAACGCGCATCTACACTTGTCGTTCACCTGAGTGGTTTTAAAGCATAACCACAGTGGGGAATTGGCCAAAAGTCGGGTGTTTAAGTTAGGTGTAGAATAAACAAGGAAACTAACAATTTCAGTCAGAACTTGGAAAGTAGAACTTTCGTGAGAAGAAGAAAGCAAGAAGCACGTACTGTTACGCAGGGAATGCGGGTAATTAACTTCCTTCTTCTCTGAACATGCATGCTGTGGTACCTTGAAGGCGACACTTTGAAGTGTGTCTTTTGTTTTTCTTAACAAGGTTGCGCTGTAGCGTCGCATCATTAAATTTTTGATTGTAGAAGTCTGCTCTGCAACGCTCTCGTAAACCTTTTATCTGCAAATAAGGAAAACTTGTATAGCAGACTTTTTCTATACTGTCGATGGTTTAGCATATAATAAAAGCTCTTGTAATGGTGGCTTGAGATTTGGTAGTCCCGTTGTGATTGCATTTCAGCTTTGACACTGCCACAGGGATGTTTCCGTAGCGATGTACGATTACATCTGTACAAATATAAAAAGGAACAAGAGAGCCTTGACAAGAGTTCGTTTGTTTTATTGTCCCACGTCCATACTCCTAATGATTTTTTATTTCTTTTCGCCCTTCTATTTTCCTATAAGTATTTTTAAATGTGTGTTATATTTGCTGTTCATGTTCAAAGATGTTGCATCTATTCTCTCGGATTCTTTGTTCCTTTCTGTGGCTTGTGTTTTCTTTCATTCCTATTTTCTTGTGTCTTGCATGAATGACGACTTTCTACAAATTGATTTTATTGGGATAATATTTATTCCTTACATTTACTTTTCTGTCATTTAGTTTTGCTACTACTAATTGTTTCTTGGCCTATCATTTTCTCAGGACAAATCATTAATTCATCTTCCTCACTACCACCACCACCACCCTCACCTCTACCATCTCCTTTCTTCTTAATTAGCGTCATCCATGGTGTTTCTTTGGCAACCTTCTAACCCTTGATGTATTCAGAAGCAAGCTCATTGTACCAGATAGCTTTAACGATGACTTTGAGGGCTTTCCACAGAAACGTATGAACACTTCCCAGGGAAACGTACGAGACCATCACTACAAATATTAAAATGTCGGACATAAAGTTGAAGGTACATTTTTGCAAAGCTTAATACGGAAAGACGACGTATGTCACCGGGGCCACTTATCGGCCACCCGCCACTTCCACTGATGCTCTTTGTGAATTAAATAACTATCTTGTTGCGTGTGTAAAGCCTGGAGCTCTTATTATCTTGGCCGAAGATCTTAAGTTGCTGCATATTAATTGGCCATCTATCTTTTTTTTTGAAACAGCCTAGCGATAAAATCGGCGAAGAAGTTATTGATATTGCGTTTTCCTTGGCTTATTACAAATTGCCAATGAATTCACCTTAATTCAGGAAAACTCTTGCTCAATACACATATTTTTTTTATAGGTGGGGCAGTTGCTGGCCAAGTACGAAGCCTTTCATTTGCACGATGGCTAACTATTTTACCACCGCGGTTCAACGCAAATTGCGACGAGAATTAGTTTCTCTTGAGCACACTACTACCAAAGACGATTCTCACTTTGCAGCCTTCACACGCCGCACACGCACGTACGCAAGCATGTACGCACACAGATACACACACATGCACATACAGGCATGCACAAGCACACAAATGGACACGCATGCACGTACACGCACACACACACACAACACATGCTATTTCTCCCTCACCCTCTCTGTCTCTCTCTGACGTATGCAGAAACGTAAACATTCAAACGTTAATTCTTCAGGTACTTATGAATGCACAATCACTGTGCTTGGCAAGTGTTTGCGATGGTTCGAAGCGGATGTCAGGACATATTGCACAGGGCTTGGAAATAAAAATAAAAATTGTCACTTTAGTGTGTCTACAACCAGTATCAGTATTTCTTGTTCGAGTTCCCTCCAACATCCTCCATCGTAGAACCTTGCTTATCCTGCCAAGGACCACTGAATAGTTTCTAGTTCACAAGCGGCATAAAAATGCCCGAAAACGCCTCCACGTCGTTGTCTGCGCCTTGAGAAAGCCGTGATTAATGACGGTTACAACGACAGTGAGTGAACTGCGCGACGTGCGCATCCCCGAAGGACAGGGCCTCATGCCGAAAAAGAACCCTGGTGAGGCGACCGTAAATCACGTAGAAACAACATGGAACCAAGCAGGGAATAAACACCGCTAGAAAGAGAAGGGGAAGGCGGACAACGCCGGACGTCAGCGTTGAAAGAGCTCCCTTGTCTTGCTCGCTCTCATCCATCGAGGAAAGGCTCGCACAGCCTTACCGTCAGGGATCCGAGCTCTGAAAGATCGCCCGCTGAGCCACACGCTCCGGCCGTCCCGCTTCAATAGAGACTTCTCCGTGGGGTCCGCCACGGACTTCCGCATAACACTCCGAACGTGGCAATGCTGCCACCCTCGAGAGTTCCAGACGTTGCTGACGTGCGAAGCGAAATACAGGCTCCGCAGACAAAGAATAAAAAAAATAAGAGGGTTCGGGAGGGAGGATGTTTTCCCTAAATAAAAGAAACGGCCAGGGAATGGAAACAAGAATTTGGTTTGCAGTGCGGCCTTTTTCTCTTTTTCGAATCCCTCACGGACGGAACCGGGTGGGATGGATCATCTTGTGAGAAAAGAGCAGGTGCAACGGTCGTGCCTTTCTTATGCTGCCGGCGCGAACCGATCTCGTTCGCCCGGCTCGACGTATACTATAGTCGTTTCTAGACAGCCGGGAAAAAGAAACGGGTGTATTGGCTGCCGGGAGAACATCGTCTGACTACGAGACCGGTTATCGCCGTTCGCTCGGCCGATGATTTCGACCCTCACCCCGCCTTAGACGTTCCGACTCTTTTTTTTTTTGCCGTGCATGTCTTGCTCACTCGTTCTTTGGTTGTTTAGTGCTTTGTTTCTACGTTTCCCTTTTATTATCCGCTTTTCCTTTCTTGCCGCATGCTTGGTCGTTCACACCGCGCCGATGGGCCCAAGAGAATCAACTGTACTCTCCCGATGCCTTTTCTTTTGGTTTATTGTCTGAAGGTGCCCCTGCCTGCGTGATGACTGCCTGCCGGCATCGAGGCGGGTCACGTCGCGAAGGCTGCTTAGAACGTGGATTTGGCTGTCGAGGACGTCAGTGGTGCTGAGCCCACTTCGCCTTTCCGTTGCCTTCCGTGATCCCTGCCTATAGGAAATGGATGTGTGAGGCGGAAGGAGCGACGTGATCCGTGGCGACAGCAACGAGGAGTACCTTTTGCGTCATGCAGAGGCATGTCGCGTGCTTTCTTCGCAGCCTACATAGCTGGCGAACCTGAAGGAAGTTTTCGTTTTTGTGATTTTAATGTGTTTGTGTTGTTGACTGTGTCACAACTTACGCTTGTGTTCTCCCATCCCGCTGAGTATAATATCGAACACATTTCCGTTCCCTGAAGCGCGGTTCCCTCTCCTTGGCGTGCTCTATGATCCCGGGTGTTACAACCCGCCTGGACTTTGCGCGCTCTTCCACGTCATGACCCGAAAACACGGTGGTTGATGCCATCCGTTTAGCTCTGCTCGGCATCTGGATGTCTCGTCGCGAAGGTTCTTGTTTTTTCGTTTTTTCAGTAATTTTTTTTCTTTTTGTCACGAGAATGTATTCCAACGTTGATGGTCAAGGCGCACCACATACACTAGAAAGGAGCCATGGAGAAACGTTCGTTTCAGCAACCACGCTCCTATCTCTCCCTGTTCGCCTTTTTACTATAGCTTTGGCAACAGCTACTCAAGTTAGCCGTGATCAAAATTTCTCGATCTCACTGGTACCACCTGCCTTGTGACAGTTCGTTTTCTTGATTTTTCTTTTGCTTCTTGCGATTGATCTCGCCAGTAGTCCTGCTAGAAGGAATTTTCACCTGCTGTCGTACGCTTTTGTTGACACGCTCTTCACGAGCGTCGCGTCTGCACTTCCTTGACCACTCATGTCGCGGCTTCACGTGTAGCTTAATCAAAAGATCATGTTACCTATGTATTTGTCACGTGATATTTTTTATGTGTGTTTACGCACATATGAATAAAAAAAATTTCGACGACATTGAACCATACGACATCGAACCAACCATATTTGTGTAAATTTGCGAATGCGCATGGCCATTGACCACAAAGGAGCGCACTCAACGCATTCTGCGTTTCCTGCAGCTCAACAGAAACACTTGGTCATTTATTATTGTACTGTCCATTCTAGAGCGTGCAGCGGACTGCAATTTGCAGAGTCTACCATTTACTTCACTTACCTACAATGATGACATTATATTTCCCCCTGGTCGCGCATCCAAACGTGACCACGCGCACCGAACACTGTACCTGTCATTCTTGAAGGCGGCAAATGTAGACTCTATGGTATAGCCTTTATTTTCGCTCCAATTTGTTCTACTAATCTGTGAACAAAATTTACCGCAAGTGCCACGCGTGAATGCGTGACACACATTAATGCTTTATTCTTTTTTTGTTGTCCCGCCATTTTTATTATTCACTCTCATTTTCTCCACTCACTATGCCCATTCTTGTTAATATCTCTCCTGTCATTCACTCGCTATTATATTTATCTTTTCTCTTCTAGAGCCCGAAGTTGTTGCGCCCCTCCATGGTGGCAGTTGTCTAGCTAGCTCTCTTTGCCCTATGATTGTTTTATGTATTCAAACCTATTATTAGCAGTAATGATTTAATTTTCAGCTGTAAGGTATGCTTGAGTCTCTCCGTTCCTTGATTATCTTCTCGGCAAGAGAGACAACAATCCAGCTTCGCTGCTTTCGGACATCTGCTGGCAATGATCAATAGGCTCGTAACAGTCGATTGCTGGGCCAGTTGCTTCACCGGATAAGTTTCTACCGAGATTTGTCTGACTAGTTGTTCGCCCTTATACGATGCTTTGGCTACTACGCGTTTTCAATGTACGCCCAGGCATATCTGTTCTTGTTAATCAGACCAGGAACTCGTCAGTGTCAACTCAACCAAATGCGACGAGGTTTATTGGCGTTGTCAAACGCTAGCCAGAAACACAGCGGCAGCAACGATAGCTCAGCTGCATGGGTGAACTGGCAGCGCGACCCGCAATTGCGACGGCTCTTGCTAGCGTGCCGGTCGACTTCTGGCCCCGAGACACGTGATGGAACTCTCTAGTGCCGTTCTTCTTCTTTACATAGGGTAAGATTAGATAAAATTAGATACGTTTTACGTGTAAATTACGCTATTTCATTCTTGAGATGAAGTTGCCATCAAGTTTAAAAGTTAGGACGTCCATCAACATGCCCATATCTTCCCTTCAAGAGGGAATATGTCCGCTTCACAGGACATCTTCGCGCTTTTAACAAGTTCCCGTTGGGCTTCCCGCAAGTATTGCAACGAATCATTCTGAGTAACGTGAAGAACATGTTCGAAGCGCGTGTAGATTTATTGTTATCTACTTGCAATAAGTCGTGCTGTTTTACAATACATGAATACCAGCTTGCCCAACTGACCACTCCAATGGGGAACAGGTGCTAGGCCGAGCGCATAAAGAAATTGAACCGGTCCTGCAACGTTCGTCGCTCTGCCGTGAAAAATTCCCTACTTTTATTTTGGGTCTCTTCAAGAATTTCTTCAGCAGTTCTCGTAAATGCAGGCTTGATGAAAAAGAACATTTTGAAGCACACCAGACTTCCCACCAGTCAGATCTGAGTTTTGTAATGTGTCTCTCCACTAGTAAGTTATAAATTAGTGTTTTACCTTTTCCACAAGGATCGTCTCCCTAAGAATCTTCTCGTGACCTGATCGGGGTTACCTTTATATCGAAAATGTTTATGGCTAGGGTTCCGTGAATTTTTCTTCTACGTGTGAAATAATCGTGGGTCCAGACCGACCCACTGCGGCGGTGGAGCAGGCTTCGAGAACTCCACCCACTTGCAAAAACAAGTTTAAAAGCTTGGGTACAAATATAACCAGTTTCAGATATTAAGCTGATAAGGACAGATACTACACCTTGACCCGCGTCAGCCATCACTACATTCGCACTGCCCTATCTTTATCGGCGTTTCAAGCGCTTGCGTGTCTGATTTCCTTCCGCTCTCGCCGTGGTGGCGGTCCCGTCGAAACGTGGTGCATGTCTAGTTTCCTCCGGCTCCTCGGGGCGGCGATCCTGTCGTCCACGCGAATGCATATAAACATCACGATAACTGAGTTTATACCTTTGTTCAAAATTATCTGTCACCTCTGTGTCGTATGTTAAACAACTTCGCTGGTCATCCACCTTCACTGAGTGGAATGGCTCATGATTTTTTCACTTACCGCAAGACGTGGTATTCATTCCTCTGGCGCTAAGAAGTTATCTACGGCCGCCATCACTCGAAGGCAATACAGCTCTGATCGCAACGTGAGACGGCGCCTTCGTGGGAGAGACAACACTCGGCCACTTGAAGAGGAGGGGAGGGATACGGAATGAAGCACGTGTCAAAACAAGTATTCGTAAAGAAAGCTCGAGGGGGGAGGCTGCAATGCCGAAAAGGGAAAAAGGCCAGAAGGTGCGGGGCGTACGATTCCACAATCCGGAACCACCTAATCCAAAATCCAAAGAGCAGAACGAAATACTTCCGCTCGCCACCCCGAAAGCAGCGGGGCTCGCGTCAGGGCGCATTCATCGCGCAAATCGAAAACAGCGTCGCGGCGCCTCCGGCGAGATTCGCGAAACGAGACGGGGATCGCGGCTCAATTAAAAGGTGCAGCCGCGCGCTTCGCCGAATCATCCAAAACGGAATCAAAACGCGCGGCGCACGAGGCGCGGCGGGGGCTTAGGAACGATTAATGGAAAAACAGCGGGAAAAGTAACAAAACGCAGACGAAGCTTACAACACACGCCACTGGCAAACGGGAAGAGGCGAACGCTATCGAGACAACAATGGCTGCTGCTAAACGCGCAATCGTCGTCGTGCCGGTTTGCCCACAGAACGAGAACGGAGCACGCGCTCGAGGCAGGTGAACCGTGAACATGCGGAAGGGGGGACGGGCAGGAGGACCGCCGAGGGGGGAGGAAGAGGGGGTTAGCGTCTAACGCGGGGGCTCAGGACGGGAGGGAGTTGTTGCAGCTGCGGTGAGTTAACAGAGCTCCCAGGGGCTTTTAATGGCCGCGAGGCGGACACGCTCGGTTGCGGCTGCGGTGCGGAACAAGGGGTCGGGGCGCCAACCTGTATGTACGCACACTCGCGACGACGCAGGGAGAGAGAGAGAAACACGTGCAGGGGCCAAACGCCACTGGGGGCTTTAGATGCGCTGGACGCTTGCTCCCGTGGCGGCGAAAGCACGCTGCCGGCGCGTGGCACTTTGTACTATACAGCGCAGTGCCCCCCGCTGTCGCTTAGTTCGCCGTGAAACGCCACGACCGCGAGCACCTCGTGGCCCCCCGTTTTGCTCCGGGTGCAGTTGCGTGCGCACCCTTATTTTGGGTGCCCCCTTGGTGCTCAGTGAGTTGGACAAGCTGCTGTGACGTCATGGCGTGGTTTGCGATCAAGTGTTCCGGGTCTCAAGCCAGTGACCTCAGACTGAGGATTGGGTTCCCGTCGGATCTGCTGCGTTCGCGGGGTACACGACGGCCGGGCAGGGTGGTCCGGGCTCGACTGGGTTCGTTAACGAAGGGAAGCGAAGCAGTGAAAATAGGAACAGGCGGAACTTTTCCGATGTAGCGGTCTCGAGCTTTTGCTGTACGCTTTTATTTCTTCCTTTGGCGTTCTCTACTTTCGGTGGTTGGACCTGTCCCGCATTCCATAAAAGTTTCCTTGTTCTATCTTTACTGAATAGTTGTTATGGTTTATGCTGTATATAAGCGACACTAAAAAGGGAGTAATTGCTGAATTTATACTGATTAATATTCTTCGAAAAATGATTTTTTTAAATTTTGCAGTAGCAGGATGAAGATTAGCGCACAGAATGAAGGCTAAACTCCATATCATATTTAAATTTCTCACAGGAATCCCAGCGCAATGCGTCTTTGTCACGTTACTGATTTCAAAGCATTTTCTCATATTTGGGTGGTTATAACATAGTAAACGTTTATAAAACTTGGAAAGTTCAGTCTTTCCAGTCCATCTTTACCGATAACTAATTAACTACGACGGAGCAGGCGCCATCCGAATGAAGCACGTCGCGGCGAACTAGTGTGGGAACTTCGAGGCATTCTGGCCACCTGCCTTTCGTATTTGTTTCTCTTTCGGCGCATTAAACCTCCTGCAAGGTGAGAGCGGCATTTATGGTTCGGCAAAACGGTAATTTACTAACATATACCAACCACGTGATAAGAACAAAAAGGAATCAATGCGAAATAAATTAAGAGGGACACACGGAAAGCCTTCGAAGAAGAATTTATTAGCCCAGTTCACACGCCCTCGCTCTCACTACATGAATCATTGTCAGTGTGAAAAGATAAAGAACGACAGCAAAATAAGTAATACAGTAGTAGCGTCCCGCTACTAGCACGTTGCGGGCCGCTCCCACGTCGGGACAGAAAGACCTAGCCTCTCCGCCACGTCGCGGGTCCGTTGGACTGTCCGTAGTTGGGCTTTAAAATGGCGACTGCGTAGGCCGCCCTACGCAGTCCCGACAACGTAACGTCTTCGTCACACCATAACGCAGGGCACCGCCAGAGCATGCGATCTAAGTTAGCAAAGTCTGAGCAAAGCGTGCAAGTGCTTGACGCTTGAGTTTCAGGATATATACGGTGTAAGAGAGCGGGGCTAGCGCATGCTCTGACTTGCAAGAGTCTGAGTGTCAATGCCTGAGGACTGTTCAGTTTACTGTGTGGCGGCGGATACTTCTGCCTCCCCGGATAAAAGTACTTTGTGATTTCGTTGTATACGAGGAGGGGGATCCCTATATTCCTGTTGTCCGGAACGCTTGGTGCTCTCACCAAATACACGATGGTCGTGCTTGAGGGAGGCATAAATGGACAAGTTTGAGCAGGCTCAAATGCTACGAGAAATGAATATAAAGACCCACATAATAAAACTGCGCCTAATAATCTCTAATTATCATTTGAGATTCCGTTTTTTTCATGAAATTTCGCTATCGTGCGCATTTGCGATATTTCCGTCGATCATGAAACCAGAAGCTTCCTCAGTGGCAGCGATCTTCATCGACGCGGAAACTGTCGCAATTGCTTTAGCGATAGCGTTCACTCGGGCTAAAATTATCTTTAGCGACTCAAAAACTGCCATCAGAAATTTGACAAAAAGGTAGAATACGCTTGGCGGCATACCTAATCTTCCAAAGACGGAGCGGAACCAGACCGCTCAGCTAGAGTGAAATCATATGGGTGCCTGCGCACTCGTCTCATCCGGGAAATGAGGCCACACACAACCCGAGGATTTATCGGCCGGGCAGCAGGTGACCCGGATCTCAGATTGGAAAGGACCTCATGGTCACATACCAAGAGATTACGAGGTACTATAGAAACCATAGGTTGTATTATCCAATCCAAGACAAAGCTCGAGACAAAGAGGAACAGGTAACATAGAAACCGCTCCAAACAGACACACAAGCCATATAAATGCTCAACGACATACCCCAGACGTATACACTCTCATACATGCCAGCTTTGCTCTCATCCCAAAGTAGATAGTCCCCAAATACTATAAGAATGCCCGTGGAAAGCGGGTCGGGGGGGACTGAAATACTTCGCCGAGTGAGAGGCTACCGTGACCAGCTCGAACCCTCACATCCAAAAGGCGGCCCTACAGCGCACTTGGGAGGTCGCAAGGTGTCATCTCATGGAGCTTCAACGCCAACACACAACAAGTCCTTAAGGAAACGAAGGGCTGAGGATGTCTGGGCAACCGCTCTTACTCTTCCAACAATTTCGCCCAACTAAAAGTTTTTTTTTTCATATTCCATCGTGGACACGCAGTTTTCTCGACAGCTTTTCATAACACGAATAATAGTTCCCACTTTGTAGGACAAGCTCTTCTAGATCTTGCTCGCATTTTTCACGTGCTTAAATTGGCCTGTCCGCTTTTAACATGCCGCATAAGAAGTCCGTGTGGGCCTTGCTAAGCCGTGATACATATTTGTAACTCTTTCTGCCATGCGGCGGACATTGATCGATGTAATAAACTTTATGCTTACATCGCACCCTAATGATGGGGAACGAGGAGCACTGTTTAAAGAACCAAGTCTTTCTCGTAACACGCGCGCAGAAATCCTTTAAAGGGCAACGTTCCTCCTTTCCCAGCAGAGGGAGCGGTGATGTCGCGTCCTTGGTAGGTGTCCCAGGCGCTATGACTTAATCATCATCACCAGTTGTAATTGTACAAATACATAGCACCCACTAAACTAGGATAGCGTGATGCTGTTCTTTTGGTGTAGGGTGTGCCTTTGGTAAATTATATACCTAAACATCTTTCTCTGTGCGTATGCTCAGGACTTTTTGTGAAATCTTCCTGTGGTTTATAGTGCGAAAGAGTTCGATAAGTATCATGGCCATTATTCGCAAATACGTCTCATCTTAGAATTGCTCTCAAGGGAAAATTTCAGCCAGTCCCGATTCTGAACAGATCATTAAGAGAGCCGCCTGTCCAATCGCAAAAAGAACTTACGAACGAAAAGCTTTGTGGATTCAGCCCTTGTTTTCGTACACTGGGATAAAAAATTGGTCGTTTTATTTTGACGGCTGTGTGGTCTGTGTCTAATTTCGGTTGCGTCTGAGTACTGTAAATATGTGACGTTATTAAACAATTTGCTTCTCCCGCCGGCATGCTACAGGTATAGAACAAGTTCTCGCTATTTAGCTGAAGCAATATCGGATGCCTAGAATCCTAGGAGGATGTCACACGTCCGCTTGCGAATGGTGAGGTATTGGTTCGATTCGTTCGGCTATCAGCTATGCTGCAACATTGGGCCAAGCAGCGAGTAATAGAAGGCAGATTACAGAGCGAGCCCTTGCGCTAGGATTGTTCGCAACAAAACATTTCAGCCAATATTAATGCTGGACGTGTAGGCGAACACAACAGGCCACTGTTAAAAAACATTTTCGAAAGAAAAATTTCGTGAATTCAGCCTGAATGGTGCTGTTCTCACGCTACCAGTTCTTGTCTGATGTTGAAACGACACGTTCCTCCCCCGGAAAACAAACAAAAAACAGTTTCGTACGAAACCTGTCGTACCTAATTCTTTAGAGCTTGCAGGGGCTCACCAGTACATATTGTAGCGCTTCGAGGCGTATGGCCTATAACTAGCGTAGAAAGAAAACGTACTCTTTCGAAGTAGTCTTCTAAGTCTTGCACAGGCATTCCTTTTTCGTTTTCTTTTCGCAGGTGACAGTTACAGTTTATTCTTCGGTGGAATTACATCAGTCAAAAGTAATTACTCCCTCGCACGATGCAAAAACAAAACTGAGGGGCATGCCACACCCCAGTTTGTACATTACATTCATTTTGTAACGATGAGCAAAACGAGAACACAATAAAAGCGGGAGCCATTGGTTCGACAAGTGGACTCGTCTTTTTCAAGGGATATACTGTGTCGACAAGTCCACTGGTCGAAACGTTGGCTCCTGCTTTTACCTCGTTCTCGTTTTGCTCGCCGTCTTGAATTTCCGTCTCCCGCCTTTCCCGTGTTTTCTCTGGATTCATTCTCGGACGTAGACAAAAAGAAATTAAGCCACCTAAAGTAAAGGGGGTTAGGCAAACTCTCCACGCTACGTGTTCTAATGCATATTGGCTTAAGCACACTCCAGTCCCCAGCGTGCCTTGTGATTGTAAACGCTTTTTAAACTGCGCCGCCTGCAATGCCTATTTCTTCTTCTTGTTTTGCTCTAAAAGAGAGCGATCGACAGCTGTCGGGCCTGCCGCACAGCGACGATCGCCGTATAGACTACTTCTGAGCGTGCTGACCTGTATGCGTGCCACACGCTTCCAATGCCACCGCCCCCAGAGTACACGCCTAGCACAACCTCCCTCTATTCGTCTCTCCGACCTCCCTCCCTTCTGTGCACGATGGCTTAGGCTAATTAAGTCCTTAATGAATCGGTTCGCGTGCACAACCACGCTTGGTCGACCTCACGGGGGTTTCATAACTGGTTTGCTCACGCTCCACTCAAGCAAGCAGGCTGTGCGGGCACTTTGGTGGCACTTGTGAGCACTGATTCTCCCCTCTCAGTGCGGGCTAAACGGCGATGCCCGTGTTGTACACGGCCAACCTCCTTTCCTGTTGAGGCACTTCGCCCTTTCCTTGCGTCTGTATGCAAGAGCGTTGTTGTTTTTATTCTTCGGGTACTTTAACAGCGTGGAAACATTTCATCATAATCTTGTAGTTTCTGTGAAGACCTACATCTCTTGCGTACTAGCAAATCTAACACACCATGTATCATGAAGGAACTAGTTTGGGGAAACACACGCGCGCGCGCTGGCACACGCACACAGACGCACAGACACACGCACACGCACACACGCGCGCGCGCACTCGTTGAAACACACACACAAGCGAAGAAATAGTAGCGTCTTATGCGAAGAGATCCTAACCGCGTAGAACCGGTTTTATTGCAATGGACATGTAGCGCATTATCCAAATCACTTCATCTTAATTTGCGACATTCATAGTGGGGACGTGATTGCTACGTAATCTGTACCAGTATTTGATGAGCGGGTGCACTGTTTAAGTACAAAGCCAGAACATATTGTTGGTAGATCCACTCATCCAGTGAAGCTGTGTTTTGTATTCTTTGTAATATTAAAGTAAATGTCCTAAATTAGGAGAAATATTTCATATTATAATTTGTACTGCGCCCGACAGGAAGCCTGGGCCGCCGTATATCTTTTAAAGAAAAGCCCTTACTACCTGCCTTGCTGGAATTGTCGCCGAACTTTTTCGTCATAATGCACAGCGAAGTGACCGCTTTATCCTTTTTGAACAGGTGCCTGACCGCTGCGGCGGAATTAGCGACAAACTCAATTACGATGGTGCAAGATCAGCATTCTCTTCCTCCGATGAAGTCCGCATTGCCTACTGACGACCTAACACTGACTCAGTGATCAAGGCACTCATGCAGGATTTTACGAAGACATACAGAGCCCACGCTGACAACATCCACAGGCACCTACATGTGATCGACCCTGATGGTAAATTTCGTTTGTCTCCGAAGGTTACGCGGAGCAAAGACTCATTGCTAAGCAGGATTGGACCTGGCGTTGCTTTAATCCGCCGCTACGCACCCCTCATTGGCCGGACGAACAGGCCCGATTATGAAACGTGTCAGACGCCTGAAAGGCTGGAACACCCTTAATGTGATTGCACAGCATATATGCTGGCGTTACAGATGCTGGTCAATTCCTGACACCAGCGTCGTCAGGCACCGATGGTCAGAGGACGCTATTCTCGGACCATCGCCTGACTACTGCAGCTGCAATGCGGACAACGAAAGCGCTGTTGAAGTTTCTGCATCACACGAAACTAGATCAGCGGCTCTAGCAGGGCCATTGTATAATGTACATAAGCATTCCAAACTTCGATCATCATCATCATCATCTTCATCATCATCATCTCAATACTACCACTCCCCTTCTCTGGAGACTAGAGCGCACCGGATCAGGTCGAACTCTCTGTCTTTCTTGTTCATAAAATTTCGCTCTCTTTCTGGCTCAGTAATATCCCTGACATCTGTGGTGCATTAATTACATTAGGGTTAAAAAAAAGTTCCGTGACGTACCTTGAAATATAAATTTAAAATATTATACAACGACTCAATACTGTATACGTTATCTACAGCCCCGCAGTGAAAGCTATTAGCTCTACTTGAAAAATATAACCACTCGTGCTTGAGGAATGCTCTGCTCTTGGGTGCTTAAGCAGCTTAAGAACCATTTGTCGATAGCAGGATCGCTGCTGACGTCTGATCACTGCAAAGCGAAACAACGGAACAACTCCAGTACAGGAGATAGCCTGATCGCGGCAAACTGGACTCGGTCACTATATCCTCCAAGAGCTTTTCTTTAGGGTTTATTTGTTTTTATTTATAAATACTGCAAACGCCGATTTGGGGTTTTAGTAGAGTGGAGTTACATTTGCTGTGTGTTGCAAATTGAGGAAGAACTGTTACAATAAAAGAAATACACAGAAGGAAGTACATAGCTTGGCAATGTAAACGCAATGATGTACCGAGACCAAACACGAGCAATAGCAAGAGTCGAATTTGTCAACAACTCAAAGCAAAGGAGTTTGACGTAATACCCCTGCGGACGCCGGCAAGGTGCAGAGAAATTATTAATGAAGGGTAAATGAGACGTCTACCCAATGGTAGCCACAAAGGAAACCCATAGGGGCTCCTCGAAAGAACAGACTCGCAGTTCAAGAAAAACTCGTCCTGGTCCGGCACTCGAACCCCGGATTACCGCCTTTTCGGGGCAGCCGCTCTACCATCTGAGCTAACCAGGTGGCTAGCAGATGTCAGGGCGAAGCCGAATATGTCAACAACTTGAAGCAAAGGCAAGATCTTGATGTAATATTTCTGCGGAAACCCGCATGGCGGAGAGAAGTAAATAAGTAATATTATACTTACCTAAAAATTTCGAAATCTGCCTATGTATTATATGATCAAAAATGTTACATGAAGTGGAAATGAAAGAAAGTGGGCGATAATTAGTGACGTATTGTGTGCTTCCGCTCTAATAAAGGGGCTTGACTCTGGCAGTTGCCCAGTCGCCTGGAACTCGGCTCTCATTCAAACATTCAGAGATCCGCCGTAGTTGCTCAGTGGCTATGGTGTTGGGCTGCTAAGCACGAGGTCGCGGGATCGAATCCCGGCCACGGCGGCCGCATTTCGATGAGGGCGAAATGCGAAAACACCCGTGTACTTAGATTTAGGAGCACGTTGAAGAACCCCAGGGGGTCGAAATTTCCGGAGTGCTCCGCTATAGAGCGTGCCTTATAATCAGAAAGTGGTTTTGACGCGTTAAACCCCATAATTTAAAATTTTGGCCTCATACCTGCAGCCCAGCCGCCACTATCTGCTGCAAGCACTTGCGAGTCGGCCGCATTTGGCCACTCTAGGCTACTGTGATTCGCACTCTACAGGTGTAAATAAACTGTACTTTTCGAACATGGGCTTCATGAAATATATGTTTCGCTGAAACAAAAATAAACTTAATCTTACACCACTTTAAAGGACGCAAATACTAGGAAGGAAGAAAATAGTGAAAGTAAGAATTTAAGAATATTGGTGCGTGATAACGCCATGAAATATGACTCAAACGGCGTTTGGAGATAAGGATGGAGGCCGTTTTTATTGGTGCAGATAAGCTAGAAAAAATATCATGCCAGAAACAGTAACCCTGTAAAAAAAAATTCGAGCATAGTGTAGTGGATCCGATTCCGCCGCCGCCGCCGCCGTGAGCGTCTGCACAACGAGCGGATATTTATGTTCGCGGCGCCGGCCTCCCCGGCGTGGAAGTCACGTACAATAAAGTTTCAGTTTCACCGCCGCTCGGCTGCTCGCCGGTCGCTCTCAAAGTTCGTTCTCTTCTCTCTGCGCGCGTCTATCTATAGCGGACGCATTTCGCGCCCCTATAGCTTGGTGACCCAGACGTAGCAAGCTCACGCAATGGAAGACGAAATGAACACTACAGTATTCAGCAACGACGCACCTGCTCTTCAGCCCCAGTCAACAGTGCCAGGCGACATCCCTTCCCCCAGCACTGCCATGGACGCCATTTCCAATGCCCAGCTGCGGCTGCCGCCGTTTTGGCCGAAGAATCCCGCCGTGTGGTTCACGCAAGTGGAAGCCCTCTTCGATCTGCGGCGCATCACATCGCAACGTGTGATGTACCTGCATGTCGTCTCAGCACTTTCCTCCGAGGTAGCTGACGAGTTCGACGACGTCATGAGAGCCCCACATCCGGCCGCGCCCTACGACCATTTCAAGGCCATAGTGCTCACACGCAAAACCGTGTCCGAGAGAAGCTGCTTGCAGCAACTCCTCAACGCGGAAGAACTCGGCGATCGCCGACCGTCGCAGCTATTACATCGGATGCGACAGCTACTCGGCGACCGTACCCAAGACTCTGAGAGTCCACTATTGCGCGAGCTGTTTCTGCAACGCTTGCCTCAGACACTTGTCGTGGTTTTGGCAGCTGCGGATGATATGCCTCTTGACAAACTGGCAGAACTCGCGGACCGCGTGAACGACTACTCCGGCGCAAGCTCCGCGGTGTCCTCGACCACTGTCACATCGGACCTCGAGGCCCGGCAAGCGTCTGCACAACGAGCGGATGTTTATGTTCGCGGCGCCGGCCTCCCCGGCGTGGAAGTCACGTACAATAAAGTTTCAGTTTCACCGCCGCTCGGCTGCTCGCCGGTCGCTCTCAAAGTTCGTTCTCTTCTCTCTGCGCGCGTCTGTCTATAGCGGACGCATTTCGCGTCCCTACACATAGATACCTGAAAAATAAATTCAAGTACACGTTCCAAGAACAGAAATGTTAGAAAGCTAGCAAAGCGATAAAAAAATTCTTGTTTCCATGCTTCGCCTAAGGTATGTTTGTTTCTCGACGACTTCTCGCTGAGCTCCACAGGCCCTGTCTTCGATGTCGACCGGCGTGAACCAACAAACTGTTTCCAGCTGCTTGCTGGCGAGCAAGCCACTGCGACACTGCTTCGGTCACCCGAGCAAAACGAAAGACAACAAGGGGGCACGGTTCGTTACGCAGTTTAATTCGACACCGGGGCTAGCAAGGAGCAGGACGGGGGAGGCCTGTGGGGCAGAGAATAGAGCGGCGTAGCCTCGGTGAACGGAGAGACGCATCGGCGTGTAGACACAGCTATTTTTCCCTTAACGATCTTCCCGCGTAAACAAGAGGCCGGGGCCCTTTAAGCGCTACGGGGATCAGTCGAGCGTCCACTAATTACCCGGAGTTGCCTGCCCGCTTGCGGGGATCCCCAGGATAGAAAGAAAACGAAACGCGGGCGAGAGGAGTGTTGTGAAGGCAAATGCTTCTCACAGGACGGGATGTGTGGACGCGATAATTTACTTTGGTGCCTCGTGGTGCCGTTTGTGGTCCTTGATTGGTTTCTTCCGCTTGCTTTCCCTCCCAAGCCTACGTGACACCGTCGGTCGATTAGGCACGGCGTCTCGAAAGTTCGGTGCAGAATAGGCAAAGCAGGTAGGCTATAGGACAGAAGGTTGTTTTTTGTACGGCTACTTTTGAGTCTCCCGCCGAAGTGAAAGCACAGAACGAAAGAGTTCCGTCGAAAACTATGTTGAGAGGTGCACGCTCAAGACGGGAAGCTGAAAGTTGGCACCTAGGCTTGTACCTGTGCGGAGAATGTATATATTGTACTGGTTATTTCTGAAGGTTTTTCTGTTTTCGCATGATCGTTCCGAAACCCCTCGTCAGGCCTTCAGCAGTGCTGCACCGATGCATTCCGCCAGGTATTTTTGGTCGTCACGGTGTTACCTGAGTCGGCCACCCAGAAATTTCTGGGGGAGGAGCGTAGTTGAGTGTGTAGGTGCACTGTAAACCTGCTGCTGCAAGTGCGTGCATGTGCGTTTAATGCGAGGTCGAGCTCTCCCGGCGACATCCAGAGAACAACATGCTCAGGATACTAAAGGCCAGATTAATCAGTATGCTTCCCACACTATGTACCATTTCAATCATTTTGTTAACATATTTAAATAATTGCCTAAGGATAGCATTTCCTGAGAGAATGGCAATCCACAATGAAAAGACAAGAGCGGCGTATTTATCATGTGCATTGCATGTCTCACTGTGACTATATTGATGCCGTTACAGGCTTTCACTGTGACAGATTTAGTCAGCTAGCATGTTCTCCGCTAAGTCAAGGGGGTTCAGCGTCAGAATGGGTTCGTGTGTAATAACTCCGCAAGCGCTCAGGGTGATCTTTACCACAGTTTCCCACGCTCAAAATTTTCCTTTCCTCGTCGCACTGTTGGAAATAGTTAATATTCCAGCTTCCAAATACAAGTGGCGATAGAGCCTCTATGCCAGCTAGCACATGTTCAGCGCTGACAGCAGATTTGAACGTTCAAATGCAGAGACAAACGAAAATTAATTTTGCAATGCCTTCATTTGGTTTTTCATTATACATGTACAAGCAACCATGAAATAGAAGCATGTTTTCTTTATGTCCACAAGGCAATTCGCTATCTCTATGTACAGTGCAATGAAAATTACTTGCAGAAAAATCCCAATATTTTATACACAGCATTGCGACTCCATCATAGTGGATAACGTGTCTCAAAATGTCTTGCAGGAGCACCTCCGCCGCAGTGTTAATGAAATCTGTAAGGACCTGGTGGAAAGCTCCTTTGTTCAGGGCCCCATTAGCTCACGCCATGCGACGCCACTCCTGCGGCT